>NC_137458.1:208101835-208686835 GCF_964235325.1 Thermobia domestica | reverse complement strand
TTTTGGATATTCAAATTTTGAAAACCCGTAGCTCCTACCCTTCTGGTCCATAGCACCTTAAATTTTGCTCGTTTTCATTTCACATGATGTTCTATCAAATGTGCTATGCGGCAATCAGATAGCGACAACTTGTGGGACCCTCTCGTGTAAGTTCCGCGAAGTACGTCAACAGAAAAAACTGTTTCCCAAATGCAACTAAAGGAGCGAAAGAATTACTTTCGAATTTCCACGTAGGTGACGTCAGATCGACTGGTTAGTTCCGTCGTCGCGTGTTAGAGGCACTACTGTCGCCAAGTTTCCAGTTTTTCGATGAGTTTGCGGTCTGTATATTCTAGTCTGTGGTTGAGATGCTGAGCTAATTCAAAATGTACACTTAGAAATGTAATGTACGATTTCGTATTATAAATGTACTAAACCCGCTATTACTGATTTTCTAGCAGAGTAATCTTTACAAAACAAATGAATATTGATATATGTGCAAATGAAAAACTGTTACGTATGTGAATCTACGATAATCGACGATAAAACTAAATGTAATGTAATGATTCAGTGAAATATTACGAGAGTGTAATAAGTTATAATGTATTTAATATATCTTAGTTCATTTGGTATGCAATAAACTTTAGTACTGCTTTTTTGGGAAAGTTCCGCACGGACCAGTTAAGACAAGTAGAAACAATGCGTATGCAAATAGCGTCAACATTTTAATTTGCATTTATACATCGTAGTCTTTGGATACAACAAACGCAACATCCTTGCTTGAATTACGAATGACCTCTAGAGTAGTTTAAGCTAAATTCGGAAATAAAGTTCAGGTCGAGCATCTTCGTTGCTGTCGTGGGGCCGGTTTCACCTTCATCCCGTACCTTTATATACATGTCTAACTGTATTCCACTTCTTTCTATGACGAGACATTAGATCAGATAAAACGTGTCTGACTTTTAACAGCAACTTGAAGATGATAAGGGAAAAACAGGCTTCGCTGTAACCATAACCACTATCATAGTGTTGTAATATGTTTCTTTCAAGTCGATGACATCGTGAAGTACAAATACTAGAATAATAGTAGAAATCATTTCTAAGTACTATTGTTTATATATGTCTAATTTGTCATGATTTTGTGGTAAACTGTACAACTGTAAATATTTAGTTTTGAAAGGAAAATGAAATGAAATCTTTGTATTTTACGTCTCACGGTTATGCCGGTTAGGCTAAAGGAGACGGTGATGATGAGTAATGAATAAAATGGTGGAATGAAGAAAGTGGGAGGAAACGGGAGAACCCCGAGGAAACCCACGCACACGGTTTGTTTTGAAAGGCTTTACACTAGTATTACAAGACTGGTAGTTTTGAGAAATAGCTCCGTGCTAGTTACTAAGAGAACTCTTCCAATGTGGCTTGGAACTATTAACTTTACAGAATTGTTTGTCACTTGTCATGTCTACCATTCGCAATTAAGTTTCTTTACAAGAGAAGGCAAAAGCATACTTTCACAAATTTTAATGAAAGCGCAGTGAACACCTCATTTCTTTGAGGAAGTAGACAAATAAAATAGTGAAGGATGCTGTCTCATGAGGCTGGAATTCCGATTAATTTTAATCAAATTTCTATAGCAACTTAGCTAAAGGAAGATGCAGACTGCTAGCTTATAAGACCGCATTTCCTCTCAAAATCTGACTTTGATCTGGGATAAATGTACGAAACATTAAATTCCACTTATGAATATTTACCTATTTTCTCACTGAGCACTCTTAGGTGATCAAAAATGGCAACTCTACTCCCACGTTGAAAATGTTTCCCGTAAGAACATAATTCATAGATTTCAAAAGATAAGGACAGTAGTGTAATTCTTTTTATAGTAAAAAAATTATAGAAGAGATATATAATGTAGAAGGTTGCATACATTTATTCTTAGTATTAGATCACCAATAACTCTGGTAAGAATGGATCTAGTTTAAGTACAGTTTTCTTTGTCGTAGAGATGTAATTCTCTATTAGTATACCTACTGCAATTTGTACTGAAAATGGCCAAACAGTTCCAAAATTATTGATAAAGAGGGAGATATGAATTTTTGTTATTGATTATACGATTACAGTTAAAATTTTATTGAGGTGACATATGAAAATGAAACTTGTATCTTGTTCATTATAGCTTTGCAAATATTCCACAGTATTAAAAAAATAAAACTGAACAAAGCACCAAACAGACCCAATGTATTAACAATATTTGTGTAATAGCTTCGGCAACGTAGTATGGTCTTGATCATAATGTTATGCTAGCATAGTATGTCTGATGAAGGCTGTGTAACATTGCCGAAATTACTTCCAACAAATGTTTTAATGAGATTGTAGAATTTTCGATTACCCGTATTAAACAAACTGCAGCTGTGGAATAAACGTACCGTACTTTTTACTTTACAATTTGCTAAAGAAATGTTTATACATTCTGATACATTAGCAGTTAGAGTGTTTATATATATATATATATATATATATATATATATATATATATATATATATATATATATATATGGTGCATACAAAGTACTTGAAATTTTTATATTCAAATGCGTTTATGGTGGTGATGGTAGATGTATCAAATCACTAGGATAAAGCTTCCCTACTCTTATCTTATTTCTTCAATTATAGTAAAAGAAGTAAAGAGATTCAATGCCAAAGAGAGGTTTATTATATTTTCCAAAAGCCACTTTGCTATTCAATAGGAACTTTCCAATTGAATATATACATAATATTTTGTAAATACATCAAAATAACTAACTGTTTCCAAGAGAAACAAATGAAACATCGAAGCATGTTTATCTTCGGAACTGACGTCAGCTTGTGTACGTCCACGATTCCATAGTATTGGAACTATAAATTTCATAGAAGGAAAAAAAATATTAAAAATAAGCACTTCTATGAGGGAAAACTAACTACAGATTATAACAAATATCTTGATTAACACTGTAGTCCAAAGTTCTATTAGTAAAACAACTTCAAGTGATAAAGAATGAAATCAGAAAAGTGAAACTATCAAACAACCCTTCCCATGGAGAAGACAAGAAGTCTCAATTTTGAAGACAATTAATTGTGTATCTACGCATATCAGAGATGAAAGTTAAAAACTGATATTAAAAATGCTTCTGGGGACTGATACTATTCAAGTCGATAAAAGCGAAGAAAGTTCTAATTAGCGGGGTAAATTTGAATACAAAAGGGAGGTGAGGGATGAGATCAGGCATCATTCCTCTTGAAAAACTTTGTCGCTTGTCTTCAGTCGAAGAGACTCTGTCGAGCCTAGTTCAACAACGATGGGCGATGAACAGAAATAAAATCTGAATCCACAGATTATAAGATTGCAAGTTAAATATTTTCCCCTTAGAATCTGAAGCATCTCAGATATCGTCATGTTGGATTATGGATGGGTTCCTCCAAACAGGTCAATTTTATTCTTTTCAATTGAGAAGCTTTATAGTTTACTTTTCTCTATTGGAACCCCCAGGTTTTATAGCTTTCCTAACAACAAACCAAAGCACAAAGTTGAAGACTGTTTTCTTCATATTGAAAAGTAATTAATATTTCTTTTTCCTTTCATATAATATAATTATATATTATTCATATAACTTTGAGTACCAAACTAAATGCTTATTTACGTTTCTTTTACTATTACATTTTTGTTGAACGCGACAGTTAAGTAGTGTGCGAAGTTGCTGTAGACTAGATAACCGCACTTTGGTGCTAAGTATGACAATTGGGTGGAACAGGCACAATTGTACCGACAGTATGATTTGCAAATAAAAGTGTTTAAAAAATACGTTTTTCATTTTGTGTGCTAAACTGAATATTTAATTTTGTAACAATTAATGATCAATTCTCAAATGCTAATATCAAGATGCTACCAACTAACACACATGATACTGAAACTTGTCTATCAACAACCTTCTCTGGGTCAGAAAGAAATTTAAAATAATGTATACTATATATATATATAATCTCTTTTGTAATTCTATATCAATATTCGTGCTCTATAATACATATAACATTTGAGTTCTAGAATTGGCTATTAATCTGAAGCCACTGCAGTTACCTACAAGGGAATTACAGGAGTCAATGGCGTAAGAATTAATTAAAACCCTAATGTTCTAGCTCAAAATATTAATTTCGTAGTTTCAAATTTTATCTATGTCCTTTTACTGTCTTGTAGTTAATACTTCATCTGATCTATGCTATCAGCTTACAGACTACTTTCTTTACTTTTGTGAGTTATATTCACTTATAAAAACTGAGAAAATAAAATAGAACTAGTACAATTTTCTTATATTTTAAATGTTCCAGCATCACATTTTTATTATATAATTACAGGTATATATATATATATATATATATATATATATATATATATATATATATATATATATATATATATATATATATATATATAACCTGAAATACCTGTATATTAAAAAGTAAAAGTAATATACTCAAATCAGAGTTCTTTAAACTCAACGTTGTTATAATAAGAATGTAAATACAAACTTACTTTTTGATCCGTCTATCACATAAACTACTATTTCTACCTTCTAGCAAATACGAAGTTAGTGATTTCCTTATTGTTGGGTGACTAATATAATAAATATGTTATATCCATTCTTTCTTTCCGTATACCAGCAAATATGTTCTTTCTAGACATTTGACCCAGACTATCACAAATTCACCATAATCAGTATGTTTATAGTATTGTATTCATTAGAACACTGAAACGTGAAAGTTCCCTTGTGCAGTAAAACAATGTGGAAGTAAGATACTATATAACAAATCTAAATATGTTCGCATGAAATGGACCGTAATTTATTAAAAGATCTTACTCTATCAATGACTTCATATTTTCGCCAGGTAAACTTTAAGAATGGGTTTGTTTCGTAGCTCAACGTGATGAGTGAAGGTCTAAGAAAAAAGAGAGGCAACTAACACAGATAGATAGTGCGCCAAAGATGCAGGGGTGAGAGTTATTCCAAGTCATTGTGACTAAGAATATCATGGGAAAGCCAATTAATAATATTGTATTGGTACAGTAGCCTATACAGTACTTGATGATTTATGGTACTGACCCATACATTATTGATGCTACTTTTACCTTAATTACTGTATGTTCGCATGAAATGGACCGTAATTTATTAAAAGTTCTTTAGATATTGTCTTTCGCTCTAACGTAATACAGTTTACCCATAAATTTTTCAGAGTTTGGCTCACTTATTTTTAAACTGTACAACCAATTACCGTTAAAAGTCATTTTATTCAAAGATTGTATAAATTGGTTCATTAATTTGGTGTGCAATTCTCCTTAGTTTTATTATCAATGCTTCGATGCCCTATTCAAGGCTATGCGCTGCAATGAAGTGTGGATCACAAGCAGTGGCGTGCCGTGACTTTTCTCACAGGGGACTAGGTTCGAAGAGAATGTGTGCTGTACAGTGAAGGTCCTGACTAGTATTGTTGACGCCAAATAACACAATTTATATGTTTCTGTAAACGCTTCTTCTACCAAGCTTCTTTCTTTTAAGAAATGGGTAATTTCAGTCACAGTTTTATTTGAAAAATCTAAGAGTCTGTAAACCTATATTAATTCATTCCGCAAATTGTTAAAATTAAAAATAAAAACTCCCGTAAATTGATTTAAGGGTCAAAAACAAGCAATCAGGAAATCGAGATTTCAAGCACTGAAAATTCTTTAAATCTAACAACTCAAGAAATTGTAACTCACTGAGATCTTGAAATCACAGTATCAATAATGTCATTGGAGATACGCACATATTTAATTTCTGAATCTGTTCAGCCATCTACTTTACGTCTTTTATTAGAAGGTTCCCGTTGTCATCCAATTCTACTTTTCTATAATTCTTCAAAATCGTTTCTTGCATTTCTAAGTTGAGATACCATCTTTTGTACTTTTTGGATGCAATAATTCACATCCAAGATTTTACTTTAAAGAATGTTGAATAGTATATCCGTGCGAAGAAATGCAAAATCGAAATCCTTCAATGATAACTCTCAGATTTTTTTCTTTTTTTCTTTTTGTAGTCATGAAAGCTTTGGTGTCGCAATTATATGAATCTTCTACAATGTTCTCAGAACACCGTAAGAGTTCTATTTGATTTTCATTTACTGCATTCACAATTTTGGAATTGTAATTTCATCTTATAATGGCAACCGTTGGAAATCACATAGTTACTTCTGATTCAGCAAGCGCGTTACAGCGTTTCGATGAATATGAAAAGAAATTTGGAATGCCACTTATTCTAAAATATATTTTACATTAATTGATGTGATTGACAGACTGTGGAACAACGAGATTGAGTCTGTGATGATAGCAGTGTATGGTGAGTGCACTCAAACACCTTTTCACAAAAGATTGTAAACCGTTCAAATGTCCAGAAAATGTGGCAGCTCCATCCATAGCCTAGTGCTACAAGCTTTTGCTTACAATTAAAATGAGAGAGAATTTGGAAAGCATGCTTACTTAGAGCAGTCGCAGTACAATCACTGCTTTTTTTAGTAGTAACATCTGCAAAACAAATAAATCTTTCACGAATTACCGTCTTTCACGTACCGATTGAATGTTGAGAGATCTTTGCAATGTCCGTAGTTTTGTCCAACATTATTGTTGTAAGAAGTGTATTGTTTATTTCTGACTTAATTTTACCAAGAATTACTCACCAATACATTTAATAATATAATTCTGAATTCTGTTTGACGTTCCTTTAAACACTCCCATGCTGTGAAGATGACAAGTCAACATGGGCGCCCGAACGAGAGGGCAGGGTGGGGCCCGGACCTTCCTCTGGCTCACGAAAATGTATACGTAACATAGCAAACCACGTATATTAAATACCAGAAATACCAGATGCAACATAGCAACCATGAAGATGGGCCCCTCCCTAGAAAATTTTCTTCAGGCGCCCCTGCAAGTCCATTTAGTGTCGTACTTAGAAAGTAACTGAATTACTTCAATATAATTTCCCTAATTGACAGAATCTTCCTGTTTGTTATGATTTCTAAATGATAGCTCTTGTTTAGCCATAAAACAAGAGGAATAAATCAATCGGTTCATTAGTTCTCGGTTTGAATCAACTTCTGCATTGCTTGCTCAATTAAAAATCAATTTTGGTTTCCTGAAAGTTTTCAATTTAGTTATTGTGGACAGGTGTGAATAACATTTTTCTTGGCGGAACTTGGGCTTGTGAAAATTGTTCATGTCACAAAAGCCATCATTATTCCACACGTCCTTTTCTATGTGGAACAGAATACAAGGCCAGCAATACAGTTTGTTTCTTGCCTTACATGCAGTTAGCTATTTTGAAGAAGCAAAATAATCCGTATTGATATTATGTATATAATCTTTCATTTTGGTCTAAATGGAAATGCTTGGAGTTGTTCTACCACTGGTTATTATTTGTTGCATTTCTTGAAAATTAAGGAATCCGATGGTCCAGAATACAAGACTGAAACAGCCGATCCCCACCCCTACTGTCCCCCATACCAACTGAAGTAATATCACTGCTTGCGCCATCGCTTTGCTGCAAGGGACTCGGTTTCTCAAACGAGTCCCCTTCCATACTTTATTCTTCGAGTCATTTTCAAAATATATTGATAATCTAAAAGTTCACACTTCACTAGATTTCTTAAAGTGTCAAGATTAATACTGTAAATTTAATAGCGTTAAAACTATTAACTGTAAAAAGCAAACGAGCATTAAATTCGCTTACGGCAGAACGCCCGTGCTTAGAGCTTAGACAACATAATATGAGGACTAGCTGACTGGACCCTGTTCCCTTCCCCGAGAAAAGCCGATTAAAACCCGAGCGTTTCCGATCTCCACTTCGCTATTGCACCCAGCACACGGGCGCTGACTATAGTTGTGTCAGAACAATTGAAATAGTGTTATTTTCCAAAAATAGAGAAATGTTTTCGTTTTCTTTGGTATATATTTATCACAAATACTTTAATTAAAATTCCAGGGGACTAGCCTAGTCCCCTAGTCCCCTTGACGGCACGCCGCTGATCACAAGATGTTTTGATGAGGTGTACTACACTACTTGAAATACGCTACAATTGTATACTTCGTACTTAAACACTATTAGTGTATATTTCACTCTCGGAAACTCCCTAAAAAGGTAAACTTAATAGATAATTTACTAGGAGTACTAGGACATACATTTTTCTTTCGTAAGCAACCCTAACTGCTCAAAGTTTTGACACAATCATTATTGTAATCAATGATGATGCCAGCGTTAATTTGTTGGGAGGGACAATTCTTTGGGGGACAGTTATTGTTTATTGAAAGTAATTGTTGTGTATTACTTTTCCTACCTTGAACTAACAATTACATGTCTAGGGGGTAGATGATGTATCCAAGGAGGCCGCCTGCCTTTTTGCCCTTTTCTAGCGCCCAACTCGTGCTAATCTACCACTTGTAAATGCAAATTTGTGCTAGGTTCACGTAGAACAGTTACACTTGTAGTTTTCAACACTCAATCTCCATCTAGTAGTCACTGAATTTAATTGGACTTCTTCCAGATTCATTAGAAGTGAAAATAAATAGCTAGTCTCCCCCACTGAGCCAATATTTCTCTGTTGTCTGATATACTCTTTCAACTATAATTCTTAGTAGGAAATATTTCATAGACTTGTACCTCATTGGAGCTTCATATATTCATGCTTTTGATTGATTAAGGTGAATCTTCAGTAAATTTTTCATGTGGTAATATTGATTCAGTTTAAATGAAAACGTGACTAATGCTAACCGAGGTCTATGAACACAGTATTTTTAGAGACTGATAAATGTCTGTGTTTTAGCACGACAAATTACCCCATCAGCATTCAAGACTGATTCAACACATCTTGTCTTCTTTTAACTATTTTTTTTAAATCTCTCTGGTAGTAACACTTTTCTTTGAGGTCGTATGCGTCACTGCGCTTTCTCTTCCAGGTGCTAATAATCGCGCCGGCCACGTCCATCTGTCGCCTTGCATCGCACTGGCAGCAAAGGTTGAAATAAATCAGTGTTGATTGGCGTAGCTGACGGCGCGTGATAAATGGTTCGAAGGTGTTCGTCAACTGGACCAGTGCCAACGAGCTTCAAAGGTCCTCCAAGCAATGTGAAAGGAGAGAACACCAGATCAAGCAAAGATGCCAACTTCGTAGATTTTGAATCGTACTCTTATGCCATCTATTTGACTCTGTTCTTTTTCCCTCTGTTATACTCACAAAAACGTTCAGTTAGAAGAAATTATACAAGTAACAACAATGTTTTTATATCTCTGGTTATCGTACATGAAACATAAATGAAATATTGCACTATTCTATGGGACAACATTGAATTGATATACAAGCTTAATCGTCATATCCAATGTCTGCCCTAATTTAATATTGTAATCGAAGATCTACATTGTTTCAGAGATATTATATGTATGTATTATGAGAATGAATACAGTATATGCAAGTAGATATTGTATATGGATTCGTTTACAAAAGGGGTACAATGTGATTCCAGTGTAAGTCATTTATTCTACTATTCAGCATTTCTCGAGTTTTTCACACTTATTTATTAGACATAGGCCTACTATTCTTAGTTAGGCAAACATATTTTGTGTTTACCAAGTGACACATATCTTCCACATCACTATATGTAGATATGTATTACAATATACTGAATAGGCTATTTCTTTATTTTCCCCTCATCTTAACGAAAATGCTTCTTAAATTAGTTTTCCCAAAGTTGCTCATACACAGTAGTGACAATGAATTTCATTTGGGCTTGAGCCCGATTATCAAAATCCTCTATTTTCTTTCTTTTTAAAATGAAAATAGTTTGGCTTGCAACACTGTATATGTGTATGCTCTGATGCCAAAAGTAAGGGGCTCATGTACGCCACTGCGGTTAGAACAGAAGATGCATCATGAAAAACAAAAGAAAGGACAAAAAAGGCGATAATAATCTATTCTGCTAAAGTTACCATGGATGTAGCACATCCGCTCCAGCTCCTTCTTTTGTTGTGCGGAGGCATTAGAGGAAAGACAAAAGTTCTTTGTCATAGAGGGACGTTGAGGTAAGAAAAATAACCTCGTCCCACCGAGTCATATTCTTCTTCTCTGCTCTCGCCATGGTGGAAGGAACAAATTTAGCAGCCACCAAAACCAACCGCTTCTCTTTTCCAACTATTCCTACCGCTTTTGTTTCCTTTCGAAACAGGGTTTCCAGAAGAACTACTATTTATATGTTTAATTTCTGCATCATTGTTCGCTACACAGAAATCAAGAAACAAGTTTCATATCCAAGATGAGAGGAAATACTTTCTTAGTATTCTTCTTTAAATCATTCTCACAGTAATGACGGTACATTAATTTCAACTTCTTCCAAAAAGTTCTTCTCATTGCAGGCGCATATTAGAAAATGCGAACGAAGATCAGAAAGCTGCTGAAAAAGTAAGAATTATAGTTGCTTCACGAGGTGCTGACAATGAAATTATAAGCTTTGCCTCCTTTTGCGTTATAGAAGGTCCTCCACTCATTCTGAGAGACACTTTAAAGAAGAATGTAGAAATCGATAGAAACACTAGCAACTAGCTTTTCCAAAATGCTCTTTTCTTCATAAGTCCATTTCGAAAATCAAAATATGTTAAGAAATGGTACCCAAGAATGAAATCAAATACAACAGTGTATATCTGTTGATACAAGATCCGTTAGGGGCGTTCAAAGTACAAGAGATTCAAATCCAATTACCAAACTTGTGAGAAAACGAGGCTCACACAAAGCTTGTACGCTCCCTTTAAATAGGGCTACATGGAAAAGACAACTTTTTTTTTTTTTAACAGTATAACAGATTTGAATCTTTACAATATCTGAACATGAATCTTTTAAGGATATTCAGGATATTCAGGATACTGAAAGGATATTCAGGTAGAGATCTCAAATATGAAATATGTCCAAAATGATCAAAAGCCAAAAGCGGAATTGAATCCCTTATGCACCGACTGTTAATATATATGTTAATCTTCTTTATTTTTTCTTTTACAACAAACATATTTTTCTCATAAACAGGGTGGCCCAAAAGTAGGTATACAGTACCCTACCGATCAGCTCATTACATTTTATATCATTTCTTATTGTTATCCATCAGGTAGGGTTAATATCTTTGTATTTGTTCTTAATGTGTTTTTACTTACATCTTAAGCTCGGAAGAGCCAAAGCAAATAAATCCATAAACTAGTATGTTATACTTGATCAATGCAGGGGTGTAACTTACTTTTGGGCCTCCCTGTATTTCTTTAAGTGCCAGTAGGACGTTAGGACCACCCGCACGACATTTTCTGATTATCCCTAAATAAGATGATCCACGAGATATAGAGAAACCAGTAAACATTTGACAACTTTGTGTAGAGTATCCTCGTGTTTTTGTCATTCCACGTATATATAGGCATAATCATTTTTATAAATTTGTCCACAGGATTTTCGGTATACACTGTAAATATTTGCGACATTCATATTATCTTGGCATAGCTTGGGATCCCTAACACATATGACATAAGTTCGTCCAAGTCGGCTACACAATCATACTACTTCTGGCAAAGTTGAACACTTATGTAATAAAGTGTTCCTCACGGCGTACTGCTCACAGCACATACTAGGTACATATAAGATGATTGAAAGTACATTATATGGATTACAATATGCATGATGGTTAACGCTGACTTTTTTTCTGTCACAAGATCAAAACAAACTGTTTCTGGAAGATAATGCGCTCTGAATCCAGATCTAACTGTAGAATTTCCACTATCGGTCTCAGTTTTCATGAGAAAATGTTTTTAGTATACGCGCACTGCAACTTACGTTAATAAATACTTTGTAATTATATGTATTTATCATCAGGATATGGCCTCACAACAATAATCCCTAAGGTAAAATGTTTAAAATTCGGTGCTATTACAGAAAGGAATTAAAGGGGAAGCGGTGATGCTCTTGGTTAGTACGTTAACTTCTTGTGCCAGGGCTGCAGATCCTTTTGGACCATGTGAGTTTTTTGAATAATGCTAAACCGCGTCTAACTCAATCCACGTTTAGAAGTTCCGTCTCTGGTGCTGAACAGAAGTTAAACTGCAAAATTAAATTAAACAAAGAAATCAAAGTAATGAGCAAAGTAGAAGTAAATGAAATATAAGAAACACGTCTAAAAATATATTTTCCAATTTTCTGCAAAATTTTGCCTCAGGAATGTCTCGTCGTAATATCCAGCAGTTGTTGTACCACATTACTGCACTCCACTTTCCTTGATAACGCTTTTCCACTTGATAAATATCCTGGTGAAAGCTTTCACCATGTTCTTCACTAATGGCGCCAGAGTAAGACGGTAAGTTATTTGGGAAGAAGTCCAGGTGATTGTTCAGGAAATGCAGTTTAAGTTACATGATACCGTCCCATATGATGGTAGGATATCACGAATCCAGATACAATATTATAATAATTGTCTGCCTAAATAGTTCTTGCAGTCTATTTAGGAAGGACAGACATGCCATTTTTCAACATCATTCAACAAGTCAATGAAATTCTCATCATTCATTGATTCTTTAATTTGTGATCCTACAAATATTATTTCCTTTACTTTAGAATCACTAATATTTGGAAACTTCTGTCGCAAATACATGAATCCACGTAATGTGTGGTCCATGGCTTTCACACAATTTTTTGACAAGGTCAAATTTAATGTGCATTGGAGGTAGATACATATTTTAAGGGGCAACAAGTGAAATGCTCACCAGATTTTTATATTCAAGCAGTAATTCATTGCGAGCAGGCCATTTTCCCACAATAGTGTTTTCTATTCTGTTCCTGCTATCTCATTTGCATAGAAAGCAGCAGTACTTTGTGTATCCCAACTGCATGCCAATGGCAGAATTGCAGTTACCTTTTGATCACCGCATATATTCCATTTATTATTTTCATATTGGGTAAATGTGAGAAGCAGTTTAGAAGTCTCATAAGTTCCCTTAACATTACCTACGTGAGCAACCAGAACAAGGAAATGTGTTCCCATTCTGGAGAAGTACCTCTTTGAGACTAACTTTACTGGAATCTATGAACAGACGCTGCTCATTTACATTATGTGCTTAATCAAGAGTCTCTAGAGTAGAGGGGGGCAAGAGTACGTGGGGGGTAAGGATACGATTCCCTAAAATCAGGTGAATATATTCGCGTATGGCCATAATGCGTCACGTGGAGTTTGATGTTATTGTTTGTCATTCGGTGTGGGTATGAAGTGTTTGTGTATTTGAATTCACGTCAAATTCTAGAAACTACTGAAGGTAAACAAACAACAGAAAGAAAAAGGCCACGTACGCTTCTTTTGCTGTTAGGAGATCGGATTGAAATGTCTGTTCTAACACTGTTTGATATTAGGAAAAGAAAGACACATTTCCTCTTTTTGCTTCGAAGAGCGTTCACTTCATCATTTTAATGAAGTAAAAGCAAATTCATTACTCAGTTTTAGAGCTCAAGGATAAAAGTAACCCCCCCCCCCCGAAAAAAATGAACTTTGACCAGATCAAAACTAGACGCTGCAACCGCAGCAGTTGCCCCGGGCACCAGTAAACTAATTTGTGTTTATTGGGGTAGATGTAGAAGAAGTGGGTGGATGCTAATCGGAAAATTTGCCCTGGGCACCAAATATCTAGTTTCGTCACTGATTAGGGTATCATATTTTTAGACCGTGAAATCGGGACATTTTTCTGAAATATTAAGAATACATGATAATTATTGGCAATTCACTTTAAAGTAAAACTTAAACTTCAAGAGCAAGGCTTAATATTTAAAGTGGTCCGGGACGGCAAATCAGTGTCCTGATGGAGTTCAGTTCCTGTTTCTGAGTGAAATTTGTCACTTAAGAGCACTTCTCCTTGTCCATCACTTTTTAATTTATTACTTTATTATTATTATTATTATTATTATTATTATTATTATTATTATTATTATTATTATTATTATTATTATTATTATTATTATTACAGTTAATCTACCAAACAACTATTTATATTATTATGTGGTATTAAACCAAATCTGAAACTTGTGATATTTATTTACTTCCATCATTCTATCCGGCAAATTAGTGTGATCTGTACAGGAGGGAATGTTTTCGGGGTGAAAAAATTTGAGATTACTGCTGCCATATTATAACTTTGAGATTCGCTTTACCTCAAGCAGATGCAGACATGTTTGAAGGTGTAATTCTTGTAGATTCATTATTTCAAATGCTGTCGAAGATGAGGCCTGGTAAATATGACTCGCAAGGAACAACATTCGAAAAAATTTATCAAGAATGTTTAGAGATATGCAAAGAAAATGGTCTTGAAATTCCAGAGCCGGAAACAGATAGAATATAGGAGTTTCTCATGGAAACGAACCAGACATTCGTCATCGAAATATCACAAATTCATTTTGGATGAATCTATTCCTTTATTGGAGGCAGAAAACGAATTTTCTAGAGATAATATACTAAGAGACATTTTCCTGTCTACTATTGATAAAGCAATCACTGAGACAAAAAAACGCTTTGGATCATGAACAAAATCATTAGAGCAATCACTACGCTTCATCCAAAAGTGAAAACTTTCAAAATTACAACATTGTCGAGCCTATGGTCCAGTATAATGGAAGTGATCTGTAAATATTTAAATGAGAATTTAAAATCCCCCCCCCAAAGCAATTAAGTTGTATGTATGAACTCAAAATCGTCCCAAAGTCAACTCCTTGATGAATTTCATTGATGTTTTGTGTGTCTACATAATCGCATTCCTAGAAACCTACAAGCTAAATATCAACTCTGTGAATATACCAATTTCTAGTGTTACATGTAAAAGGCCATTCTTATGTTTGAAAAGATTAAAGACATATTCAATGACAGATGGTAGGTTGAAAAACTTAGGATTATTTTATATTGAGAAGAAAATTGCTAAATCGTTGTTGAAAAGTTTGCTGCTGCCCACAAGAATGGAAAAATCTTTTAAATAGAGGCATGAACCTATAAGTTATTTACTTTTCCTGTAAAAGTGCTTTCATTCTGTTTCCACTTAAATCAACCAGACACACATACGTATTTTAAACGTAGTGATTAGATAACTACCTACTTATATTAGAAATCAATTGAATTAATGTATCCTAGTTCTTTGGGGTAGTAAATTCTTACATTTTCACTGTAAAAGAGTAAAATCATGAACAACAAAGATGAAAACATTCACCTTGAACACACACACACACACACACATACACACACAATGAATAATATGTCATTCATTGGAGATGACCCCCTCAAAATTTCCTTGGGCCCTTCATTGGCCCTCCTGAAAAAAACTCTAGCTACGCTACTGACGCCAACGGAGTTTACTCGTTTCTGTACTATGTAGAGGGCATGGTATGGTGACAAGACATGTACTACAGTAGCGAATCTTGAGTAGCGGCAATTGGTAATCTATCATCATGCGAAAGGGCGTAAATACGCTAAAATAGCTCAAATATTACACATCCTCAAGAGTACCGTTGGAGTACCGTTTTTATGTATTGTCAGGATTTATAAAAATGATAAAAGAATAGAATCCATACCACAAATTGGACAGCCCAGGAAATTGCCAGACAGTGACAAACATATTCTTCGCAAAATTAAGAACAACGCCAGGCTAAGTGCAGTGAATATTGCGGCATCCCCAAACCCCGAGTTAGGCAAGAACGTTATAGCAGAAACAGCCTGCAGAGCGTTGAAGTATTCCGTGTTTCATGGTAGGGTACCAAGTAAGAAGGCCGTAGGGAATTAAAGTGAATAGAAGAAAAGATTTAATTTCGCACGAAAACGTATGGGTAAGTGGGTAAGTCTTATTCGTGGACGAAAGTAAATTTGAGGTGTTTGGTTTAGACGTTTCCCTACCAGTCAGCCGATTTACTCACATATTCTCGTGCGAAATTAAATCTTTTCTTCTAATGACTTTACTTACGTACGGTTTCTTGCTTGTACCCTACCATTTCAGCTATTTTAGCGTATTTACGCCCTTTTTCATGATGACAGATCACCTCTGCTCGAGGCTGCTCGAGATTTGTAGTTTTACCTTTTCTATCCATATTCGCCACAGTCCATGTAACCTGTTTGATTCACAACGTTCAGTGCTGCTTATGCACCTCTGCCATGACGTTTCTTCCGCTGTCATCTGCAGTACGTCTTGTCACCATACCATGCCCTCTACATAGTACAGAAACGAGTAAACACCGTTGGCGTTATCGAAACCGAATATTAATGGGAGGTATTTTTGGTTCATTGTCTGTTTCACATCCTGTTACCAGGTATTGATTAGCATTTTGTGTCACATTTTTTCTTTCAGGGCTCAATATATATCCACGTATCTTTTGCCTTACAAATTACATTTACTTGACCTTTTATTATCCAAATCCAATCTGTTTTTGGCAATTCCTAATAAAAACCGAATATTAATGTAAGCGACTGTAAAATATTTAATTCATTCGAGAAAATGTTAAAAATGCATTTACTCAGCCAACAAAATTTAAGTTCAGGTACCCATGAACTTAAATTCTATCAGTTCAACCACGTAAATAAAACCGGACTTGACTTGCTACACTTTAATAATAATAATAATAATAATAATAATAATAATAATAATAATAATAATAATAATAATAATGCATTGTAGAAATATTTCATAACCTCCTCCCCACGCAATGTCAATGACAAGCATACTTTATTTTGTCTCTATGTTATTCATCGATTTGTGTTCGTTTTCCTTTTTGTATTTGTATGCTTTTTTTCATTATTCACTTATAGTATTTGTGTGTGTGTTTTGTTAAAAGTGCCAGTTTTTTTTATCATCTTAATGTATACCTGTACTTTTTGTTGTATATCACCATATCTTTTGTACTTAACTGGTTTTATCTTTTTTGTATAACTGAATGTACTTCCTTGACAAGGGTTAGGTGGTAGAGCAGCAACATGCTGAACCTCGCCCGCTTGAATAAAGCCTTTTTCAATTCAGTTCAATTCAATTCAATATCTACATGATCAAAATTGGCTTGTAACACTCAATTTGACTCACCATGTATTAAATTAAATAACAAAGAATATTTCGAACTATGTTTCTTATGTAATACCAAGAAATGACTTTGAGACAATGAGTTTTGTAGATATGCCTTAGGAAGACTTCAATTTAATTCGAAATACTTTGTTTAAAGTTTATTTCTTTCACTTTGGTGGTAATCTTAAATATAAACAGATTTCTAGGTAGTAGTGGAAATCACCTGCAGAGATGACCATTTTGCAATCGAGACCGACTCGGGTTCAGATTCACTATCCTTGGTGCTAACGCTCACTAATCTCAATAACTCTCACTCTAGCTCACAGACTCACACTCAATCGAGCTCGGGTTTGCTAAAGAAGATTCGCACTCGCTCTGCCTTGAACTCTGGCTCATTACCCACTTACAAAGCTCGATCTCAGGTCGTTCGTCTTTTATTATTATTATTATTATTATTATTATTATTATTATTATTATTATTATTATTATTATTATTATTATTATTATTATTATTATTGAGATCGATCCCAACTGAGCTTCAGATCTCCGCTCGCGAGTTTGGACATTTAGATTATCCTTATTCCACGACGGCCAAGCTTATTTTGAAGCAAAACTATTAGTATAGAGTAGACGTGGAAGAAGCTGATTGAATGTATTCTTAACTACCTTCCATCTAAAGTGATATACACATTCATTCAGTGGAGTACGTAGAAATTCGTCAAAGGGAATTCAAGCTCCGAAATTCACATAATTTCAGATGTTTAAGTACATACCTTAATTGTATGTTTTTCCATAATATCTTGCTCATGAAGGAGTTGAAATCTCTAAACCCCCCTTGAGTACTCCATTCCATACATCCTATGTATTTTTATGTCAGCAACTTCTGAACGATAGGCCTATTTTAATTGATTCTCTTTGGCATAGAGAGACCATAGTACTTTATACATTACTAAAATGTATACCAATTGGTGAATTTGTTCAGCAGTTATTGACATAATAATATTTAAGTTGTGTATATCGTAGCATACTGAGAATTTCATAAAGTGTATGAGATGGGAGGTCAAGCTTCCAGTTTCACATTGTTTCTGGATTTGTGTGTACAAATCTTAATACGGAACACATTTATTTTTTCATAATACCTTGTTGAAAGGGCAGGTTAAAACCTGACAAGTTACTGACCGTGCACATTGTATAGAAACATAAATTATTATTTTCAAGAAGAAGGAAAATAGTAATATTAAACAAATTTCAATTAATCAATAATTATTAAAGTGAACAAGTCTTACTTGAAGATGAAGAGGTTAATAAAGAACTACAAGAATCAAAGTTTCTCAGTCTTCATCTTTCCTGGTACATACTTAATATACTAAAATACCGGATATAAAAAGATATTAAACATTAAACGTCATTCCAAATTCTATACATCACTTAATATGACACCATCACCATGAAACTAATCGAACATCCAACTAACTTCGTTTCTTCTACCTGTTTAATAGTCATACCCCAATTAATAGCTCTTATCCCGTAATACTACTCGTTTCTTTTCTATTCTTTTCTTTCTTTCTTTTCTCTACGAAGATTACTCCCATCTCTAGCTGTTTCTTCGTTCTTTCAGAAAGTTGCAACTTACATATTTGATTCGAAACTGAGTAATTTCTGATTATCTCTAGGTTCTTCTCTCAATCAAAGATTTTCGCTGGAAGAGCTTTATTACAATCAACTTTTGCACATCTTCTCTCCTCGGTATATTCCAGTTTGCAAACAAAGTCGATTTTGGTCCGTTTAGCGATTATCTCTGATTGACAAATAGATAAGGTTTATCAGCTATGACATAAAGAATCCAGTTTGTGATCAATTCAATTTTCGTCTGTTTTGCGATCACCTGTAATTGATAGGTAGATAAGATTTGCCAACTATGATAAAAGAGTCCAATTTGCGATCAAACAGTGATTAATTCTTTGAACCGAAACTTTTGGGAAGCAGGAATCATTGAATTGGTTGTTAGGTTCAATTATTTTTAACTGTTACTAAAAATAAATTAACCAAGGAAGAAAGCATGGGGGAATGGGGGATCACAGAACTTTGGGGGATCGTAAATCTTTTAAGCAGAATATTAACAATTCCAAAAGTATGAAATTTCTCTCACATTTTAGTGAGAATTTTACATTATATATATAGTGGCGGATCCAAGGGGGGCTATAGGGGCTATAGCCCCCCCTTGACGCTCGGGTTTACACTGGATAAAATGGACTTCAATCCTGCTTTACACTGGATAAAACGTCAAAATATGGTTTAGCCCCTCCCTTGATCATATACTGGATCCGCCCCTGTATATATATATATATATATATATATATATATACAGTATATTTTTTGAATTTCATTGTATATTTGGATCACCGCTTCCTTTCATATCTGTAATAATCACCAGCGATTTCTCCATGGAACAGAGGAAACAGCCTGTTCAATCCCTTCTGTGCATCTTCAAATAAGGTTTACATTATTCTAAATTCTGCATTTTCTAGAGGAGAAAGTTCTATCACTGCCTTACTGCATTCAAACTCCATATCTTCTGTTCAGCAAGGGTGCAATGTTGTTCAACATTCATTTGCTGACATTGGTGCAAAAAATGTTTTCTTCCGAATTAACCCGAAAATACACGAATATAGCGAGGAACGGAGGAAACCAGGGAAGCTGTGTGCTTGATCTGTACCATCCACTGTATGGGGCATAGTCTAATTCAGTGCTTCATATAGCAGGCTTAGGTTTCCACACTGCTTTGTACAAATAGGACAACAATGGAACAGAAAAGTGGTAACTGTTCTAGATTCACGAATTCGGAAATTTCGTCTTCTACAGAACTGAACCAGGCAGTGTATGATAGATTAATTGAAATTGTTCCCTTTTTGTTCACTGATCTTTATGATAATGTAATGTTACTTTAAATCGATGGCCTACTCTTTACCTTACAGAATTTTAAACAAAAATAAAATCTTATACTAGGCATTTTCTAAGTATCACAATAATTCTACGAAATAGTTATAGTTACCGGCACGTAGCATGGCTTCTCAAGGTCACAATATGCTGGCCGAGGCGAGCTTCCACTTTATTCTGTTGCAGAGTTGGCAGAGTAGTTAGCTACTTTGCAGTGCAGAATGTACGTTGCAGTGTCTCATAGTTATGAGGTATGCGTATATGTATAAAACACAACCACAATATTACGAAATACACGAAAATATTGTCGCTCACATACTGGAATTATGTTCATGTTACACAGTATTGATTAATGTAGGGACGTCAAATTTTCGTTATTTTCTGCCCAAAATAGATGTTCTTTACGACAAATTGGTGCTATTGTTCGTATTAAACTAAAGATATACAGTGTTATTGATTTCAAATCATGTTATTTTTCCGGATAGTTGTAATAAAATTTAAATATATCACGCATTTTCTCGGATTAAAATAAAAATGGGTTATAAAATATGAATGTTATCATTTTGAATGAAATGATGCACTTCGATCTCAGCCGCGGTGTCTCAGTGGTAGGACGTTCACCTCTGGTGTTTGGGGTCCCGGGTTCGATCCCAACCCCGCCAAGTGGACTTTGCGGTGGACAAACACCATGTGTGTAGGTTTCCTCGTGGTTCTCCCGCTTCCTCCCACTTTCTTCATTCCACCATTTCATTCATTACTCATCATCACCGTCTCCTTTGCCCTAACCGGTATAACCGTGTGATGTAAAACTCAAAGATTTCATTTTTTTACTTCGATCTCAAAACAAATTTTAAGACAGAAATACACGCACACGTCATTATTAATTTATTTTTATTATTTCTACTATAAGGATTCATTTTTATCTGTTATTAATCCCTCTGTGACTGACTATACTTGTTGTTATTGGATGCTGGAATAACTTTGTAGGGCTGGCAGCCCTGCTGGTTACTGGAAAGCTGATTGTCGGTAGGATCGCTGGTCGGAATTCGTCTGCTTTTGCAGTGACCTTGAGCTGCCATGCTACGTGCCGGTCACTATAACTGATTGTTTATCAAGTAGTAACCTGCATTATTACTCATGTTTATTTTGTTACTGTAAAGGCGTTTGAAATGTCTCAAAATTCAGTGATCACTGTAAATAGTGGATGTTAAGAATAGTCAGTAAAACATTTCAATCCAAGTATACTGTGTAAAGATATTCGATTACGCAAATTTTGACCGTCAAGTAGATTATCAACAACTCTATCAGACATTTAAAAATAATAATAATACAGAAGAAAATAGAAAAGCAAATGTTTGATTAGCGCCAAAAGTTTTTTTTTCTTAAAGCAAAAGCAGAGATATGATTAATAGAATACATCGACAAGGTACCAATTCGATGAACAAAAGCAATTACACTGAATTATTGAATTCGATTGTAAAATATGATTAGAGAGTTGCGAATCATTTGTTGAATGCAACTATGTAAGTTTGCCAGAACTTGCTATACGATTCAAAATGACCTAAGTAGTTCTGTAGCAGAGAAAATTTTTAACTATAACGGTAACCAAGAAAGTTCTGTCGCTTTTTGTGGAGGTTTGTGTTCCATTGGCCCTCACACCCTGAGTTGAATGAGAATGGAAATAAGGCGAAGATCAGTTGTTGGTGTGAATATATCCAACATACTAGTTGGTTGTGGCAGTTCACTTACCCCGTGAACTTGCGTAAGGACAGAGTAAACGTGGTACCTCCACAGAGCGTCGTAAGGACGTGTATGCTGTACGAGTTCAAACTGGGGTCAAACGCTGCTGCAGCGGGGCGGATGATATACCAGGTCTTTGTTGAGGGTGTCTTGACTACGCGGACAGTGAAGCGTGGTTTAACAAGTTTAAGGACGGTGACGAAACACTCGAAGACGCACCACCACGTGTCGGAAGACCAACACGTGTACAAAATGAAGATATTCAGGCAACAATTGAGGCAAACAGTGGCCAGACATGTGAGGAACTGAGGCTACAATTCAGTGTGAGTGGAGAGGACAAACCTTTCGGCAGCACCACCATCAACTTGAGAAGCACTACAAGTTGGGTCGATGAGTCCCACAAAATTTGACTCCAGTCCCAGGGGTGTAGCCAGCAGGTTTGTGTAGGGGGGGCCCGTCGTTTTGGAGGGGGGCCAGCTACAATGTACAAAGCCAAAAAAAAATGTGTTGCTGCTAATGTTTTTGAGGCCTGAAAGAAGGGAAAATGTTGGTTTCCTTCTGGAAGACTAAGAACACTATTTTATATTATTATTATTATTATTATTATTATTATTATTATTATTATTATTATTATTATTATTATTATTATTATTATCCATAAATTATATTTAACATAGTTTTTATTATGCTTAATCAAGAACTACTGCCCGGGACCAAACGCTATACTTTTGTGCATAACTATAAAGGTAACCAAGAAAGTTCTGTCCCTTTTCGTGGAGGTCTGTGTTCAATTGGACCTCACACTGTGAGTTGAATGCAAGTGGAGATAAGGCGAACGTCAGTTGTTGGTGTGGGTATATCCAACATACTACCTGGTTGTGGCAATTCAGACACACCGTGAACTTGCGTAAAGACAGAGGGAATATGGGACATCCACAGAGCGTCATAAGAGCATGTATGCTGAACGAGTTCAAATGGAGGTCAAACACCGCTGTAGCGAGACAGAAGATATGCCAGGCCTTTTGTGAGGGTGTCGTGACGACGCGGACATTGCAGCGATGGTTTAACAAGTTTAGGAACGATGACGAAACACCCGAAAACACCACGTGCCAGAAGACCAACACATGTACAAAGAGGAACTGAGACTACAATTCAGTATGTGGTGAAACCATTCGGCAGCACATATATCAACTTGTGAAGCACTACAAGTTGGTTCGATGGGTCTCTCATATTTTGACTATGGGCCAGAAGGCAACGCGGCAGTCGCCTGTGTTTATTTATTGTTTCGGAGCCATTTCTGGACAAGGCGTTGACATGTGATAAAAAAATGTGTCCTATACGAAGCACCACGGCGCCGTCATCATTAGTTAACATCCCATGAACCGATTTCAAAACAGCCGAAACCAGCACTGTACCAGAATAAGGTCCTTCTGTGTGTTTGGTGCATCGTGCATCGGGAACTGCTACCAGCTGGTCAGAGTATTAATTCAACTGTGTACTGTCAGCAGTTGAGCTGTGCTGAACAAAAACTCAAAACTCTGGAGCCATCACTTCTGAATTGCAAATGGGTCCTCGTTTACGTGACAACGCTAAGTTCCACGTGGCTAGGATGACTCAGGACACCACTTTCCGCCTTGGATGGGAAACAATATTGCAACCACTATATTCTTCGGGTATTGAACCGTCCGATTATCAAATGTTCCATTCTTTGGACAATCACCTTAGAGGACGCCAGTTCAAATCCCTAGTTAAAGTCCAAAATGCACCTCATACTTTCTTTGTTTCACGGCCCACCGAGTTCTACCGCGTTGGATTGCATGGCTTTCCAGAACGTTTTCAGAAGGTCGTCGATGCTGATGGGGACTATTTTTGACTTCCATAGGTGACATAGGTGACATATCGATGTTCGAAGGTGGTGGGTGAAAAAGCAACAAAACTTTCTTGGTTACCTTTATATTTAAATTTAAGACCTTGTATACAGAACCTATCTACACAAGATTGATTTTCTTTGAAATTTCACTTAATTTCTTTATGGTTTCCTGACAAAAATATTTATTTATTATTCGTGACTAAAACAAAACAGAATTATTTTATTACACTGAGTAGAAATAAAAGAGAGCGAATGAAATCCAAATTGAATAAAAGCATTGTTTCTCACCAAATTTTCCATCCTCTATGTCTTTTAAAACACGTTAAAGTATATAAAATATACTGTACTTACAAATCAGTTTAGTACCTTTGTTTTATGACTGTATTTCTAGTACCTTGTTAAAACGTTTGTCTTAAAACTGTCAAATATAAATCGCAGTAAATTGTGTAATCTCCTGTCACAAGAAAGTATCCTATTTTTCGATCGGTATAAGGAAGAGATACTATACTTTTTCGATCGGTATAGAAAAACAATATTTCTCCATGCTATTTTACCATAAATTATTAATTGCCAATAAACTTTGTTACTTTTAAATGAATGAAGCGAGATAATTTTACTACGATGTTTTAAAAGTTGGTCATTTGGGGGGGCCGCGCCCCGATGGGCCCCCCTTGGCTACACCCCTGTCCAGGCCAGAAGACAACGTGAACAGACACCTATGTTTTTTGTGTCTCGTCTGAGGAAGGAGCCATTCTGAATAGAGTGTTGACAATTCATGAGGAGTGGGTAATGTACGAAGCTTCACGGCGAGGTCATCACTGGTTATCTTCCCATGAACCGTTTCTAAAACACCAGAAACTAGCACTGCACCAGAAGAAGATCCTCCTGTGTGTTTGGTGGACTGCTCGCGATATCGTGCATTGGGAACTGTTACTAGCTGGTCAGAGCATCAATGCAACTGTGTACTGACAGCAGTTGAGCCGTGTTCAGGAAAACTCGAAACTCTGGAGACTGCACTTCTGAGTCGCAAAGGGGTCCACCTGTTATAGGACAACGATAAGTCTCACGTAGCTAGAATGACTCGGGACACCATTCTATGCCTTGGATGGGAAACATTATTGCAACTGCCACACTCCCTGGACATTGCTCCATCCGATTATCACCTGTTCCACTTCTTGGACAATCACTTTAGAGAAAGCCAGTTCAAATTCCTAGTACAGTTGCAAAATGCATTTGATACTTTATTCGCTTCCCGGCCCACCACGTTCTACCACCATGGAATCCATGGCCTTCCAGAACGTTGGGAGAAGGTCGTCGACGCTGATGGGGATTTTTTGATCTTTCATGCACGTCTTAGGTTACATATCGATGTTTGAAGGCAATGGATGAAAAAGCGACAGAACTTTCTTGGTTATCTTTATAAATAAGGCATAAATGGTTACCTTTATAAATAGGGCATACATTTTTCAGTTCTCCCTCTGTCGCAATATTACTTCAAAAAATAACAGATGTAGCAACTTTGAACACTGTTGCAGGTGGAGAAATGATTTCCATGATTCTTAGATATTACTGGAAATCGATCAGTCACAGTATTGGTAAAACAATTTATTTGCATACCATTGTCCATTACATTGTTCTCATGAGATATGTTACAATTATAATCATCCTCAAAATTGTTCTTTAAGTTATTCTTTCTTTTTTCTTTTTATTTTTTAAAAGTAGGAAATCATTATATTAAAGTAAAGGTCGTTCATTATACTTTTCAATCTTCAGCAATAACAGTTTGTAAACATAGAACAAAACACAACTTTAGTTATTAGTTGTAGTGACGGCTAAAGGAGACAAATGTTAGTAGCTTTTGAATTAGTCTAACATCTTCTGAATCCTGAGATTTTTGAAGTTGACTTGTAGCAACCCTGCCAGCCTCCCTCTTCCTCTGTTCGCCTGTGTTGTATCCTTTTGTTCTTCTCGTTGTCTGTGTTGTGTCTTGATGAACTGCTCTACTAACGCCTCCGTTGCTGCCGGAAGAAATTGTCTTGCCCAGCGCCACCAAACAACCGGCCCAACAAAGAAATAGGGGAAAAGGAAAGGAAAAAGGGAAGCCGAGAGAGAGACAGAGAGAGAGAAGGAAAGACAGAGACAGAGAAAGAGAAATCTTGTGTTAAGAGTTTGCGCACTTAGAAGAACAACATTTGAAGACAGTCGAAAAATCTGGCTTTCGGCACCTCGCCTCACTTGTCATTAAGTAAGCGTCTGCTGCAAAATCATTGCACCACTACCGTAAGTGTTACAAACTTAGATAACACAAAAATTATTGTTACATATATGTAACATAAGACGATAGCCATGAAATAGAATGTGAATCGGGAAAGAAGAATGGGAGGAAGAAGGTACAGAAGGAAGGAGAAGAAGATTTCATGTTGTATAAAATATTAAAGAAAATTGATCTTGTGAAAATGAAGTGATTAGCGGAAGAATGTAATGTACGGATCCTTCTAAATGTGAGTCAAGTGATGTATTGAATTATGATTCAAGTTTATAGTCAATGTTTATAGTTATCATACAGTTTGCTTTGCCTCAAACTTTATTATGTTTCTTGAATATAATGATAGGGACTGCGGTGGCTTAGTGGTAGAGCGTTCACCTCTGGTACTTGGGGTCTTTGGTTCGATCCCAGCGAAGTGTGCTTTGTGGTGGACAAACACCGCGTGCGTGGGTTTTCTCGGGGTTCTCCGATTTCTCTCACTTTCTTCACTCCACTATTTCCTTCATTTCTCATCATTGCCGTCTCCTTTAAACTAACCGGCATAAACGTGCGACGTAAAACTTAAAAGATTTCATTTCTTTTCATTTTTGAATATAATAATAATAATAATAATAATAATAATAATAATAATAATAATAATAATAATAATAATAATAATAATAATAATAATAAATTTCAGGTTTCTTTCCAGAAAATGTCCGTGAGAGAGAAGTCAAAATGTAAGGGGGCTCCACTGAGACAATATTTTGGTGTACATACACACACACACACACACACACACATAGATAGATGGATAGATAGATAGATAGATAGATAGATAGATAGATAGAGAGAGAGAGAGAGAGAGAGAGAGAATCTATATGTGTGTGTGTGTGTCAAAGAATATTGAAAATCTCCAAATGGGGACTTTAGTGCTTAGTCAAAGAAAATACATACAGAGACCAATCATTTCCAACGATCTTAAAGTGTATTGCTCTGCTTCCCAGTAAACCAACCAGAGAAAGAAAGGATCAGATAGGAAAGTTCATGTTGATAAAAGACAGTAGTGGCAGGCAAACAGCATCGATAGCATAGTTGATGATTTCGCAGTCATACTACTAACCGTGAATCAATTATTATCAGTACATACACTGCCCAAACATACTTATTCCATCCTCCTCCTTCAAACCTTCCTCTTCTTGCCTCATTGTGATTACATTTGCTTTTCTTAGATTGTAAAAGTGCGCTCCTGTGTTAAACATTAGCTAGTTCGAAATGGTTCTTTCTCTTCTATACTACGTGGTAAAGGACGTGCCCTGCACGAAATTGACGTGCAATCGCAATTTTATATATTCTAGCTCTGGACAGGGTCACTTCAGAGGGCAAAATATCCCTGAAAGTATTCCTGAAAAAAAAAAAGTACAATTTCGTGCCATCTTGATTAACGATTCAAATAAACTGAAGAGAATGACCGACTGGAGAAACTTACTAACCTAGTTGATTTGTTTCTTTCTTTCAGTAATGATATCTTTGATAGGTTCTATAACCTTAGTCTAAAAGGTTTTGAACGTATGTTCTATCTGAAACGATTCATAAAAAGGATCAACAGCGATATAGCATAATATTGGTTATTACTAATTAATCTTGCACGTAACTAACAATCAGTGTCAGTAGTAACACACGGCTGAATATACTAGAAATGTGCATGGTTTGAGGCGTCAATTACCGTAATGATATTGTATTAATATTGCTATTGGTAATTCTTTTCCGTGATAGAGAACATGTGTCTCAGATTCCAAGTGAAATTGCAAGCTGATCTCATGTAGACAGCTTAAAGGAAACGAATGTTATACTTCTTTGTAAAATAAGAACCTTTCCTTAAACCAATAGAATCAATTTAATCATGTCTGTAAATGTGAGGAGCTCTTGAGTTTTAAATTGAATTTTCCCATTACACGTCTTGACTGCATTCAATACGTGTTCAATATGCTCATTTACACATAAGTATACTATGCACTAAAAAATAAAAATTGTATGTAGTCACCAAAGTCGAAGCACCTTAATAGAGGACTACAGAAAGATAGTTCTGGCCAGGATTCCAAATTTGTTGATGATCGTTTGATCCTAAGGGTTCTCTTCGGCAGGAGAAACTACTAAGTATGAGGAATAATCTGTATTTTAATTCAATGTTCGTTTTCTTTTTGATTGGACTACTGCAATGAGGAAATGGCTGTTATTATTTCTTTTGGTTGCATGTTTTATTATTATTGTTGTTGTATTATTACAAGTTGTTATCGTGTCTTCGGTTATACTATAGCTTAAAATTGTGCTTTATTAAAAGTTCTAACTAATTTATATTTAACAAAGTTATTTATTTATTCATCTAATTATTTACACCTATGTATTTGTTCGAGTTTGGCCACCAATCAAAATTCAGTTACACGAATATTAATGCTTAAATCTTGATGGTTGCGACCAGGGTTGCCACACTCAAGATTCGTGATGATGCCAAACACGGGTCTGAATTATGCTAGGTTTTTGTAAATTATGCCAGATTTTCAAATTATCTTTCCTAATTAATTTTAAAGACCCGCTCCTACTTATCTTCATTATTTTAACGGTGTTTTAACTGTATTCATGTACAAGGCTAATATGACGCTTTCAGGAACGATAATGAAATAAATTGGTAAATGGCACATTGTGGGGGAAGAAGGTCGAATTTATATTTTAGGAATGAATAACATTTTAAGAAATATATGCACAACATGCCGCTTCCGACACAGCCCTGAAGCATTATTTTTAGTGTATTACTAGCTGTCCCCTGACCCTGAAGCTCATATCCCTCCCCCCTCAAGTTGTATATTGAAAGGGACAGAAACATCCCAGATAACCACATCAGGTTTCAGTTGACAGTAATAAAACTATGGGTAACTAAATATGTTTTGCAGGGTCACATTTTGCTATTTTTGAACATTTCTCTGAATTCAACAATAAATTACAACTGTGGAAATACTGACTGGTTTCCATTGCTCCAACCATCGCTTCAACTAAAAAGAATAATTCCAGACAGTCCTTGAACCATCTAAATTTTCGTCCTTTTTCTGTTCAGAAAGAAGAATGAAATTATGCTAGATTTGGCCAAGATGCTAAAGTCAAGATGCTAGATGCTAAATGCATGTGAATTATGCTAAATCTAGCACCAAGATGCTAGATATGGCTTCACTGGTTGCGACCCTTGTTCTATTTTAAAATAAGCTTAAGCTGTACATAAATTAACACAAATACACAATACATAGAATCTCTGATAAGTCACTCATTCTCTAAATCATTGTAGCTTCCTTATTTATGAAAGTACTTTTATGAAACTAGGATATTCAGAAGGAAAAGAATTTTATTATTATTATTATTATTATAATATTATTATTATTATTATTATTATTATTATTATTATTATTATTATTATTATTATTATTATTATTATTATTATTATTATTATTATTATTAGTTAATATCGTTTGTCTTGTTTCTGTGCAGTTTGAGTTGAAATGTTATCTATGTTAAGCGTGTAAAAGTGGTTCAGAAAAGCAGCTTGATATGTCTCGGGATCTGTTATTCGAATGCAAAGGAATCTCCCCTCCTGATTGCTAAAACTCTATTGCTATCATAAACGCCTGAGCATATGCAACCCAATTTACACCTAATTTTTCAAAGACCCGACGTCAGTTGATAAGCCTGTAGAGCACTAAACTAAACAGGCTTTAGCTATGGATTTGACGAACAAGAAAATTTCTCCATTTTGAAATTAACCTCTATTGTTTGAAGCGTGTTGTATAATGAGTGCTATCACAAATGTTATAATTCGTTGTGGGCACAATGCATTATTTCACCACAGTCTGTACGTAAGAAAGAAAATAATAATAAAACATTGATCGTACATGAGTTAGAAAATAGTTGAAGTGAACTGAAAATATCAAATCTGAAACGCTTGAAGGAAATAATTTGTAAATCTTTGTCTCCAATCATGAACCTATTCCAATTCCTCATCATTCTTGCCATTCGAACATCTCCTTCCTTCTCCACAAGAAGTAATATCTTGTATATCCTCACCATAGGTATTCTGCCCTTACTGCCAGGTCACTTGCAGCAGCTGAGAAGCTTCCATGTTCCACGGTCCTCCGCTAACCTCTTCGTCTTCATGTATGATCTTTCTGTTTTTATATCATCCATTAATTGTAGTCTCCTTCGCCCCCTCCCTCTCTTTCTCGTCACCATACCCTTTAGGACGTCCCTTATGGTACAGTTTCTTAGGCAATGTCCCAACCAGTTTCTCTTCCTCTTCTTAACAATACCTAAAAGTGTTATTTTCTCCCCCACCATTTCTAACATCCTCTCATTCGTTTTCCGCTCGACCCAACTAATTCTTTCCATTCTTCTCCATATCCACATTTCGAAGTATACCAGTCGTTTTTCATTACTTTTAGTAATGTCCATGTTTCCGCCCCGTACAGAACAACACTCTACACGAAATATTTTATGAGTTTTTTTCCTCAACTCTTTATTCAAGGTCCCACAAAACAAATTTTTCTTATTCCTAAAGACTTCTTTCGCCATTCCTATCCTAGCTTTTATTTTAGGTTCGCACTTCATGTCATTACTAAAAATACTACCCGGATGTCGAAAACTATTCACTTGTTCTATTTTGTCCTCTCCCATTTTTATATTTGACACAGACCACTTCGTTCCAATCACCATGGCTTTTGTCTTTCTAACATTTATTTTCATCCCATATTCTTCAAAGCCTTCCTATTTTTTTCTAACATTTTATTGATTTCCTTTTCAGATTCTGCAACAAGCGCCATATCGTCTGCAAATCTTATGCATCTAATCATTCTACCTCCTACCGAAATGCCGTCATCATCATGTAAACTCTTTTTCACTATCTCTTCTAGATAGACATTAAATAGTGTTGGCGAAAGACATACAGTATGGGTTATTGAAATTGATTGAAATTGAAGCACGTTAAAAACTTTGGAACTAGGGACATTCGAACGGGAACTACTTGCCAACACCGACCATTTACTTGGTGTTGCATAAAAACTGTTAGCTAGTTGAAAACCTTTCATGTAAAACTGGCCTGTGTGAAGAGACGATCATTAACTGAATAATTAATCATTTCCTTCTTCAACTCAGAGACAAATCAAAAAGAGCTTTCGAAAAGGAAAAAATGTCTCGAAACGTCCCTCAAGTTGAGGCTGAGGTTTTAATACCTCTTCAACCTAGGAAGAAGAAAAGATCTCAGACGTTATATTCTAATTATTTAAATTGTATCAAGACGTTCAGGAATATTAGTTAGGTTTCGAGATATTAAAGTAAAATATACTCATCAAAAATATTACCTCCTTAATAGTAATTTCTCACCTTTAGAAGAAGGAGGTACCAAGCAGAAGACTTGGGTTCGAGTCTCGTCGTGACAATGAATTTTCTTCAAAAAATGTTTTATGTAGGAAATTGTTATTTAATTCTATAATTACTTTATTATTATTATTATTATTATTATTATTATTATTATTATTATTATTATTATTATTATTATTATTATTATTATTATTATTATTATTATTATTATTATTGTTATTATTAACGATCATTCCAAACTTCCACCACCTCACGCATTTTGTTTCACGTAAGATAGTGTGTTGTAAAATAAAATATGATTTGTGCGAAAACAACGTTTATAAGTTACAAGGTCTGTAACATCCAAGTATTCGTCAGAAACTCAGTCGTGCATGACTGACAAAATCTAGTGTGAAGCAGAAAAGAAGGAAGTGTGATGATCGAATAAAAATCAAATTCAAGATTTCAACAAATTTACACGTTTTATGGTCTCTATATACCGAAAAGGTGTTTCTGAATATCCATTCGTTCGACCCACTCTACATGTTCAGTCACCTAGAAATCATATCGTTCAACGAATCCGCACCAAAATTTGAAGTTATAGTTTTCTAGGAGTGTTTCTCGAATTTTCTCCCTATTCCAGAAATAAAGTACTTTACTCAAGAATGAAAATGTTTAAAAGAAAATCTTTATATTTCATATACAATATTGCATTAACAACACTATGCTGTGGTATAAGAAATTTTTCTGAGAAAATATCACAATAGGTAGTTTATTCATGGGGGTATTTTCCGACGATTTTCTTTAACAGACTCCTATGATTTTGTTTATCATTCATAAATAAAGTGTGTATTTCATTAAAAATCTCACAATGTATACCTTATATGTACAAGGTGTAATGGTTTTGCTCGGAATATTTTCTTGAAAATGGCATAGGTAAATTTGTTTATATTTCATAAATAAATATTTCAAAAACACATTGACAACACAACATAATTCATTTATGCTTGAAAAAGTTCACAAGGAGTTATTTTATTCTTGGTTGTGACTTTTACAGACGATATCTTCAGAAGCAACTCAGGTGATTTTCTTAATATTTTATAAATAATTATTTCATTAATAGCTCTATAATAGTAAATAAAATACTTCCTATAAAAATACCCCCAATGTAGTAGTTCACTCTTCAAGGTGAGTTTTTATTGACAGTTTTCTCAAATACGACCCATGCGATTTTATTGATATTAGATAAATAAATTTTTCCTTCGTAACCCTAGCAAATGGCATATGCAATCTCTTATGAAAAATTCAAAAGAGCTAGTTCAATTTTGAGGGTGAGGTTTTTCTTTTTTTTTTTTTTAGCACGAAATTTCCTCCAGAAAAGGCTTATAATTAGTTTCTTTTTGCTCAAGAAAATGTTTCGTTAATAACTGCAGCATAATATGATTTAGTGAATGGAACAAGAGCGGGAAAGTTTACTAAGTTGGGTCATACCTTCCATTTGCTTTTCTTGAAGTCATTTAAAATTCAACTTATTTTCACTCCGTTTCTCAACTTCAATTGAGGGGTGAGCGCAACAGTGGTCTAACCCACATTAAAAAAAAAAATCAAGTTGAACTTAAACACATGTGGTTTTTTGTACAATATTTGTATGTACAATGTATGACACATTCAACCACTTGTAGTTGCTTTTGCTACATTGTACAAAAAGCACATGTGTTTAACTTTAACTTGATTTTTCTCCACTTTTTAAAAATGTGAGTTAGACCACTGTTGCGCTCACCCCCTCAGTTGTGAGAAATTGAAAAGCTACAATTCATTTATTCCGAATTGGACATAGAAACTTTTCCTTCCAGAGAACAACGAAGCGATGCATGACAAGAAATGAAGGTATGAATATATATACCCCCACATCCAGTCATTATCAACTGGATGCTCTGAAATTTACGGTTTACTCGCAGTAAACTACGAGCAAACTAGCGTTTATGGAAGAGAGTGATTGTTGACATACAAAGAGCTGTCGTGACTTTTTAGATTCACTGCTCTAGTCATCATGAGTGACTGTGCCCTGGCTGCACGAGTTTTATTACATTACACTTATGTCTTTCTTATTTATTTATTTTATTTTATTTTATTTTATTATTATTATTATTATTATTATTTTTTTTTTTTTTTTTTGCACAACCAGTTCTCTCCTTCCTTGTTATAATCGTCATACCTCAACCAATCCTAAACGTTTTAAGACTTCGTAATTCATCTAATCACCACTTTCCTTCTGCATTGATTTTCGAAGGTTTCCATTTTAAATATACTGGGGGAATTACAGATCCTCAATGAACCAAGATATGAGAACAAAAACTTTAAGCTCACACGCTGTTTGTTTGTTTGTTTGCTTGTGTTAACAATGGAACCTAGATAATTAGGCAGCGTTGGTGTATTATTCAACATCCGTCAAGGATTTACTAACTCGAGTAGCTGGTTTGAGCGAAACTGCAATAGTTGTCCACATGAGGATATAATACACATATATGGCTCATGTATGTTTATGCAGTAACCTTTCACCAAAATTTAATGATGTGCTCGTAAAAGAAGTTTGTGCTTCGTCTCTTAAGGTACCTTCTTCTACACTTTTTTTCCCCGAAAGTAATTACTGGATTTGGAAGTGGGAGAGTAATCTTTATTGTCAATTATGGTGTCCTTTAATAAACAACTTTCGTTTTCCCTTCTTTTCCCCCACCGAATGGTGGTGTATTTATATACCAATGTCTTCTCGAAGCTCTTTATAATCAAGTGGCTAACGCACGACTTCAATGTGCATGGTCCCGGGTTCAATCTAAGTCGAAAGTAATATTACATGTAGTGATTCAAATGATGTAAATACCATGAATGAGCTTCTTAAGTTTTCATGAGCTTACCAGATGTTGAATAAGGACGTTGGAGAGCTTGAGCCGGTTGGATTTTATATGTACTTATTAATCATGATTTTATTTTGGTATGTTTTTATAATGCTATCTTGTTGCGAGTGTCATTTGAAAATGGTACGACAGTGGTGTGAAAATTCTGTCTATACAGTCAACTCATTTATAATAGTTAAATATTGTATACAATAGGAGTAATTAGGGCGTATATGAGATAGGTTACTAAATTAGTCGATGTTACTAAATTAGTCGATGTTAAAAAAAAAAGGACGAAAGTAGATTACAAAATAAAGATGTGTAAAATAGAATGGACATTTCTTTTCTGACCAAAAGTTCAAGTTAATGATTCCATTTTGTAGACCGAATCTTCAATATATTTCAAATATCTCAGAAATTGTTTCTTAGTTAGGGAGATGTAGAGTTTCAAACAACACAAGAACGTGCTGCTTACTTACGACAGTAGACACTGGGTGTTTGACATAACGTCACACATCGAGTCTCCTTTTTCAACTGAATTGAAAGCTTAAGGCAGTGTTCTTATATAGCAGTTTCCTAATGTAAATGATAATAATAATAATAATAATAATAATAATAATAATAATAATAATAATAATAATAATAATAATAATAATAATAATAATAATAATAATAATAATAATAATAATAATGGAACAAAAAGGCAGGTAATAAAATAAGTAAAATACTTTCTGTACATAAAAATAACGTGTTAACAAGACCTATTCTTCTAGTATAAAATATACTAAAAGCCATCTGTAACAAATCATGTGTGATTACAAATATTTTAGATATATATCATCAGGCTTATTTTATCATTAAACTAGCTGAAATACCCATTCTTTTCATGAAGGCTGTACTTGAAAATCAACGCCTGTGGGAGTATCACCATTCATCTCAGTGACCGCGAAAACTATGGATTTGACACTAATATCGGTCATTTTGAATTATTTTTACATGTCTCGGTAAACTCTCCCCCTCCCGCAAGTGAACCCTGGCCCGCATACAATGGTAGTTGAATTTGAAAGTCATCGCTAATGGAAGTGTCACCATTGATTTCAGCGACCGCAAAAACTATGAATTAGACACTAACATCGGTCATTTTCTACTACTTTTACATGTCCCGGTAAACACCCCTCCTGAGACCCCCTGGTTCGAAATTTTAAAAAGAGCTTCATCTTGGTCTGGGGCCTGAACCAAGGTACCCGTGACCCAAATTTGGTAACTCCCGGTCCACTCATCTGGTCCCCAGGCCGCACACAGACAGACAAACACACACACAGACAAACAATTTATTTTATTTATATTAGATTGGAACAGAAACATGAGGAGTCTAACTACTGCATCAATTTAAATTAATCCGCAGATTGAGAAGACTTTCCACCATATTATAGTTACAAATAGGTCTATAGCTTTTCTTTATGGCACCTATATATTTCTTTTACTCTTGTACACATTGAAAATTTGTAGGCATACAGCTTGTAAACGGGATGAATTTCAATGCTATTATATATATATATATATATATATATATATATATATATATATATATATATATATATAACACTTTCTGCAACAAAAAGTTCTTCTTTCTCACCTCAACGATAGGTTGGTGGACAACATGGAAGTTATAAAATTTTTTCTCCCTTGGGAGAGCTGTTTTATACTTTAATTAGCAGTCAGCTAGCTGGAGGATCTGACCCCAGACCCCGGACCCCAGCATTTAATCGGCCTACGGCCTCGCATCTCTTATGTATCGGCCTTTGCATCAAGAGTGAATTTCGTACATTTGCTCGTAATATTTCCTGAATTTGGCCAGCTGTGGAATTAGCCCCCAGACCTCCATGTTTGCTCGGCCTCTTAGACTCACAATTCTACCGAATTTCAAGTTTCTTTTCCTATTTCAACTATCTAAAAGATAAGATTTTGTATACCAAGAAAACTCTCATTTAAATAACATGGGAATTTCTTCATCTCCCCTCTTTAGACCTCTTAAAAACTAAAAATATTCACTTTTATCAATTTTCCCGTAGGTTAGTCCCAGAAGACTACAATCATGCCAAATCTCATCATTCTAATCCTGCCGGAAGTACCTAAACATTTTGGGGTGTAGAAGATGTCCCATATAAATAACACAGGAAAGATTTTTCAGTTCGTCATAAAACCACTCTAAAGTTGCAAATTTTTATTTTTAGTGATTTTGTTAAGTGATCCTATAGGAAACGTACAAGCATACTGAATTTCAAGTTTTTATTCCAATTGTAAGTATCTAAAACATGAAATTATAGGTAAACAACAACAACAACAACAAAAAAGCCAATTTAAATAACGGGGAATTTCTTCATCCCTCTTAGACCTCATTTTTAGCACTTTTATTGTGGGTTAGTCCCGAAAAGCTACAATCATGCCAAATTTTATCATTGTAGTCCTACAGAAAGTGCCCAATAATTTTGGGGTGTAGAAGATGTCTCATATAAATAACATGGAAAAGATTTTTCTGTTCCCCATAGACCCACTCTGAAGATGGAAAGTTTTATTTTTTAGTGATTTTATTAAATAATTCTATTGAAATTGTGCAAGCATACCGAACTTCAAGTTTTTATTCCAATTTCAAGTACCTAAAATACAAGATTATAGTTAGAAAAAAGCCCATTTAAATAATATGGAGAATTTCTTCATCCCTCGCTTTAGACTCCCTAAAAATTAAAAATACAGGGTGTCCGAGAAGTACTTCCCTGATTACAGAAATTGATAGCTCAGGCTAGAAATAAGATAGAAATATGAAACTGGTGTAGAGTTGTTTACAAACTATAAAAGTTTTTGTCTGTGTTAGGTTTGTTCTGTTTTACCAAGTCTCAATTTTGTTTGTTTTAGGTTTGTAGTGCGTAAGTAAGAAGCCCAAGAAGCCATGCCAACTAACCAGGAGAAGGCACAGTGTGTCCTGTGGTACCATGAGACACGATCACCAACCACGGTGCAGAGACAGTTCTAGACAACATTTGGGAGGACTCCACCTGATGTCAAGAGCATTAAAGCCTGGTATGAGAAGTTCAAGAACACAGGGTCGGTTGCTGACCTTCCGAGGTCTGATCGACCAAGAACCTCAGCAGACACGGTGGAGACTGTGCGGCAGTCTTTTCTGAGAAGTCCTAAGAAATCGGTGCGCAGGGCCTCACGTGAATTACAGATGCCAAAAAGCTCTATCCATGACATTTTACACAAACGTTTATTGTTTCGTGCTTACAAAGTGCAACTCGTTCAGGCCTTGTTGCCCGACGACGGTACACGTCGATATGACTTTGCGGTCGAAATGCTATCACGTATTGAGGACGATAATGGTTATCTCAGACTAATTGCCTTTTCCGACGAAGCGACATTCTTTGTCAGTGGAGTAGTGAATCGCCATAATGTACGCATTTGGGGTTCAGAACCCCCCAGGGAGGTCAGGGAGTTCACCAGAGGCAGTCCAAAGGTGAATGTTTGGTGCGCGTTATTGCACGATCGAATTATCGGGCCATTCTTCTTCGCTGAGGATACCATCACATCTGCAGTGTACCTGGATATGTTGCAGCTGTATGCTGTTCCTCAGCTGCTTCAGTATCGCCCCGATGTCGTTTTTCAGCAAGACGGTGCACCACCTCATTGGGGTTTGGACGTCCGTGCCTATCTCGATAGGACATTTCCTGGGAGATGGATTGGTCGTGATGGACCAACAGCTTGGCCTCCACGCTCTCCTGACATAACCCCATTAGACTTCTTTTTATGGGGTTATGTCAAGGATGAGGTCTACCGAACACGTGTACCAGATCTTGAAACCCTGCAGCAACGAATAACCACAGTCGTTGCATCGATCCCTCCAGTGATGTTGGCTAATGTGTGGATGGAAATTGAATATCGCCTAGATGTGCTACGTGCTACCAAGGGTGCTCATGTGAAAGTGTACTGATGTGACCAAAACTTTTATAGTTTGTAAACAATTCTACACCAGTTTCATATTTCTATCGTATTTCTAGCCTGAGTTATCAATTTCTGTAATCAGGGAAGGACTTCTCGGACACCCTGTAATCACTTTTGGCAATTTTTCTGTGGGGTAGTCCCGAAAAGTTACAGTCACTCCAATTTCAACTTTCCACGTCAACCGAAAATACTCGTTATTTTATGTCAGTGACTCAGTTCATGCAGTTTCATATACGAGGACAGATCGGAAAGTGACGCACGATATATATATATATATATATATATATATATATATATATATATATATATATATATATATATACAGACTGTTCCATAATTCGTGTTATTTTCTACAGCGCTGGGAGAAGATGAAGTTTATACACTATTAATGTAAAATTTGGCACTCTTATTGAGAAATATCTGAATTTTTCGAATATGTAAAGAAAATAAAAGAAAATTACTGTTTAGCCCCCCTTTTAGGGGTGTAAACACGAAAGTTCATTTTCCTTATGGGAGATTCAATGTTAAATTTTAGAAGCAGTTTTCTCCAATAATTATTCGTGAAGATTTTGGAGCAAATGAGTTGTATTTGTTACAAAATGCAAAAACACTCATTCACAAAGCTAGTAAAGCCGTCTCAAACATTATTTTGCGAAGGTCCCCCTTTTGGGGGGCAAGGGGCGTAAAAAGGTGGTGCGTGATATGTTACCAAAATCCCAAAATTTATTTTCGGAATGCCAGTAAGCATGAGATTAATCACAAATGTCACAGAATTAATGCTCCAATGTCCTTACATGTAAGAGTGACTTATAATGGGGCTACAGCCCCCTTTCAAAAATTAAAAAAAAAATCACCATAAATATCCTTAGTAGGGACATACGAGAAGAAGGTATTTTTGTTAATGTGAAATTTGTCGTCATTGTATCAAATGAGTATGCGTTTTTCAAATCTGGAATATTATTTTGATAACGCACCGTCTTAGGGGGGCACAGGGGGCGAAGTACTCGATGATGGATCTTTATAAAAATTCAAAATTTTGTTCCGGAAATGCCAGTGAGCGTCAGATTTTTCACCACTGTTACAGGATTAATATTCTAATGCTCCTTGCATGTGCCAGTGACTTATATGGGGCTATAGCCCCCTTTCAAAAATAAAAACAATCACCATAAATATCCTTAGTAGGGACATACGAGAAGAAGGTATTTTTTAATTAATGTAAAATTAGGCGTCATTGTATCAAAAGAGTATGCTATTTTTCAAATCTGGAATGTTATTTTGATAACGCACCGCCTTAGGGGGTGACTTATATGGGGCTATAGCCCCTCTCAAAAAATCACCATAAATATCCTTCGTAGTGACATACAAAAAGAAGGTACTTTTTGTCAATTAATGTGTAATTTGGTGTCGTTGTATCAAAAGAGTATGCGTTTTTCACATCTGAAATGTTATTTTAGTAACCACTGCCTTAAGGGGGCACAGGGGGCGAAACATCAGATGATAGACCTTTATAAAAATTCCAAATTTTGTTCCGGAAATGCCAGTGAGCATCAGATTAATCACAAATGTCACAGAATTAATATTCCGATGCTCTTTGCATGTGTCAGTGACTGATATGTGGCTACAGCCTCCCTTCCAAAAATCATATTAAAAATTCACCATAAATATCCTTACCAGGAACATACCGGAAGAAACATTTTTTTTTAAATCAATTAAGTTAAATTTGGTGTTATTGTGCTTGAAAGGTATGTGTCTTTTAATATGGGATGTTACTTTGGTACCGCACCGCCTTAGGGGGCACAGGGGGCGAAACATAAAATGATGGATGTTAATAAAAATTCCAAATTTTATTCTGGAAATGCCAGTGAGCATCAGATTAATCATAAATTTCGCAGAATTAATATTCCGATGTTTTTTGCATGTGCCAGTGATTGATATGGGGCTATAGCCCCTTCCAAAAATCACATAAAAAATTAGCCATAAATATTTTAGCAGGGACATCCGAGAAACCATTATTTCTTGTCAAATTAATGTAAAATAATTTATCTTAGTAAAAAGGTACGCGTTTTTGAAATATAGAATGTTATTTTGGTGACGCCGGATTAGGAGGGCACAGGGCGCGCAGCATAAGCATTTTAATCTTTATAAAAAAAAAATCCAAATTTTATTCTGGAAGTGTGAATGAGTATCAGATTAATCACAAATGACACAGAATTAAGATTCCGATGTTCCTTCCATGTACCAGTGATTGATGTGGGGCTACAGCCCCCATCCACAAATCACGATAAATATCCTTAACAGGGACACACCGGAAGAAGCTATTTTTAAAAATCAAGTAATGTGAAATTTGGCGCTGGCATTGTTTTTTTAATTCGGTATAATTTTGATAACGCACCACCTTTAGCGGCAAAGGGGGTGAAGCATAAGATTGTGGATCTTTATGAAGATTCCAAATTTTATTTTGAAAATGCTAGTGAGCGTGAGATTAGTCACAAATGTCACAGAATTAATATTCCGATGCTCTTTGCATGTCCCAGTGACTTATATGGGCTACAGCTCCCTTCCAAAAATCACAAAAATTCACAATAAATATGTCATAATTAATATGTAAGTTGTCATTATTGCAAAACAAAAAAATATACAATAAACATGGAAATTACTGTAAATGAATAACTTCTGTCAGTGTAACTGATTATGCATATAGCTTTGTTGTTATGGTGTCACTGGAATATAATCAAAGAATTTTATATTTTTAAAAATCAATTAGGGCTCTTTTTATAGCAGAAAATCTCACACACAAATCACCTACGTATTTTCTACACACTTAAGCAGAACCATCTCGCAATAGAACACAAAATGACAATAGAAAACGTAGCAGGAAAAAAAAAAATCTTAATGAAAAGTAAGATCTTAAAAATTAAAAGTGAGCTTTAAGTTTCAATATTGTTTGCTTTATTCGTAAAAAGAAAAAGTATGTATTTTCATTACTTCTTACACAATAACCGTATTATCCAACTTTCCATATAACAATGTACTCGTATGTACTGCAGAAGTAATACACACGGACACACGGTTGTAATAGATACAAATGTTTCCCGAGGAATAAGAATCAGTTGCTGGAAATTATTCTTTGTTGAAAACTATTCTTCTTGGCTCTACTATCACTAATTGTTTAAAAAGATCATTAACCTAAGTGTAAAACCCATGAAATCAACTTACTTTTATTCGGCATGCCCTCCTGAACGAGCAAGACATAAATTAATGCGGTTTACTAAAGAAACTGTGAGCACCTTCTCCAACATATCTGGAGTGATCATCTCTATACTGTGGACAATCCTCTGTTTCAAGTCCTCTACACTGTTACATGATTTTTGGTAGACAATTTGTTTTAGGAATCCCCACAAGAAAAAAAATCGCATGGTGTAAGATCCGGACTTCTTGGTGGCCATTCGACACTTGACCCCATAGAAATAATCCGTTACCAAAATTTCTCTCTCAAAAGATTTATAGTCGTATTTGAGCGATGCGCTGGCGCTCCATCTTGCATAAACCACAATTCATCACTTTGACCTAAATTTAAACGATCAAGTTCAGCAAATACTTTTTCTCTTAGTAGCTTTTGGTATGATGACGTTGTTACATTTTCATCAAAAAAGAAAGGTCCTATCACCTCAGTCGCAGTTATACCACACCAAACCATTATTCCTCGTTTGTCCATTGACACTTCTGATCTCACGTTCGGCTGTCGATGGCCAATATCTTGCATGTGATGACACAGAACCATTTAAGAAGAATTTTGCTTCATCGGAAAACATCACTTGAAATAAGAACATAGGGTTTTCATTTAACTTCTCGATAAACCAGTTACAGAAATAAAGACAATCACCATAATCACTTGCACACAATTCAGAAACCATTCGGACCTTGTATGGTTTTACCTTCAAGTTTCTTAAAATTCTTTGTAGCGTAATTTTCTTAATATTTAAGTCTAAGCTTCGACGAGCAAGGGATTTCCGCGGTGAACTAGTAACAGATAATAACACCTGTCTTTTTGTTTCTTCTGTAGATGCACTTGGAGATCTTCCTGCACTTTTTCTAGATGCAAGATGGGCAGTGTGAAAACAATTGCTGCGGAACTGTTTGTACAAATGGTGAATTTGCATATCGTGTACTTTTAATCCGGGTTCTTTAACTATACGGGATCTTCTTGCTCTTGCAGATTTTTCTGATAAAATGTACCATTCAATTACATTAGCACGCTGATCCTGAGTTAAAGACTGCATGATCGAAGGACACTACAGTATGAATGCACTCTTAAAGTATACTGGAAACGACAAGTAATTATCAAATTATTAAGCCAGTCTATCCCCGAGATTCACCTACTATGTAATGTCCATTTCCGAAGAAGTCAATCTAACTCAGGTGTTGATTACAGACACGAAATCCTATTGAACTGTCAACACGTTAACTCGTAAATCGTTGGTGTATTGCGATAAGAAAAGGTCTGAAACTGTTGTCAGCACACATGAACAAGAAATTGAGTCAGGAATTAGAGGGTGTTTTATAAACAAAAGTTTGTTGACATTGCTTAAAATCAGCTTACAGTGGGACGCCAACAAATGATTCGGACGTGTTCCAGTGCTTCTTAAACACACATCTCTTAGCATGCATTCTGAATAGGCCAGAGAGAAGCATGGAAGATAATAAAACAAAGTGGTGTGGTTCTTTAAATGATTTTGGGACCGGGAAGGGGCAATTGAATCACTAAAGTGGTCGCTGGCACATGGAGATAGCTTCTAAGCATTAATTTTGGTATATTTCCAAATATTTTGACGCTCACGGGAAATAACGAAAAGTTTGAATTTTTCTTACTGCTTATCTTCCCCAATTTGCAGGTTTGGCGCAATAAAACGAGAAACGCATGTAACATCATAGATGAAAGGGGAGGAAGAAAAGGAATGATATCGTATTTTCTACCTAAAACTGCTAATTTACAGCAAAATTCGAATAAATATAGAGCAAACTGCTTTCCGCATTTTACGTTGAAACTCCAGTTAGGCCAATCAAATTTTGAGTTGACGCCACTAAAAGAGATCAACACATGACCATTATCATATTACCGCTTTAGCTCTTTTTCTAAACAAACATTTTTCGACAATAATGCCAAATTTCACATTTACCTTCTGCCAGTAGGTCCTTGCATATAAGGACATTCATCATGAATTTCTATTGTTTTATGAAAGGGGATTGTAGCCTAATATCAATCACTGGTACAGTCCGCAGCAAAAAACCTGCAACATGAGCATATATGTTTATTGTGATACGACGAAGTCTTTTGCTCCAAAATAAGTGTGCAGGGGAGGACGCCGAGGTTTCTCCTGGCGTGATTCATGCCACTTAGATGTTATGTTGATTCCCTGTGCTGTTAGTCGTAGTTTCACAATAAACTTACATGCTCGTGTTGCAGGTTCTTTGCTGCGGATTGTACATGGAAATAGCATAAGAGCATTAATTCTGTGCGCCTTGCAATTAATTTCATGCTCATTGGCACTACCAAAATACAATTTGGAATTTTTTATACTTCGGCCCCTGTGGCCTCCAAAGCCAAAAATTACCAACCGCGCCCTTTGTCACCTGTTATCAAAATAATATTTCAGATTTGGAAAATGCATAACTTTTTATTACAATGACGCCAAATTTCACATTAATCGACCAACAGAAAAAAAGCTTCTTCTGGTATGTCCATGTTAAGGATATTTATCGTGATTTTTGGTGATTTGTGGAAGGTGGCTGTAGCACCACATCAATCACTGGCACATGCAAGGAGCATCGGAATATTAATTCTGTGTCATTTGTGATTAATCAAATACTCATTCACACTTCCAGAATAAAATTTGGAATTTTTATAAACATCCATCATCAGTACTTCGCCCCCTGTGCACTCCTAAGGCGGTGCGTTATCAAAATAACATTCCAGATTTGAAAAACGCATACTCTTTTGATACAATGACGCCTAATTTTACATTAATTAAAAAAATACCTTCTTCTTGTATGTCCCTACTAAGGATATTTATGGTGATTTTTTAAAATTTTTTGAAAGGGGGCTATAGCCCCATATAAGTCACTCGCACACGCAAGGAGCATTAGAATATTAATTCTGTGACAGTGGTGAAATTCTGACGCTCACTGGCATTTCCGGAACAAAATTTTGAATTTTTATAAAGATCCATCATCGAGTACTTCGCCCCCTGTGCCCCCCTAAGGCGGTGCGTTATCAAAATAATATTCCAGATTTGAAAAACGCATACTCATTTGATACAATGACGACAAATTTCACATTAACAAAAATACCTTCTTCTCGTATGTCCCTACTAAGGATATTTATGGTGATTTTTTTTAATTTTTGAAAGGGGGCTGTAGCCCCATTATAAGTCACTCTTACATGTAAGGACATTGGAGCATTAATTCTGTGACATTTGTGATTAATCTCACGCTTACTGGCATTCCGAAAATAAATTTTGGGATTTTGGTAACACATCACGCACCACCTTTTTACGCCCCTTGCCCCCCAAAAGGGGAACCTTCGCAAAATAATGTTTGAGACGGCTTTACTAGCTTTGTGAATGAGTGTTTTTGCATTTTGTAACAAATACAACTCATTTGCTCCAAAATCTTCACGAATAATTATTGGAGAAAACTGCTTCTAAAATTTAACATTGAATCTCCCATAAGGAAAATGAACTTTCGTGTTTACACCCCTAAAAGGGGGGCTAAACAGCAATTTTGTCTTATTTTCTTTACAAATCCGAAAAATTCAGATATTTCTCAATAAGAGTGCCAAATTTTACATTAATAGTGTATAAACTTCATCTTCTCCCAGCGCTGTAGAAAATAACACGAATTATGGAACAGTCTGTATATATATATATATATATATATATATATATATATATATATATATATATATATATATAAGGGCGGATCCAAGGGGGGCTATAGGGGCTATAGCCTCCCCCTCCCTTGAATCTCAGATATACACTGGATAAAATGAGCTTGAATCCTACTTTACACTGGATAAAACGGCAAAATATGATTTAGCCCCTCCCTTGATCATATTCTGGACCCGCCACTATATGTATATTTAAAAAGTTTAATATGTACCGAAACCAAACAAAGCACAAATGAACTTACATCTTTTACCTAATTTTCTACATCGTCACCAAGTTTCTCAACATATTTCTCCCAGCGTGGTACCAGTTTCAAGATGCCCTGTTCGTAGAAGTCCGTATGGTTGGAGTATAGCCATCTGCGGACTGTTGATTTTACTTCCGCATCTGTCGTAAAGTGTTGGTCGACCAGGAATTTCTTCATGGGACCAGAAAGATGAAAGTCCGACTGTGCCAGGTAAGGACTGTACGGAGGATGTTCGAGCACCTCCCACCCAAATTTGTTGAGTTTCTCACGCGCAGGAGCAGCAAAGTGTGGACGGGCATTGTTATGAAGAAGTTTGACACTATCAGCATTAATGTTGCGGCGTTTGTCACGAAGGGTACAACGCAACTTAACCAAAGTTTTAATATAGGCTGTAGCATTTGCAGTGGTCCCATGTACAGCAAAGTCCACCAATAACACACCAAACATGTCCCAGAACACTGTCACAAGCACTTTCCTCGCAGATTGAATCAGCTTAAATTGTTTATACTGGGGAACCAGCATCTTTCCATTGCATAGAGGCCTGCTTGGTTTCAGGCGTGTAGCGCTACGCCCACGACTCATCATCAGTAACGATTCCTAGTACCCTGTGCGTTTCAATAGCGTGTTGTTTAGAGAGCTGTTTGCTCGAGAACGTATAGTTCTCTGTTGGTGTTTTGTTTATCAGTGAATCATTAATACAATACGTAAAAATACCTTCAAATTTAATAAGAGTTTACGCCATTTACGACCGACGCCACTTGAGGTTCATACCTGACTTGCCGAGAAATTAAAACTTACCTTGGACCAAGTCGAGGTCATTCAACTGCACAATGAACATTATTGTGTTTATGTTAACTATAGTGCCCCTAATATCTATAATATTTTTTTGCGTAGAATATAACACCTCAAAAGATCATTTTTACTCATTCTGATGGGAGGTTTTGTCCATATTAAGAGCGGTTGTGAAAATTTCACACGAGTGCGGATTTTAGAATTACCCATTGAATTCCGTCCCGAGGTGATTCATGCGATACTAAGCCCGTATGGATCGGTTTCTAAAGTACTCAATGAACATGGTGTGATAAATTACATTTTCCTGTGTATAATGGAGATTACATTTTCCTGTGTATAATGGAGTTTATGTTGTGTATATGACTCTAAAAAAGCATATTCTGTCTAAATTGACATTTCAAGGTCATCATGCAACAGTTATGTATCTTGGTCGGCCCCTATTTGTTTCTACTGTAGCAGTAGTATGCTTGTTTATAGTCAATGTACTAAACGTCAGCCTCGTAATCTACCTGTCCGTCATTCACCTGGTCCTCTATACATGACTGAGTTATTTGTCGGACCTTTACTCCCAACTCCTCAGTATTCAAGCACTACTTTGTCTCGTCCCAACACCACCTCGTCAGAAGCTGTGGATATGACCGACCTAACATACAAGATGTGCAACTTTTCCCCTTCTTACGACCACCTGATTCAAAAGCATTACTCCCTGTTAGTACCAGTGCTATCATGACATGTTCTGATATTCGTACCAGTGTTTCTCTCAGAGTTTCGGAGAGTCCTCTGCCTGCACCTGCAATTTTCCCTTTCCCCTTCCCCTTCAAGTCTACTCCTCAATAGTGATGACGTGTCTGCTAACTCAAGTACTTTCCTTGACAATTCTATAAGTGAAAATTTTACTGATAAGTTATCAATTTCTACCCCCGAATACACAACTGGACGAAACAAGAAAATGAAGGTCTCCACAGTTAAAAGACGTCACGTGATTCTCATGTGCTTACTTCGGAGGGTGCAAAGTTTTCTTCTGAAGCCACACGTGAAAGTCAGTTGCCTTCCAAGGTTACTCCCGCAGTTCCTACTCAACCATAGTGTACATTTTTTGTTTTTTTTTTTTTTTTCGTATTGATACGAATGACTTCCCAGTTCCTCGTTCCCCAAGATGTTGTTTACATATTGATGCTTTTGCATTCCCCTAGTGTTTTTACTCCCGATATTATGTTTTCCTTACATTTTGCAACAAAGTAACAAATCAACCAGCGCTCTCAAATTTACTGCTTTAAAGGACTTTTTACGTTGTCACTCCATTGATGTTTGCTTCTCACAGGAAGTTGGTACTGCATCTTTTGTGAATATTCAAGGCTACAATGTTTATAATTTCTCTTACAACGCTACAGGTATCGCTACTCTTGTTCGTCAAGGTATACAGTTTGACAATGTCTTTTACTATCCATCTGGTCGCTTAATTAGTGGTATGGTAGATGGTGTCAAAATTTTGAATTTGTACTCGCCCTCAGGGAATAATCAAAGGACTGCCCAAACGAATTTTTCGAAACAGTTGTTGCCCAGGAATGTACCGGATATTATGATGGACTCATTATTGGGGATTATTTTAATTGTATTCTACATCAATCACAGCAAATTCCGGGCTACAATTATTGTGCTACTCTGCACAGGTTGGTAACTGGCCTTGGTTTGAAGATTGTTGGCTTACGCTACATCCGGCTTCCCCAGGTTTTACCTTTTTCACACATACAAGCTCGTCAAGGATGGATTTTTTCTCAACCTCTGCTTCGCGGGGTGGTTCATATGCAAATTTTCCCCACATGTGCTTCTGACCACTGTGTGCCACATTTAAGTACTATGTTAAACGTTATCAAAATACCACGAGACAGAGATCTCTGGTATCTCAATACATCTATTTTAATGGAACAATTATATGTACAAGAGTTTACAGACACCTTTCACTGCCTCGTTCAGTGGCGTTCTCGTAAAACTATTGCTGACTATTGAGAATATAATGTTAAACGCATGCTTCGTTATATGTCTATTTCCTATTGCAAAGATAAGGTGCAGGGTTTCAATCAAATGTATAACTTTTATTATGGTGTACTACATAATTTATATACTCTGACTGTTCAAGGGGACAAACGAGTAGCATCCATTAACGAGGTGAACGCAAAACTATTACAAATCCATCGTCGTCAACGAGCGGGAATTCATATTCGTAGTAAAACCTTATCCATGGATTCCAATGAGTGTGTGTCTGTCTATCAAGTACTGTGTGAGCGTCATCACTCTAGGTCTCAACTTATTGAAAGTATCACGGATGAAAATGGAGAATCCGTCATTAAGTTTTCTGATATATAAGCTATCATCCTTCGATCCTACCAACAACTATTCAATTTGCAGGATGTTGTTGAAGCACCACCCATTGACTATTTTGCCCATCTGCCACATAGATTAAAGGCGGAACAACGACAAACGCTCACTCAACCATTTCTCAGGAGGAAGCGAAGCAAGCTGTCATCACAGCTAAGAATTCTAAAATGCCTGGCATAGATGGACTAGGTGTTGAGTTATATAATATTTTTTTCTACTTAATCCTACTGAATAGGTGAATTATGTATTGCAAGTAGGCACTTTTGGAGAATCCTCTCGGACTGCTGTCAATGTGTTGATTCCGAAGAAGCCTCATCTTCGTACAGTGGAGGGCTATAGACCTATATCTTTACTGACCTGCGATTATAAAATTATTTGTGAGCTCATTCGTGGCTAAGCGGTTAGTGTACGCGCCTTTGGCGCGGGAGACCCGGATTCGATTCTGGGCGGGAGCTCATGTGGTTCGGATTCCTCGTTAATCAGTACCCTAACAACACAATCACATAGCAGGCATATGCCTATCATGTTCCCTCAGGTACATGAGTATCTGTCCAGTATGTGCCTTATGTACCTCTGAGAGAGAAATCACATGGATGGCAAGTGATAGTCACAGTCTATGTCCGCCCCTAAGCACATGCCTGACATGTACCTGGGAAACGTGCCTAGTATGTTCTAGGTGTTCCCCATGCCATAAGCGTCAATGAACCACAAAATTACACCCCTAAAATATGTTAAATCGCCTATATGCGTAATGTGTTTACATTAAGGTGTCTAAAAGCACTTAAAAAAAAAACAAGTACGCGGGGTGAGCGCGAACCACCAACCTTTGGATTACTCGCCGCGTACTCTACCGACTTGGCCACGGATGCGATGAAGACCATATTCGCTTGTAGAGGGATAAATTGTTGAGGTCTTTTGAATTTGGCTGATCAGAGTGCTCCTTTAACCGCATATATTGGACGATAACCGTTTGGGATCAGATAAAATCTACTCGCCATGTAATTTTATAACAAAATTACGAGTATCTATTTACTTTATTTCAATGTTTTTCCATATTCACTTTCAAATGATCGGCGACAGTTGCCATCTAATAAATTTGATGCGTTTTTTGCTTCTAGTACACAATCACTTGGAAAAAGGAAGCAACAAATGCATCAAATGTGGGAGATGAATTTAGAACACCTAAATGGAGAATGCCTAGCACATCTTGTATTGTTAAAGTATCTGAAATAGTATGTTCCTAAAGGACGTACCTAGAACATGACAGATATATGTCCCAAGTGACGACATGAAAACAAATGACTGTTAGAGTGCAAAACTGAGCCAGGTATATAAATGCTATAATTGTAGTACATAGTTTCAAATATCAATTAGGTATAACAAGTACCTAAAACTGTAGGTACACAGAGAAAAATCCGTTCTCCGGACAGCGGTATATTGTACAAATATACGTTATCCTCTTGCTTACTACAGAAATCAGTACGGAGCACACGTTATCCATATGCTACATAGGCACTGCCCTTCGATGTTACATGATACCGTTGCAGGATGTCTGACATGTAACAGTTTTCCGTAGTTCACATGCATATACTTATGTTACATTCCTCAGCTGTATGTTATATACGTATATTTGTATGTGAGATGCTGACCGTCTATATTGTTTCATACGGAAAGTACGTATTGATGGAACACTTATACAGAAAGTATTATAAAACATGCGTTTTCAGTTATACGTAAGTCCAAAAACTACAGGAATTATGCATGTAACCTATCTTTTTAAGTATGTCACCTACAATTTTTTTTCTCAGTGTAGCTGAGGTACATACTTAGCACATGAATATCACATGTGCCAAGTGTCGGGTACCTAAAAAGTAGCTGGGACACCTAAATGGCACATATCTAGCACATCCTGTGCTGTTAGGATAGGTCCCGTCTCATGTAGCCTCGCTGCTGAAAAGGGCGTTAAACTCAAAACTTAATCATTAAAATTATTAGTCAATGTATAAGTGCTCGATTACAAACTCTTATTGCCCATCTTGTTGGGCCTATACAACATGATGACATACCAAATAAACGTGCTCAAGATATTCTTGCTGCTATACGTGACTTCATCACCTACCATCAAGATATTGAACATGTGACGAGGACTTAGTCGCCTTGGACTATTCTAATGCTTTTGATCGAGTGAACCATACATATTTATTTTCTTGTCTTCAAGCTTATGGATTTGGAGATATCTTATGTAATTGGATTCTGCCTTTCGTCATTACTAAACCAAAAGGCAGAACGGAGATTTCAATTAATTTTGAGTTTAATTGTTATATTGTAATTTGACAAATAAACTCAAAATTAATTGATATCTCAGTTATACCTTTTGCATTAGTAATAGCATCCAACAGGGCGGTCCGTTGAGCAATCAGCTTTTTATTTTAAATTTAGGACCATTTCTATATAACGTCCGACATGCCCTTAATGGTGTCACTATATATAATACTTTTGTGCGAGTTTACTCATTTATCGACGATGTTAAATGTTTTACGATTAGTCACGCCGATTTAAGCGTTTTAATACAATACGTAAAGACCTACGAATCAGTATCCAGAGCCAAGCTTAACCCTAATAAAACGTACGTAATGCCTCTGAGTAACTGCTTAACCATTATTGCTTCTACTTCCATTGATAAGCTACAACAGTTAGTTAAAATCTTGGGAGTCACCTTCAGTTCTCGTGTGGTAGATATTATTACTAATAATGTTGGCCTTGCTGTCAATCGGCTAACCTATGTGCTTGACCAACATCGATTTAGTAACATTAGCCTCTTTCCTCGCCTAGAATTTGTGCGTTTGTATGGATTACCTCAATTATATTATGTTGCGATTGCCGAAGTAACTGCCTTTTTCTCCCTGTCATCTTGCAAATGTTAAGATATCTGTGGATAATTTTCTATGGAAGCCTATGATTTTTCGTGTTTCCTTCCAAATCTCGTGAAACGATCTCCAAAACAGTGGATTAAATTTGAAAGATGTCGAATTGCAAACTAAAGCCCTATTTCTCCAACGATGTTTACGTTTACTCCTCGAGCGTCCTGATCATCCCAACACTCAGCTCCTCATGAACTTATTACACAATGTGCCATTAGAAACACCTACTTTGGACATCTCTCACCTAAATATATTTATCTGAAACCAGTTCTGTATGAGGTTTGTTATCGACTGTTGAATAATTATTTAGACGAAGTCCCTTGTCTAAGAAAACTGTATTCGGTCCTTCGCCAACCTTGTACTCTTACTCCTAATATCGTTGTTAAGCATCCCTATCAATTGGCAAGTATTGTGTTTTACATGCACCTTATTTAACTTATCGTGCAAGATCAGTGTGTTTTATTGTGGTGCATCAAACTGTTGATACTGTAGCCCGACGACATTCACTTGGGTTTAGTGTCTCTGATCTTTGTGCTTCTTGCCATGTAAAGGACACTATTCAACATCGTCTTACAGAATGTGGTGAAGCTGCAGTGGTGTGGCCCCAGTTTTGTCGCTATATGGTCCACATGTGCCGCACTACTTCCAAGGCTATTTCAATAAACTTAATTCTTTTTTCCTTCTTTACTTTTTTTCCGAGAACTAAATACCAAGCTGTTAACTGGTTGATTGGAAACACTGTTTGATATTTGTTAGCAGAATCTCAGAACCTTGTTCATACTTCCTAAATCTACTTTTTTTTTTTTTTTTTTTTTTTAATATCCACAACTAACACAAATTCCTTTTGCCATGCGCAATAGGTTATGTGCAAATTTTTTAGAGGGCATCCCTATCAATTGGCAAGTATTGTGTTTTACATGCACCTTATTTAACTTATTTAACATAATGTACCTTTTGCTGTACCTGCCAATTTGTATCACCTTCTTTATTTTGTTTATTGGCTTGTACTGATATTAAGTTGTAATAAAAAAAATTGGCAGAGTGTTCACCTCTGGTGCATGGGGTCCCTGGTTCGACTCCAGTTTGCCTCAAGTGAGCTTTCTGGTAGACAAACACTTTGTGAGTGGGTTTTCTCGCGGCTCTTCCGTTTCTTACCACTTTCTTCATTCCACTATTTTATTCATTTCTCATCATCTCCGTCTCCGTTAGCCTACACGGAATAACCGTCGGACGTAAAACTAAAATATTTAATTTCATTTTCCTCTCAAGAATCTCCCAAGAGTTGGGTCTATGAGTAACGCCATACAATCTCCACCCGACTTCCCCCGAAAGAAAATCAAAATGTTTTGAGGCCACCAGTTCTCTAGTAATCTTGAGGTAAACGAAGAAGTAATCTTGAGGTATTTTTTTTTCTTAATACAGTAGGTGCTGAAAAAGGGCGTTAACTTGAACATATCATTTAAACTATTCCTCAATGAGGACGTCAGCTTTAATTCTGGGAGAGGGCAAGCGGAGGGGCACAAACATTTTCGAAGATAGCTATCTTTTCCTTCAAGTGGAGGGAGGAGCATAAACATTTTTTGGGGTAGCTACTTTTTGCACAACGGAAATAATAGTTTCATATACTTGACCTACATTGCTACACAACAAGCTTGGGGTAAGTTGGGAAGGCGGATGGTGTTACCGGGCCCCCGCCCCCTTGCTATTCTCTAGCTTACAGTGACTTTCTATTTTATTTATTTATAATATTATCATCATTATTTAAGTCTCTAGCCTCTTTGTATTAAGCGTGATTTTCTACTTAATAACATTTCCTGCTACTAAAACAATTTCCTCAATTTCTCTTTTTATACTATTAGTAGGTACACAAGTTTTGAGCTCGTTGTTATGAGTAGCATACTTTGTTTTGGCGCAGGAGTCCTGGGTTTAATCTCATGTAGTTTGTATCGCGTATTAAATTGTACGTCTATGCCTCACAGAGCCCCAGTGTTGAAAGGGGCGTTAAACTTCAACAACCAATCAACCGACCATAAGCAAGTCTTAATTTAACGTGGATTAAACTAAAATATTATTTTTTATACTTAACGTTGTGATTTGTGGATATGGAATGCTGAACTACTGAAAACGGCATTGAACTAGGAACTTCTAAGATAGGAGCGTGATACAATAGTAACCCAGTGTTACGCAATGTGTTATTTGTTAGAGATATTTCATATTAGCCCTGCAGGCCTAATTATGTAGAAGTAGTATGTCCTGTAGAAGAGGTTCCTATTCTGTTTAATTCGTAGTCATTTTGACACCCACTTCAAGCAATAAATAAGGAAGATATATGAAATCACAATTTTGCTACTGGTTTCGGCAATGATGTTACATACTCTGCATCTAGTTAACATCCCCCTCGTTCCAGTGTCATATTTAGAGGCGTTCATTCGGGGAGGACAGGGGGAAATTGCCCTCCCTAAGTTTGAGAAAAACATACTCTTTAATAACGCCTTGATGTCCCTTGCTGTATAATATACAACAGGTTCACCCCAGAAATCAGATTCATCTACCGTCAGGCATGTAGCCAAGGGGTTCCGGACCTTCCTTCGAAACCAGAAATTAAAAAATTAAGGAATGATGAAACAAAAAGAAACGATAAAATGAAGGTGTGTTTTACTGTCTGTTTCAAATGATAAGTTAAATAAGCAGTAGCCAATAATATGCAAACTTGAATATAACGTTGTCGACATGTGTCCTCATTGTTTCCTCACCACTCCAGCCATAGGCGCCGACTTGAAAAAAATATTGGGGTGCCAAACAATGAACATAATCATATTCAGCCGTTTTCTATCAACTGTTTGATGAAGCCCTTCTTCTTCCCCCCTCCAAGTTCTCGGTCCGCTACTCCGCTTCATCCTCTCCTTCCTCGACTGGATTATATTGGAGGGGCGAGGACCCCACCTTTAAATATTGGGGGTGCCAAAAGTGTCCTGCCCCCCCCCCCAAAGTCGGCGCCTATGACTCCAGCCTTATGAGGAATTACTTGCAGTACATGGTGATGAATGAGCATGATATCCTGGAAAAGTCAGGGAATTTAGAAAAGTTAAGGAATTCTCAGAATTTCTGCTACTATCAGGGAAATTTCAAGCTTTCGAAAACATAATGCCGTTCTGTGATAGTGTGGGCATTTTTTATCATAACTTTTCGTCATCGCTTTTCTGTAGTATCAAACATGTTATTTCAGGAACAGTTTTCTACTGCTCCTTTAACTTGGAATTCTTAACAGATAGTAGTTGAAGGGAAAAAATTCTGTTGACATTTGATTCACCGGAGAAAGAAAAGCAGATGTTGTAAAATAGTTTACAAGACATTATTGGATATGTACTTTTTATAATTGTGGATATGTACAGTTATTATAGTTGAGGTCATAATGAAAGGAAAATTGTTATATTTGAATGAACAGAGGAAGAAACATAGATATTGTAAAATCTTTCTCCATAGTTATATATATATATTCTTTTACTCGAGATTTCTTCATACTTTGTTATTAAAATAGTTACTAACATATCCTCATTTTATTATCCTAGCAAACCAAGATATGATGCCAGTAAAACAGTTTAGATTGACCCAGCCCCTGGTGTGATAACCACAGTATTTCATGCCACTCCCCCCCCCATTACGAAATCGTGGCTAAACAAACCAATATATGTTGCCACTAAAATAGTTTAGAATGATCGAGTCCCTGGGCTGATAACCACAGTATCTCATGTCACGCCCCCCCCCATTACGAAATCCTGGCTAAGTGCCTGCCTACCGTAATATGACTCTCATTCCCCTTCCCCAGAATAAGCTACAAATCTGCCCGCCTCCCAATGTTGAAGACAACTTTGCTCCCCTGTTACTCCACAGCATTGTTTTTCAACTTCATAAATATTTTGAACATCGCTTAAAAAAGAAAAAAAAATATATGGGAACGGTCATACCCGTCCCCCTCAATGTTGAAGACAGATTTGCGCCGATGGTGTGTCAAATACTTCTATTTCTGTCATTCATTATGGTGAATTTGAATTTAAGGTGAATTCAAGTTAGCCACTCTCAGAATGACCTACCTTCTTCTTGTCTTACTTTTGTGACTACGGACCAGCAAGTGGATGTGATATGACCATTAGCGTAATTTCAGATTTTGATAGGAAGGGGGAAATTGTCCACCGATATAAAAATTTCACGTTTTTAAAAATTAGTTTATTGGTATACAACTTATTAAAGAGTATATTTCTTAAACTTAGGGAGAGCAATTTGCACCTGTCCTTCCCCGAATGAACGCCCCTAAATATGACACTGGAACGAGGGGGATGTTAACTAGATGCAGAGTATGTATCATTGCCGAAACAAGTAGCAAAATTGTGATTTCATATATCTTCCTTATTTATTGCTTGAAGTGGGTGTCAAAATGACTACGAATTAAACAGAATAGGAACCTCTTCTACAGGACAGACTACTTCTACATAATTAGGCCTGCAGGGCTAATATGAAATATCTCTAACAGATAACACATTGCGTAACACTGGGTTACTATTATACCACGCTCCTATCTTAGAAGTTCCGAGTTCAATCCCGTTTTCAGTAGTTCAGCATTCCATATCCACAAATGACTACGTTTAATATGCGATACAAACTTCATGAGCTTCCACCGGAGATTAAACTCAGGTCTTCTGGGCCAAAACCAGTATGCTACACATGGCTACAACGGGTTCAAAATTTGTGTACTAATAATACAAAAAGAGACACTAGAAATTAAGGAAATTGTTTTAATGGAAGGAAATGTTATTAAGTAATCACGGTTAATACAAACAGGCTAGAGGCTTAATAGCCTACTTCATGTAACGCAACAAGTATTTACCTACATTGCAAAAAATTATTAACTACAGTCTAAATCAGCGTTTCCCAACCGGTGTGCCGCGGCACACTGGTGTGCCGTGAATGGACCGCTGGCGTGCCGCGAGGAATCGAAACAAAATTATTAATTTTAGAGCAATCAAATTGCAAAACGTAGGGAAAATTGTATATTTGTATTTCACATTGCTATGAACCTCTACTATGAATCTACAATTTTAAGTTTCATACCGGGTTACTGTTCTGTACATTTCTAATGTTGAAAAAATATTTATCATTGTTATGAACATTATTGCTTCTTTATTGTTGCAGACTATTTTGTAACTTGAAAATTTAAAATATCATTCAATCCTTCGACAAATTAGTAAAAGAGATTTGTTTGTTTGTTCGTTATTTAGTGATCTTCCTTCTTAGTAAAAGGTTGGATACTTTAAACTTGGATACTCGTCACTCTCATTAAATACTATAGTGTGTAACTAAGCAAATCTAAAATGTTTTGACACGTATTTCAAAGAAACGGGTTGCCCCCTCTGCGGGCATAGAAGATACGTTACGCACTTATTCATACCAGCTAATAATTCATCTGTTAATAATTCATATAATCAATATGTATACAGTGGTTACTTAGCTTTGAAAGCACATAGACCCTAATATGTGCAAAGCATGTAAGTAAAAAATCAAGCTCTTATTCTATTCTAACCAAGAGAATGGAATGGCCTTGTACGTATTGTTAAGCTTTAAAGAAAAATCAATAAACAAATGAAGATAAAAAGAGGGTAAACTTGTTTGAAACTCAACGGAAGAAGTTCCAGCAGTATCGTGGAACAGGCAAACTTCGCTTGTGTTGTTGTGTGAACTTAGTTTCGTAGTTCGCCTTTTAGGTAGGTTGTGTGAAGTGTGCGTGAACAGTTGTCAACAACGTGTCGAAAATGACAAGTAACTGTTTACAGTTCGAAATGAGCCGTTATGGCTACACTGACTGTCGCGCCTTTCTCCACAACCGCCTATGTTTTTTCTTTCTTCTATTTCTGCCCGCACACATAGTTCTTGCACGTCGAGTTTAGTCATTAACCTACCTTCCTTCTGATTGGAAGATGTCAGAAGTGCTACCACATTCTCATCAGTCAACTTAATGACCGCCTGCCAACACGCAATCCCCGAAACTCAACCAATCAGAAATCATGTTACAAATCAGTCGGTGGCGCAGCGGCGAAGAGTTAAAAGAGAGCGGCGAAGAGCGGGAAGAGATGCTAAAAAGAGGGGGTTAGAAAACACCGCGGATGAGTAACTTACAGGAGGGAAGGGGAGCCCCACGTGACGTCACCACCTCGAAAACGGCGATCGTCAGTCGGTAAAGCGGCATGTAGTAGTCGTCTGTGGTGGTCGCAAGAGTGAACGAGTGTCAAGTTGAACAAGAGAAGATCGTAAAGCGCCCGAAGGCTTTCGCGGCTCCGGCTGCGCTCTCAGCCAGGCAGTGTCCACAGTATTCATGCTTTGACAACTTGTGTGTTTTGTGATGGAAGTTTACTTTTCGAACGTCAGTTTAGGAAGTTAAAAAGGAAAAGGAACAGAGAAGAGTTATATATATTGTTGTTGAAACAGAAATAAAAAAAGAAAAGTTTGCAAGTGATCTTTTCCCCCTCCGTTGAGGGTAAATTTATTTGGTGGATGTGTGTGTGTTCCAGTGCTTTTTAATTTTATTCCTGTATATCGGGACAAAGTGACAAGCAACATGCTAACTTCCAGTGCTAACCAATACCTACGACCGGAATATCTGACACCGCTTCCAACTACGGTAAGTTTTCTTTGTAAAAACGATCTCAGGAAGTTTGAACACTTACCGTACTGTAGAATACTGTGGCCTATTTTGCTGTAAAATTACAAATTCTTTGACAAATAACAAGTAAACTAACAATTTGCACTTTAGACTCCCTTGAAAAACTGGTATAACACTTGGCGGAGAATACGCAGGGGGGAAGGGGGTGCATTTCGTTATACGCTGTACAAATTCCCAATATACCTCCCTCCCCTCTGATACCAACAGCTTCGTGCGGGAGAAGTTGCTCAAATTTATCATTGTCTTCCGAAAAATTGTTATTGCTTCCTTGTGCAATTTGTTAATTAAATGTGACAGCAAAAAGGCCCGTTCCCTCCCCAACCCTTTTCAACTTTTCATTAATCATGTTGATGCTTGTAATAAATTTTAAACAAATGCGTCTGAAGAATTACAAGGTCCAGGCGTCGGAGACTATGAATAATCATTCTTAATTTATGTTTATTTCACAATATGTGGTATAAAAAAATCTTTCTTTCCATTAACTGACTTCCTGATGAGGTATTCGTATATTTTCTGAATAGTTAATTTCTTCTCAGAGTTTCAGCATTACGTATCTTTCGAATTGATATTCATTTTAATCGTCTGTGATAAATATTTAATTTATTCAGTACTTAAATGTTGAATGTAATTTTCAAGGGACTTTACCAGATGAATGTGATGATATTCGTGACCTAAGTAATGTTTGTTATATGTTGGTGTATGATTCAAACCGATCGTCAGAAGTAGGACTCAGTGGCGGATCTAACCCGGGGCGAGCTGGCCTCCAGTTTTTGGAGTGTCAAAAATAAGTTATTATTTACATATTTTTAAAAGTTCATTGTAAACTTGCTGGCTCCCCCATTTTTAGCTTTTAGATTCGCCTCTGGTAGGGGTGCTCACAGACGTAGGTTGCAGTCATAGTTTTGGGGGGAGGGGCAGTTTTCATAAATTATACCATAATGGTATGGGAGTTATACCATAATGTTACCGTCAAGAACACTAAATTGAATGCAGTTTAGTGTACAAAGCAATTTATCGTGGTTTTGTAACAACAAATTATGGTCTGCTCTACTACTTTTTTGTGGGTGGGTCTTAGTTTTGAGGGATTGGGCCCAAGTACTTTGAGGGATAGCTACCGCTGGTCAGGAGGCACGGGCAGTGGGGACAAAACCGGCTTTGAGTCCTTCCACAGAACTAAAAAGAAGTCATGTGCGAATTGAGTTTCACAACTTATGAGGATTGTGGGATCTGCGGTACCATTATCGCCGCCACTGGCTGTGGGGGTCGTCGAAAAATGTTCATTCCTCAGTAGTAATTCCCGAAATTGTTGACCAAACACACTGTTTTTCCTCTGGCCAACAAAAGTTTCCTGTTTGCTACGAGACTGATACATGGTAATCTGTCCACTACACTCGCATTCCCTCCTCGTCATTACGCGCAGTAAGAACTCAAGTCAATACTAAACAAAGAAGTAAAATCAACAGGCCTATTGCCAAAATAAGAAAGGGGAAAGAAAGTAATCGAAGCCCATGTTTTATTGCTGGTGTGATTGAGGAATTTTTCTGGACGGTTAGCGTGCGCGCGTTTGGCGCAGGGAGGCCCGGGTTCGATTTCAATCACGATGCTAAACGAGACGCAAAACTCCAAGCAACCAATGAAGAATTGTTACTGACAGAACAAAACCTCAAAGCATGGCAATAGCTTTAGCCATCAGACCAAGGTTTCACTCCCATTCTATACGAGAATATTGTAGCATACAAGTTGAATTAATGTAAAGAAGTTAGTAATAAGGAAGTTAAAAAATTAAGTCTTACAACATAAAATCAATGAACTTCCTAATTTCATTTAAATGAAATCATGTACACGATTTGAAGACCTGTATTGTGGCCCCGCGTAGCGTAGTCGCTAACGCTCTCGTCTTTGGTGCGAGCGGTTCCGGGGACACTCGGTCGAAAATGTGTAAAAGCTTCTCCAGGGCAGCCATCCTGAGAATTTTTTCTGAGTTTTCTCATTCACACCAGGGATGATATTTAACATGCAAGTCCCAGGTCGCTTCCTTTCTTTCCCAATTCTTTCCTCTGATACTGTGATCACCAAGGGACATCATCCCTTAAACGTGACGAGCTAACAAGAGCCCAGAAATCTATTTCCTAATCCTAATCCTTGATGATGTATCATCTATGGATCCGGTACACGTGCTTTACAAGCTAGAGGAATGTGAATTTTCAAAGTCTGAAATATTCTTTTTAGAGATATGTTTGTACATGTTCAATTTATAGGGTTGGAATTTAAAACTTTTGAATGTATTTTTGCTACTGTAGTAACAGAAGTACCATCATCGTGCAGCGCATACTTTTTCATAAGCCGTGTATCTCTTGTGTAATACATGTCGTTAGTCTGCCAATCATTAATATTATTTGGTACATGAGTACTGCTACACCAAAAGTTCTATTTCAAAGAAATATAAACAACAAGAACAATAATAAAAGCCATTTATTCTGCATGTGTATTCTATGTAGCTACAAATTACACTAGAATGTACTACAGTATGATCAGTAAAAGAATAACTTTGTCAAGTCCGATATTTATATCCTTTCTACAGATTAACGGACTTTTAAAAGCTGTAAGAACCAAAAAAGTAAAAAAATAACATTCTTTTCGGAGTCTGTGAGATGCATTCTTTGTCACTGCCGTTGAAAATGGAAAATATCAGGTCAGAAGTAAACGCCAGTCTTCCTTTTTTAAACACGTGCACCTCGACTAGCGTTTTACCAACCATTACTCATTAAAGATCATCGCTCAAGTTCTGATCATTCTTAAAATAAATAATTCGAGAAGTAACATTTAAAAATAATTGTTTATTGAAATCTGAGATACTTTCAAATATTTAGGATCAATATTAATAGACGAAAATCATATCCACCAATAAATTAAATGTCGACTAAATGCAAGGAATTCATGTTATTATTATTACTTCAAAATTTCTTGTCGCGAATTCTGTCGAGGAATTTGAAGCTTACAATATATAAGACGATAATCATGTCTGTTGTTCTGTATTGTTGCAATACATGGTCATGTACTCTGAGGAAAGAACGTAGACTGAAAGTATTTGAGAACAATATCCTGAGACCGGGATATTCAGTCCCAAGAGGAACGGGAGTGGGAAATGGCGGAAATTTCATAACGAGGAACTACATAATTTATACCGTTTACCAAACATTGTTAGGTCATCAAATCTAGGAAGCTCAGGTGAGCGAGTCATATAGCCAGAATGGGAGAAAGTAGGAACGCTTTCAAAGTCCAATCGGAAAATCTAGGACCATTAGGAAGACCTAGGAGCAGATGGGAGGACAATGTTATGATGGATCTCGCAGATACAGGAATAAAAAGTAGAAATTAGATCCAGTTGGCTAAGGATGGAAGTCAGTGGAGAGTTTTGTGAACTCTGTGGCTCGGGTTCCATAGGCCACAGAGGTAGGTAGTTAATCTGAGAATTTTAAATATGAAAATTTAGTATAACAAAATTCCTATATTTCGTTTTTTTTTTTCATGATATAACAATGGATAATATAATACGAGTAATACTAGTTGAAAACCATTTTAAGTTCTGAAATCTATTAGGAAGATAATTATACTGTTGAGTACAGGGTTGCCCAAAAGTAGGTATACAGTCAAGTATTCATCAACTCATTCTTTTTAATATAATTTCTTATTGTTATTCATCAGTAGACTAAGTTTCTTTATTATTTGTTCTTAATGTCTCTCTTTTTTTTTTTTTTTACTTATATCTAAGCTTGGAACAGCCGAAGCAAATAAACGTAGGCATATATGCTAGAATGTTACACTTGATCAATGCAGGGGTGTATACCTACTTTTGGGCCACCCTGTATATCCTTTTTATGCACGCATATACAAAGTGTGTCGTAATGCGTGGAGATGTACGAATAAGAACAGCAATTGTTCTACATGCTAGAATATGGGATCAATTTTATGCGTTCGAAGTTTAATACATAATCATTGAAACATTTATTACGGTTTAAAAAAAAAATAAGAAAAATCAACGCATTTTACACGATCAATAAACATTTTCTAGCATGTAGAACAATGTATTTTTAGAACTTTGACATTCACTTTGTCGAGACCCTTGGAAGAAATTTGAAAAGCAGAATCGATATTTGATGCTCTGGGTTTGTAGTGAGTTGTAACTGTTCGGTTTAGATTTCCTTGAGAAGTAACTTCATCATTCCACTAGTTGTATCAATGTCATTCATAACGTTATTCATATTTTCAAAGTTTCTCAAGGGTTCTGGCTTTCGGTAAATCCTCCCTATTGAAACGTATTGTGATTATGGAATTTAAGAAATACAATCACCACAAATTACATAATTTTAACGCAAAAGTTAAGTTGTTACCTAGTTTTTAAATGTCGCAGGTAATTTTTGCTCGAGCCTTTTCCTAAAATTTCAGTGATCGACTTGCATCATCATCAGTGGTCGAATTGGAAAAATTGGAAATTACTATGAGTATACATAGATCTGCCCTATATACGTCAATATAGTTGAGCTTATTTTCAAGTGTTTACAGGTGATGGGTTTTAAAATCTTAAGTTTAGACCTGAGCGTGCCATTTTGACTCAATTCGATCACTGGTCATGGTACCCTTTCTTTCCGTCTGTATAATCTCTATCATATGTTTTTGCCACCTTCTTCAGCATCCAATACTATATAAAATACGACACTGCGAACCTTTTAGGGGCTACATTTTGGTGTTTCAATAATAAAAAAATTACCAATGAACCTGATGGTAAAATATTTCTAATTCCATAAATGAAATGTGTTTTGGTTTAATTTTTTTTTTCCTTTAAATCTCTATGATTTCGAACAATACGATCGTGCGCTGTCTGTCAGAAGGGGTAGGTGCTACCTAGGTTGTCAGCTTCTATTATTAAAGCTCTTGCTAAGCCCACTTCCACATTCTTTTTACTTAAAGATAATGAAGAATATGAGAAATGTAGAAAGTGAACCTGGTATTATCTACAAAATGCCATTAAATACACTTATAACAGTTTCCAAAGCTTTTCATATAGATCAAAAATTTGGGTGCGCATTTTGTGACATTAATGTTGGCACCAAAATTAATACACTGCACAAGAGGACTTGAAAACAGTTATTAGTTCGTATAGTAGCATTTTGCATATGCTCTCTCGCTTAGTTTCTAAATTTTTGGTGTTCTTCACTGTTATTCACTAAGATTGAAAAACGTGAATTGAGCTTAGTGAATAGCCTTAAGATAGGTTTAACTTTTTTCAGTTTAGGAGTTTTTCTCGAATAGTGAAGCATTAAAAAAAAAAAAAAAAATTCCTTAATTAACTATAGATGTTTTTGGAAGCTTTGGATTGGTCATTTTTCTTTTGTCTGACATTTCTAGATTTGGTAACTAATTAACTAGTAAAATAGTAAAAAGTTTTGCCATTCAGTTGTCTACTTATCTTCCAGTGATTTTTTTTTTTTTTTAAGTTTCGTCATTGTTTAATGTCAAGTTATCTGTGTGTACTTTAGTGGAAGTATGTTTTATTCAAAAGATGTAAATGAAACATTTCTAAATCAATAACATTTCTGAACAGGTCAGTCAGTCGTTGAAATATTTCACAATATGATTTCATAATAGAAACTTAACTTCTGCTTTTTTTTCCATTTTATATTTATTTATTCAATTGTATGTCATCTTAGGTATATCTGAAGTATTTTTTACGTCTTAAACATATAGTCATCAATGTTTCGGAGGAAATTGTGAACGAATAGGGTAAATTTTTAAACATGGAACTGGACAATTTATTTTTTATGTTTTTCCATAATAAATAAATAATTTGTTCCCTAAAATTTTCTAAGAACAATATATCGTAAATTGTAATATTATTCATCTATAAAAGTTCATTGCTTACTTCAAATTTTGTAAATCTTTAGAGTAAATCAGAAGCTGCTCGTTAAGGAAGCCATACTAGTAAAACTTATTTTTTTTTTTATTTAAAACTAAAAGAAAAAAGAAAACTTAAATTGTTGTTGTAATTGTTGTATATAATACAACACAACTTGTATACTAATTATCATTTACAACAATTAATACATTAGATAACTTTTATTTCCTTAAGTGATGAAATTTTAGTTTTTGCCCTTACGAAGTGCCTCTGGAGTAAATCCTATGGGATTTTAACAAATTTCTTACGAACTTTTCCTACTGCAAAAAAGAAAAAAGAAAAAAAAACAGCCTGCCTGTCCTTCATAAATGTTTCCTTGTGCAAATCTTTATTATAATTACACACCACATTTACAACATTGCTAGTTAAGTATTATCCTTTACTTTCTTATGACAAATTAACGTAATAGGTTTGTTTCATGTATGTTGGTTCTAAATCAAGTTCTTTTTCTTTTGCGGAAATTTCAGTAAGTCCAAACTCCGAATTTGATGACCCATCATGCGAGATCCTAAAGTCTGCACACCATAATATTTCGTATACTTACTAAGCTCATCGAACTTATCAGCATGTCAAATTTGGCCAATATCGACCATCGATCGCCTACAATTCTATCCTTCTGTACTTAAAAAAAAAAATAAAATAAAAAAAATTAAAAATAATGAAATGCAAGATGAAAACAATGTATTTTTTTTAATTAATTATCTAGGACATCTGGAGACGGTGTACTGCGAAATTTTAGAATTCAAAAAGTGGACGAATTTAATAAAAAACAATAATGAAAATCTTTGATCGGACATCGAGGTCGGTATTGCAGGCTCTTGTCCTTTGTTTCCTACATCGCCCCTACACTCAACTTGAACTTAGAAGGATGTGTCTACTTGTGTGTTAACGTTGGTCTGTACGAGTATTTCATGTCTGAAAGTATTATATAGAAACTTATAGCCTTATGCTGATTTGTATTTGGACTATTAGAAAAAAAAAGAACAAATGTGTCGCGATGTCGTCTGGAGAGTGTCTCGTTAATGAAACTACATTTCAGAACCACTGGATTATTTCATGATGTGATAGATATGTTGATATAACTCTCTAAGATGATATTTTGTACAAAATGTTATTGTATTGTTATTATTATTATTATTATTATCGATAATTAAAAAGATTCCGTGTAAAAACTTGATTCTATTTGTGCTGCAATTCTGTCCAAGGTATTGCTATTTTTAGGGTTGTCCACGAGACGATACGAAAGAGAATTTTCGTGACGATATACAAGGAAAGACAGATCCCTTCTAATAGAAACAAGCACTTTCCAAAAGAAGATATTTTCACACCTTTTCGGACTTTTGTCTCATAGACAACCCTAGATCGTCTATTAATACTTATCTTTGTCCTTAATTCGATTTCTTTTTATTTTAGAAAAACTTGGATAACAAGGACGTATGTATTTATTGTAAGTGAAAGATGAAACTCGATCCGATTTTGGCTAAAGCTGTGTACGCTGTCAGACATTGACAAGCTTAGTTGTTATCTGAAATAAATATTATGGTGGAGACCTTTGATTTCCGAGTTATGGTTATCAAAGTAGTATTTTTTTTTTTTTTTTTTTTTTTGACTGTCAAATTTTCGCAAAATGTTTCTCTAATTGCTGTTTAGAACAAAAGTATATGGAACAATCATCTTATTAAACGTTAATTTGAGCTATAAGACAATAAATGATGAGACAATTAATTATAAAGCTATGTTGTAAATGCAGTGTCTACTTGTAATAAAGATGTAATTAAAAAATCAATGAAAAGCAATTTTTCCCGCAATAGGGACACTTATATCTAAATAATTTTTCTTTGATGTCGACTTAAAAATGTAAATTCAAATTGAGAATTGCGTAGGTTTCCACAAATAATTTTCAGTACTCCATTGCGCGTTATAAGACGTAAGTACGCAATAAGATCTTTCCACACCAAGAGAGAAAAAGAAAGTTAAATAAAAGGAAAGGGGGAGGGGGGATTAAAATAAAATAAAAACATTTTTGAAAAATGCAAAAATTTATTAAATTGATTGTTGCATAAATAACAAGTCATATTTTTATGAACCTGAATTGCGAAATTATACTGAGTATTTATGGTTTGAAAGAATCATCTCTGAATATGCAAGTATGTATGAGAGTGAATAATGCAGAAAGGCTGGCAAAAGAAGGTAGAAGAAAGTCTTATAATTATTCAGGACATCTAAAATGGAATAAAGTGATTGATGTTATTAGAAATCTTCGATCAAACATTATTTATGTACTATTTTATCAGACTCCTATCTGGACAGTAGGCACTTCTATCTGAATACCACTCATTCTAGTTTTAGAACTTCTTGTACAGAGTAAAAGACAAATTCTGACCAAAGCGTATATTATCTAATAAATAATAGCGTTACAGTTTCGGCAAAGTATCTGTGTCTTCATCAGACACATTTCAGATCAGATAATGTGTCTGGTGAAAGCAAAGATACCTTGTTGAAACTCTAACGGTATTACTTAAAAGATAATTTATATTTTGGCCGGAATTTGTCTTTTATTGTGGATAATAGGTGATGAGATCTTTTTTCAGTTCTTTGACTCACATCAGCCGATATTGAGATTCTATATTTGAGAATAATAGCCATCTCAAACTTATCTAGCACCTGTGACGTATCTATGATTTTAACTTGGGTGTAGCAAAACATTAAAATTTTATAGAAAATCGTTATTTATTCTATGCTTGCATTGTTAAGTATCGTTCGTGAAATGTGATTATTTTCCAGTTTCTAAAAAAATAAAAATTAGTTCATAAGTTAGATTCATAAAAATCTGATTCAAATTATTATTAACATTCTCTGTATTAACATTTCTGTATGGACTGTTAGGTATAGTACTCATTTCGATGGAATCGATCCTTCTGTACAAGCCCCAAGCTGCGTACTAGTACAGGTACAAACATTATTAAGGAAGCCATGAAAATATTTTCTGAGTAGACTCCAATCTTCAGTGTATCTCAGAAAAATATGATAATAAATTTAAGAAAAATATCTGTTCCAATATGGCATCTAACCTATTTATTATTACCACACCGGTAAGTACCAGCTTGTTTCGTAGCTAAATAACCTAGAATTTTAAAAAGAAACCTAAATAACGTAAACGAAACATTTTTTAAATATTAGATAGCTCCTAATCTTAAAAAAAAAAAAAAAAAAAAAAAATCAACCCAACTAGACAGTTCAGCCGAAGGAAATCACAACTCTTTTCAAAGCGATGACACAATATAAACAACGAGAAAGTAGTTCAATACTCCTATTCAACTTTTTTTTTTATTACATTAATTTTAGGCACACATTCTGATTGAATATTCTGATTTGTAAAGTCTCATAAGAGCAGAATCGGAACCCCTCCATAAATTGGACAAGGCAATGCCTTTACAAATGATAGATTTAACATTAGCTTGTCATTTTAAACGAGCTAATATATTAAAAAAAAAAACAAAAAAAAAAGGTAAAAGCTATGGTGCAGTAGGTACTTTAGCAATATCTTATCGACTAAAATTAGTTTTAGAGCTTTAAAAGGTGATACTGTACTTAAAAATATTTTTTGAAGAGTGGATATAGAAGTATGAATATTGAACTCGGATTACTCGTTAAGTATAACATTGCACAAACAAGGCATCTTACTTCTAGTATAGTTCTCAACGATTAATTGAACTTTAGTGTAGATATGAGAATCAACCGTATTGTTCCATTAATAAATCGTATGGTAGAACATTGTGTTTACCAAGTTGAAAGCAGGTCTACTTACAGTAAATGATTATGAAAGATTCTACATGATGAAGGCTGTTGGGAACAGAAATTTTATGCAAGCATATGTACCAAGTATTGACATATAAGTGTGAGTAAAAAGTTTCCCTATTGCGGAAAAGAAAATCATCCTTCATTGATTCTTTTAGCAAATTTTTTATCACAAGTATTGTAATTAATCAACCGCCCCATCGCGTATTTTCTTCCGTCTCGAATTAACGTTTGATAACAGTTTGTTTCATGTATTTTTACTCTAAATAGTAATTAGAGAAATTTCTTTTGCGAAAATTTGGACTTTAGTCCAAACACTAATTCATAACTCTGGAACTGAAAGTCTACACTTCACAATATGCATATTAACAAAATCAAGCCATGCCAAATTTGGTGAAAATCCGATTTTTTTTTTTTTATTGTATGACAGCGACGACGTACTTTAGTCTTTTAAGGTGGCAAGCGGAGGGGTAAAATATTTTTTGTGGGGTAGCAGCTACTTTCTTGTATAACCGAAAAAGTATACATATTAATTGATACATTAAAATATAACATGTCTTATGTGTGGGAGGGGGGAACAGAGATAGCCGGCCAGATGGGGCGCCAATCCCTTTGTCCCCACTGACGTCATCGTTGGCGTATGATATATAATATATTCAAAAAGAGAAGGAAAATCGAAAAGATAAATCAAATTAAAACTAAAAATATACAGTTGATTTTGTGCATAAAAGAAACTGTATCACTTTCATGCCCAATCTGTCCCTTACCAGTCACCATTGATTAAATTGACAAATGTTAGCTATTATGAACGAAAAAAAAAAAAGTCCATGCAAATGGAAGCTGATGATTTTGAACCATGTACGATTTTCTTTCTTTTTATTTTTTTATTTCTTTTTTAAATCACCATTTGCTTCTTTGAAAACTCGTATTGTTTCTTCTACGTCACTAATTTTCAACAAGAAATTAGATGAGACAAGGATATGTATGACATATAGTCCAATATATAGGTGTTTTGTAAGCATTGTATATATGATCATTTACGTCCATATAGAGGGTTAAATGGTATGCATTGATCCCATGGTTTAAACAATAAGTAAAATATTTGAAACATTACATTCCTATGGAACAGTATCTAACATCCTCAGAAAAGAAAAGAAAATCCTTACATGATACCTTTAGTGGAGAGTTTATGATTTATTGCTGAAATATAAAATTTACATGCCACATATGATATGGATGATTTGTACTTCAAATGTTCTTTTCCGCATATAAAAAAAGAATTATTAAATTATTCATTATTTTAAGAAAATGTGATTTTCGTGGGAACCGCAATAAATTAAACTGCTAAAGCATTTTACGTATGCTCATGTAGTAAAATAATAATCATAATAATAAAATCGTCAGTTCTACTGTTTCATTTTCCATTACTATACTTTCAAGTGTAGCATTGTAATATTGCAGTCTCATTACTATATTGTCAAGTGTAGCATATGTAGTATTGCAGCAATTAATAGGTGTTACTCTATACTTACAACTACAAGAATTACCTTTTCTGTATAAGTTATTACGTAGAAACAGTGGCGTATTTAGGATTTTGTTTCGGGGGAGGAGGGGGCTATGCACATTCTCCTGAGTGGGTGTATATATACTGGGTCTATGTAGGTATACAGTTTTTATATATACTATGTATAAATGTATCTATTTCGGGGAGGCTTGAGCCCGATAGCCACCCCCCTAATATACGCCACTGCATAGAAATATTTGTCTCTCTTCCGATTTTAGATAATAAACTATTTCAATTATCTTCAATCATTACTTGTAACATAAATTTACCGATTATCCCAAGATTTCCAAGTGGTATAATAATGTATTCGCTACCGTTAAGCAGTAGCGTACGCAAAACTCGTCAAAAGAGAAGGAGCCGAACTTCCAAGTTCATATAATCTCAGATACTTCTGTGTATATAGTGTATATCTTAATATGGTGAATGCTTATTTTTACATAATATATTGCTCAAGTGGGAATTAAAACCCCCGAAACTCCCTTACGTACGCCATTGACTTAAGTATGCCTGTGTAGCAACACGTTGCTTTTTTTTTAAAAAAAAAAAAGAAATACTTTGATGCATTGACTGTTTAAAAAGTTATAACAATAGAATGCTTGACACCTTACTTTTCTAAATTATCACCAGTAGGAAATGATAGATAGGAAATGATTTTATGTAGGAAATGATAAAATTTCAATTGTTCACAATTACTTAGTTTGTCGCTGGTTTCTTGATATCAACTTCAAAATATTCTTATTAATTATACAAAAAAATAATTACTTCCAATGTATTATATACAGTATATACAACTTTTGAATTTCTAGGAGGAAAGGAAAAAACAATCTAACTTTTTAGACAGACATTTTTAATGCCACTTTAGTACGGATATCGAGGTTCGTACGCTAACTTTTAAAAAGTCATCGTTAGTAAAGAAAAGTATTAATTACAAATTACAAATTAATTACAACTTACAATTGAGGAGAACTATATCTGCATTACCCAAGAAACTCCTGAAATACGAAAATCCTAAGAAATCTAGAAAGCTGAAGTGATAACACTCATAGGCTGAAATTTTAAATCGACTAACCCCTGCTATAAAAAGTTTTCCTGGTAACGCCACTGATCGGACATTGGAAACGGCTGAGAAAATCGAGGATTCGAATCTGAACTCCTTTTCCGGTAACTCGTTTCACTCTTGATGAGACACAAGAAACCACATTCACCATAAGAACAGACAAAATAAATGCTATAAAAAGCGTCAATAAAAGTGGGTCTTAATTGTTTTAAGGGATGAACAGTAGCAATAGTACTGTAGGAAATTAAAAAGGTCAGGTCAGGTGAACTAGTAAATGTTAAAAGTAACTTATGAATAGTGTGCTTCGTACGAGACAAGACATTTCTGGTCTCGGCTCGATTTTCGTATTCTTTTCGAGACATGGCTAGATATTCTCCAGTGTCGTAGGGAGAAACCAGTTCACCCAAGTTTTATTTTAAACACTGTTTCAGTGATATGATTCATGCTATAAAATTATAAAATAACCAAGTGATTATACGAATACGAGCATTTATCAACGTTTAATGATACATATAGTTTAAATGCTATTATATCACACGTTTCGTGGACCTCTCGTGACACGGAAGGATTCTGCTCAGTTCTAAATGAAATTAAGAAGAAAATCAGGACTTCGAATTAACAAACGGGACGAGACGAGAATTGGACAAAAATTTGATAGACGAGAAAGCCTTATTTCTCGTCTCGTCTCGTGTGGAATACTAATTATGAATCCATGTATAGTTTCCTTATTAGAAATAATTTCCTTATTAGAAACAGGAAATCAGTATTGAGTCCTATTCTGGACTAACGCAATGCGATCACGATTATTACCTACTTACCTCAGGTGCTGCTTTATACATATTATCTTCCCAATTCCCCCTTTGCGTACTCAAAGGACTCTTTTCTACCAGTTTTCCAGTTAGAGCCCTATACGTGGTGCCCGTGTTTCTTATGTGATAATGTGTCTCGCCCATTTTAGACTTCGTATCTCATTGTGATTCTTTTGTCCTTGCTCCCATTTTAGACTATGTGTCTTAGTGTGATTGTCTTCTCCTTTCACCTGCTTGTTCTTTCTACGTAAGCTAATTAAATTTGTTAGTGCTATACGAAAGGTTATGTCCGCCAGATAGTGCATGTTCAACAGGAAGATGTGTGGTCAGGGTATTAACTCCTAGTGTCATTCTTGCTGCTCTCAAAATCAAAGTACTTTATCTCTTAATTTAAATAGCTTCCCAATCGCTCATTATTCTAGATCAGCACAAAAAAGTATTGTCCTCACTTAGATCGAGCCCGGGATCATATACACCAAATACCCGCTTTGGTCACTTCTCGCGGGAGCACTTGTCCGTTAAGAAGCACATTAGGTGCAGTATTATGCAATATATTAGATTTTTCTGTTATCCCTGGTATTAGAGAAGGGAACCTAAACCTCTAAATACTGTTCCTGGAAACTGGTTTTGTGTCGGGTAAGAATCGTTAACTCAGTAATGAAGTATATCCTGACGATAATATATTTCTGTCCTTAATATAAGCATTCGTGATATATGAGGAATGCTTATATCCAGAAAAGGTGCATCGTAATTTGTTGCAATATATTGTGTACAGCGACAAGTTCTTTGTATTCAAAATGTATATTATATAGTGCCCAATTTAATATTCAATTTACATATTCTGAAGGTTGCTGTAGTTTTCCTATTTAAAAAAATAAAAGCTCAATTTTTATGCAGTGTCAGCAATGAATTGCTATCTATGACACCGAAGGTCTACAAGAAACCTTCCCACAAGTAACTTTGAACTAAGTAAGCTTCTCGATGAGTTTGACAAACGGGAAACTATCGTCAGAAAGTGTTGACGTGTCTTACGAATATAATAAATAAAAATAATCGCTGGGGAAGCCTTTCCTTCCCAGGAGGCGGTCTTGTCGCTTGCCAACAGCTGGCATATATCAACAGAACGTATCATTGCCTAGATTACTTCCTCACCTGGTGTATAAATAACAAACAGCTTGACTTACAAGCTTTAAAGCCGCCACAGGTAGACAGATTTACGACTTCCTTTCTCAATGATACGTATTTGTAATTTAAAAGAACGAGAGTGGGAAATCCGTATGATGTAATCTATAGGTCTATTACTTACAGAAGCTACACTGATCAACACATAAAATTAAAACTATATTTTTCACCATCATCATCTACTTCTTTGTCCTTATTATAAGTTTAGTACTTAAAAACTAGAGTGTAAAGCGTTAGAATTAATGTGATGTCCATTACATTTTATTGTTAATAGGAAGTGAGTTTTACACGTTGCATACAAAGTAAGATGATTATACTTAATGAGCAGATCGACGTGACTTCCTACATGTTTCATTTTACTCACATTATTCAAGATATACATTAAAAAAATGTTTAACATTTATGCTAATCATATTGTAATCCAATTTGTACGTGATTTATATGTGAAACTAGCGAATGTCTCCGCATACTACTGTACACAATATTTTACTACCTCTTTCTCTGTGTCCTCGACATTGAATTCAGGCATATCTGTAAAATATTGATACCTCCCAAAATTAAACTCCCAATATAGCAAATTCTGTGCCTTTATGCCGAACAGTTAGAAAGAAACATGTAATAATGTCAAAAAATTCCTCGTTCGAGTTGGAAATAAAAAAAAAAATGTGCGTGTTGACCTGACCTTCCTCAACTGATGACCTGTCATGATTTAAAAAAAAAAATCATCGCAATCAAATGAAATATTTGTGTGATGATACTGTTCACAAATCCCTTCCTGTTCGTCGTGTACATTGATTTCACAAGCGATTGGTATTTCCTTTCCCGTTGGGAATTAAAAAAAGAACTTTTATAAAAATATAACCTGCTGCATGTAATCAGTCTCCATGCTAAAAATAATCCGGATCTACAAAATAGTTTTTAAATGGTGATGCACTCCACAAAGAAACATTATCTTTTATGTAATAGTTTAGAAGAGCACGCAATACGGTAAATGAAGCTGGAAAATAATAAAAGCATCCGACATATTTATCCTCGATTTTCTTGCTTTTATGTTCATTTTGTGTTATTAGATTAGCAGAAAAGATTAGTGTTTACTTCAACAAGTACATAAATAAACTTAGATATAATATATCCGAGGATCTAGTCTTGTTCAGTCCAGTAGTACAGCCACAGCTTTGCACTGAAAAAAAAAAGAATGAGTGATTTTTGTTATACATATCAAATGACAAACAGTTGAAACTAAGAGAATACATTATAATACATACAACTACAAAATACCTAAATTGCTTTAAATGACGATGCAAATGTTGGTGTTGGTATTTGTTATAGTTTATAATTTAACGTAACGTTTCCGAGTCGAGAATCATGTGGAGTTGGAAATGAGGCATTAGCGGTCATTAAGCTCAGGCTTTCGATACCAATAATCCTAGCGACAAAACCTAGTTCGTACTTAATAACGCGATAACTTTGCGCTGAAAGAATATAGAGATTTAGTTCACTCGTCAATGTACCACTGGTAATACAATAGTAAGAAACTTCAGGATTATGTTTAGAAAAATAACATAAATGTAAGGTAATCCTTTGATCTCAAATTTTCGTATCTTTCAGCCTGTAGGTTGATAATATATTCAGATGGGATTGGTAAGTCCTACCTCCCCAAGGTCTTTTTATGTTATCCTCTTATGTATCTCTTACTCAGTCTTCCCAAGAGGCTCTTCGTCATCACCGGCAATTCCAACATATGGTTCATAACTACATTATAGCATATAAACTTCGAAACTGGGTCAAAACGTTGAATGCTCTGGACGCTACTTATCTTACCAATACTGGAAGAGATTCAATGCATTGACTAGCGAACTTACTCGCACACGTCATCCACTCATTGACGGCAATCATCCACTCAACTCCGGTAGTGCCAAAGCTGATACCTTTGAGAAAGATTTCATGTCGTTTTCTCCTGAAAGATACCATCCTTCTTACAGATTTAATGTCAACTTTCCTGATTTTCAACCCAGACTAGAGCATCACGAACTCACTATGCCAATCACAGAACTAGAAATCCGACAAGGGAAAACTCGCAAAAGTAACACCGCTCCAAGCCTGAACCTTATCACCTACTACCTGATTAAAGAGAGTCTGTTCTGTTTGCTAGTACTGTTAGCACATATTTTCACTTTCATTTTACGTACCAGCCTCATCCCTACCAACTGAAAAACTTTAGAAACTTTAATGTTTCTTAAACCTAAGAAGCCAGCTACATGTGTATCATCTTACCATCCAACCCAATAACCACTGTTTTCTGCAGAATCCTCGAACGTATTTTTGTTAACATGTTTCATCCGTATCTTTCTTGCCGTTGTGTCATTGTGCTCTACCAAGTAGGTTTCTGTTCTCATATTGATGTTCACGACCATTTCTTACGACTTAGTAATCTCATCACCAATCACTTCAACTGATTACAGCCTTCCTGAATACTTCTCTTCGACCTTGAGAAAGCTTTCGACAAGATATTGCACCTTTAGTTTTGTTAAGCTGCTGTCCTGTCATATTATATATTTCAGTCAACAATTCTTTATAATATCTTATTTTTATTCATTCTGGCATCCTGCATAACTCAGTCTTATCTCCGCATGTACATATTTGTTCTTTGTCCTTCATTTCCCCCTAATGTACATCTCTTCTAGTTCGCAAGCGACACAGTTTTTTCTTGCACTCGGCAAACACTCAAACTGAACACAACACTACAATCTGTCATTGATGTCTTTGTTCGTTGGTGCTCGAAATGGCGAATACGCTTAAAACTCTAAGAAGACTCAGGCGATAATTTTACTTGACCGTAAGCGACGGTCCCGCGTCCACAGGAACCCAAATCACTTGAACTTTTCTGTTCTTGATACTCGCATCAAAGCTAACAACTACGTCAAATACCTAGATATCATATTCGATATTTACTTCACATGGAGATCTTTTCTAACTCAGCTTATCACCGAAACCTACAATAGACTAGTTTGTTTCATGCAGCTTGTGTTCTGTTATCTAAGATGTTCTAAATACTCCTCATAGGTTAAATTCGCAGAGGGGCATCCGCCCAACTTGACAATAACATTTATTCAAAAGATCTTATGTTTATCTTGAAGCGACCACCTGTTCTTCAATGTTATCAAAATTTTCATACATCCTTTCAACGAATCTTTGTGTAGTTCCCTAGGAAAATAGAAATCAAGAAAACCTTTAAACATAGTCTCGAAATCAATTATATTATTCGATACTTTAGTTCAATTTCTCGTACTAAGAGTACAAAAATCTCAAGATTCCATATAATAATTACTCTGTGTATTACAAATAATTTTCATTCAGTATTCCGATTAAAAATGTGTTTTCATCTCATTTTTTAATACTTGCAGCAGCTTTATTTTCTGGTTTGAAATGTACCTGTATATCACTGCTCTAGTGTAATATTATATCGTATGATATTTTAGGATGCGATAGTATATTCGAGAATATTTTAATTTAAGTTCGCTTTGTATGCTTATAATTCAGAATATTTATTCGGGAAATTGAGCAGTTAAAGATAGTTGTGTATCTTAAAGTACGAGGGGCAAATAATTCAGAAAGTATTTTAGATAGTCTTAGAAAAATTTATTTATTTACATAAAAACCTTTTGCAGTTTCTGAAAATAGTTCCCGCAAGCTTCAATGCATTTTCAAATTTTAAAAACCACGAGGTAAATATTTAAAACAAACAAAAAGAAAAACGTTTCTTGGAATATCAGAAATTTCATTATTATATGCTGTGATAGCCTCTCATTTCTTTGAAAGCGGGGTCTCGAAGCCTTTTCTTGATTTTTGGGAAGAAGGCAAAGTAGCACGGAGCTAAATCTCGATAATAAGCCTTGTGCGGTAGAATAGGGCTCCATTTTCCTGTAGAAACGCCAAAGATTTCGCTGCTGTGTGTGGCCATGCATTGCCGTTATAAAGAAAGTAAGATAGTGGAGACTTTCGATGGGCAGATCTTCAAGCTTCAAAGACATTGGAAAAGGCAATAAGTAACGTACAACTCTGCTGTCACCTTACGTCAATAGGTGTTTATTTGCTGCATGGTCAGTCTTGGAGAAAAAAAATCCACATGCCACCATAACCTTTACCTATGCTCGTTTAACTTTCGAAGGTGGAGTTTCATTTTGAAAACTATTCTATTGTCTGCTGTATTGTTTCGGGGTCAGTTGTAAATCCATGTTTCATCACTTATGACGATATAAATGTCTTTACTTTGCCCCTGCGAAAATCTTTTAAACATTCATATGTGTGACCCAGCAACTGCAACACTTGGAAAAACCGAGATAATATTTTATTATAGACTGGGCTGCAGTTGATTCAACCTTCGAAGTGACTGAATTTTCTCGTATGTGATATGGCGATCCTCTTTCGCAAGATTTTTTACTTTTGCTATATTTTCGTCCGTAACTGCGGTGTTAGGGCGCCCAGAGCGAGCTCATCTGTCAGGCTTTGTCAGATGTGTTTAAACTCTGCAACATGCACTTAAAAACGATTGCATGTGAAGAGGCAGAGTTCTCGAAACACTTTTCTAAGGGATTATGGCACTGCTCTTGCGTTAAACCGTGCTTAAAATCGTAAAAAATCATTGCACGAAAATCATGTCCCTTGAAATCCTTTGTTGCTAACAGGTTCAAACTAACCTAGATTTCCAGCCCTTTAATTTTCAAACAAACTTGCGGCGACCTTGCAGTTATACGTTTCACCACTAGAGGATATACACTTTAAAACATTATACGTTTCAGTACGACAGCACTATTTGAATTTTAGTATCTAAAAACTTCTGACATGTCCCTGGTATTTAAGTCTATTTAATCGATATTTATGTAATAAATGTCATTGTCTGTGGGATTTCAAAAACAATATATTAAAAGTTGAGGTATTAAATTAAGTCAACATTTTTTAAAAAATAAATGTTTAAACTAGGAAATAAAAAAGAAATCAATCCATTTGTAAAATCTCTTAAAGCTTAATCCTTTCCATGAAATATATAAAAATAGTGTTATTAAAATGTATTAATGTGTCGTGCAGGTAAATACTAGACACTGGTAAAGTATACTTCTTTAAATTGATATTAAATATATAACAAGCTGAATCAGAAAATTTTTTCACGAGTTATCGGATAAAAAGAATGTCCCGTGGTACTTCGTTAGTTATCAGTTAACTCTAGTACAGTTCAATATCTAATATGTGTATTAGTTGTTTATTTAGTTATTTTAAATTGTATGCGAGATTCCCAGTGAACTATATACTTCTCTAGCACTGTATAATAATCAATAATAATAATAATAATAATAATAATAATAATAATAATAATAATAATAATAATAATAATAATAAAAATTCGCAATTTAATATCTACAGAATCATACAAGAACTCATTTGGAGTACACAAATGAACAACAATGTACAATGATGTTATTCGAACTTAAATGCTAGATGTTGTATTAATTGGCTTATTCTCATTACATCATAATTGCATATATATTGATTTCAGGAGTAAGTAGTTTCATCAATCAGTTAATGTTTCTGCAATGTACTAGTTCATTTGCCCACGTTTAAGTGAAAAAAAAAGTGTAACAAATTCTAACTATAGTAAGTTTTTCGGTTTTGTTTAGTGGAATCGTATTTGTATAAATTTGCCATTAATATATTACTAGAGCAGTAAGTTCTAACTTTCTAGTAATCACTTGCCTCAATATAACAAGTAACAGTGTCCCAGTGTACACCTCGTGAAGTTTGCACAAAATGAAAATTGAAGTTTCAATTTTTCCATTTCCACTCGCACTCCATTTCATACTCAAAAACTTTAGTACGGTGAACGAATACTTGAAAATAGGAAAATAAAATCTTTATATTTGTGGAATAGAAAGTCATTTAGTTTCAAATTTTAGTGTTGCGTTTTTCATCCTGAGCGTTATACCAACCCTCTAAGGTCAGCAGCACTATTGGTAGTCTGTCATGTAAGGATGATATCCACAATTACTCCAAGAGGAATATTTGAAGGACTGATTTTTGATTGTCCGTGTCGTGGGACCAACTTGGGATTTCATTGAAGCATGTCTTGGGACCAATTGGATTGATCACGTCCATCAACAAACTCGATTTTCAACTTTTTACTTTCTACATCCTGAAAAAAAAAAGTCAAGTAGTTTTTGAGATTTTGTGTCTCCCGGAAGAACACATGGACAGAGTAAACATATAAAAGAGTTTTTGGTAAATCAATCTCCTTAAAAAATAATGTTACCATAATGTAAGTCCTGCTAGACTGTGTTACTTATTTTACTATTCGACATTTTGAATCACTATTAAAACTATTTACTTTGGAAATATGATTACTAACTGCCGTATACACCATTTTGTTCAGAATTTCATCAAAGAGGAAGGGGATGTCAAGCATTCAACTTCATATTCTTTCAGGGCAGACGTGATTATAGATCTTAATACGTAAGGGTTTAATTTTTGTAAATAATATCCTACTCGAGTGGGAACTAAAATTCCGAACATCTCTTTGAATAGGCCAGTAATTTTACCACTTTTTTAATCGCTAGTTATTATTTTAAATCTTCATCGATATAATATTTAAAAAGTGTTCCAGAAAGTAAAAAGAAAGCACTTTATAATTAACATTGTAATTTTTCTTCTTGTAAAATAATAACCCTACGAAATAAAAGAATCCTGATATCAGAAACGTCCATGATTATTGATAAAATTATTTAGCGCATTATGGATTTAGGGGAACTATATTATTAGATAAGAATGCTACAAAACGACGAAAGAAAATCCTTATTTGGGAATGCCTGTTTATGTTCATTGCATTACATGTAAATTAGTAGTTTTGATATTATCTTCTTCGTTATTAACACTTATTCTATCACTACATGTTTGAAATATATTCAGCAGAAGACAATAGTACAAAATGTAAGGCACTTATGCAACAGAAAACATTGGTTACCAAAGGAATAAAATATAAGGTCACTGAGTTTATGGTTATCCGAACCTTTCTACCTTAATTGTCTCATTAAAATTGTAATGTTAATTAAAATTACAAAATTTTAAACAAAACGATGAAACCGAATTCAATCTTTCGTAGTTTCATTGAATTTAAATAGTATTTAATGATTTTAAAGTTGTATTTTCAAGATGCTTATCTATCCTACTAATTTAGAAAAGTCGTTTGCGAGTTCTAACACAAGGAAATTCAGTTAGTTTTATTTAGTAGATTCTACAGTTTACAATATCTGAGTATGAATAGTTTAAAGAGGCAATTAGTAACACTTAATCCACGTTGTATTTATTGATATTTTAAAGTAGGAATTTCGAGCGAGACGGAAATTCTTATTTTTACCCTAATTTCTATACCTGGTAATGAGTTTCTTGTTCTTAATTATCAGCCCATTTCTATTTCCCTTAGCTTTTTTCTTAAATGAGTCAATAATTTATAATTATTTATAATGTCAACTAACAATTAGGTAATGTTGAAAGAGATAAATCAAAAATTTCTCTTGGATGGAGAAAGATCGAGTTTATTTATTAGAAATAGTCTGGAACATTTAGACACATATTTCCGAAGTCAAATAAACCCTGAAACGAAATATTAACATGTAATTTTAAATTATTTTTTGAGAAATTACCCAAGTAAGACATTTCTTCTGCAGATTCAGTTTGTAGATTAATCCCTTTTTATAAAGGATTGTTCAATTAGCAATCTAAATAAGATCTTTCCCTCCAATATGGTTATTTCAAAGCCAGGCCAACAACTTAGCTTCTTCTTTATATTTTGGCTGTACCTAGATACGCGTGTTGCTGACGTTACACAGTATACACTGATTCATAGATAGCGTTTTACTTTATACATCATTTGGTTCTATAGATATTAGTGTAAAAATTTATAAAACTTTTGAGTTATTGGAATCATGTTTACATTATTATCCAGTTATTTGAATGGTCAAACTTGATGTGCTTATATATTGTATATAATTAATATGACCATCGGTGTGTTTGGGTTTTCATCAAGTTTCCTTGTTTTGAACCCATTTTTTTCTCAGTACATATTATGATCTTCCGTTTTCAAAAATATTGCACGCTATGTTTTCTAGTAGTGTTAAAATAATATTTGAGACAAATTTAATTTCTTGTTATCATTTATTCAATTAGATCTTAAACACGGAAGATTTTTTTTTATATTTATAGCGAAAATCACTGTGGAAAGTGTACTCAGTTTTATGAATGGAAGTATTATTTTCGGTTATAATATTAATGACGTAAATGTTGAATTATGAAAATCAATTTGTTTAGTTTATAGGTCAAATTTCCCATTTAAAAATCACTCAGTGTTGAAAAATTCTTATAGAACACCACTATTTTTTTAAAAATAATAATTCTAAATTTAATTTAATTTTCACGGACTTGACTTAAATTTGTACTTCTTTCGTTTATTCACTTGTGCAACATTGTAGCTTGATGTGATGTCCTTATAAAAAGAAACTGATCAATCTAAACTTACAGAAACTCAAAGAAAATTCTTGCAAGAAATTGATATAAAGACATAAAAAATAGTTGTAGACCTGCTGCGTTAATGTGACCAATATAGATAAATTTCTATCGTATTCGTGGGTTTTCTCGGGGTACTCCCATTTCCTCCTAAATTATCATTCCACAAATTCTTTCATCTCATTTACTTGCCTCGTCTTCGTTAGCCTAACGGACATAATTGTGGGACGTTAAACTGAAAGATTTCATTTTCAAGATAGATCCATTTTTCAGCATATAATATGTGTAGAATATTAAAATGTGTGTTGCTTGAGGATCAGATTTTGCTTTTCTTTGGTGTGCATAGTCAATGTTTTTATCATACAACAAATGGTTCACGTGTTTTCTCTTGATGATGAGACTTAAAAACCTTGAAGTTAATTTTATGTATTGAGAAGAAAACAGAAATTGTCCCCCTTCTCTCGTTACGAGGGGAATTTCCAGAAACGTTATGGCATACGTTCACTTATTTTGAATAAGGAATTTATATACCAAGTTTCATGTTCCTACCATGATGGTCATTTTATTATAATAATTGTAATAATCCTTTTCTTCCTTCCTAAGTGGAATATCAAAAATGCTGAAGCACATCTTTAATTATCCTAAATTAAAAGCGTAGATACTAATTTTCATGTTTCTAACCTTAAAAGCGAGATATGGTCATTCTGTTATAACCTCAACCATTTTCCTTCTTTTTTTCTCTTATCTTTTAGGGAAAGTATAAAAAACATGAAAAACATGTCTAATTACTTTAAATGAGAAGTTCATATACCAAATTTCATGTTTCTACCCTTGAGATTTGGACATACGGACATTGTACCATAATAATTGACATCCCTATTTCCCCTCCCCCTTAGTCGAATTTCCAAAAATTCTTCCTTGTGGTATTTTACATCACAAAATTGTATGCACTGTCAAAATTTCAAGTTTCTGCTTAAGCGGTCTTGCCTGGACATTGATCAGTCACTCACTCAGAACTTCTTTTATATGATGAGAATTTATGTTGCAAATTATACATCCATAAATTACTTTATTTTGATGGCAAATGCTAATCTCTTCAATACACAAATGAAACTACGATCACACACACACACACAAAAAATACACATTGGAGCTACTCCTTTGTTCACTTAGGAATACACAAAGGAACTACTCCTTTGTAAACAAAATTTAATTTTAAAAAATTATCTTCTTACATAGTATTATTGTAGAGTAGAGCTGACGTAAAGTTTACTCAATTATAAATATACGGGAATAACATTTGATAATAGACCACATTTGTTGCATTTTCAGTTAAAAATTATTTCCGAATTCAGTTTTGACTTCTGAATAAAGGAATACTGCGTGCTACGTAGGCTAAAATGACTTCTAAGAAATTTAATTTGATAATCCTTCTGTCTTCTTGAACATTTTTAAAATTCACAATTAAATCGTGTGAAATTTCGTATAATGAAGTATTCCCAAGCAATACGCTGATAATTCTCGAAACACTATAACCTCGAAGAAGAAAAATAAAAACGTTGAGAAGTTAAAATGAAAAAAAATATTATTTAGTGTACAAAATAGATGAGTGTAACATGTTTTAACAAGAATTGCATACAGTGAATGCAAAACTATATTTTTAGTCTAGCATAAAGCCTAGTTGATTACTAGTCTAAATTACTTTTGTACTTACAAAACTGTGTATCATAACATTTGTAATCAAGGTTTAAAAATCAACATAATTATCTAAGACATTAAATGAACACTTGGATAAATATTGAAAAAAGAAACTATTTAAGCCTGCGTGTATCAAGTTGATTTTATATCTCAAAGATGATTGTACATTCATGTCCAAAATTATTGTCGTATGTCTATAAATATGTTGTTGTAGGAATATAATTTGATAACGAATTCGCCCGGTATTTCTTATAATGTTAGTATCTCTATAATCGGCAAAGACATGTATGTGGCAAATTTCATGTCAAAAGAGCAGTAAATAAGAACAATAAAACGAAAATAAAATTTTCTCGTGCATTTAGCAATATTTTATTTTACTCATTTTAATTTTCGTATTTATAATTCTTTTCCTATGAAATTTACCACAAATATACATTACCCGATTATACACATAGTATCAGTATTAAAAGTACCCTGCAAAATCATTATCAAATTATATTATTACAAGAAGAGAGTTATAGATATGCGACAATCATTTTAGACATGAATGTACATGGTAATAATACATTGATGATATTAATTCTTTTCCATAAGAAATTAATTATATTTTCAGCACTCAGAAATTTCTGTAAGAAGAAATTCAAAATTTTTATAGCTCATTTACAAGTAGAAACACAAGATTTAATAGTGAATAGTTTTCTTAATAATGCATTTCCGTAATAAGTTTCTTAATTATTTTGACCATGATCAATTAAAGTGTAATCATATTATAGAACAATTAGTTTCTCTCGAGACAAAGAGGCTATCTCATCTTTCTCATGAAGAGGCTTTTGTTGAGACAATTTCGTTATTCTGAGATACGCTTATCACTCAAGAACCTGTATGCCAGCTAATACAGTGATTACTGGAAAAGTTTTTGCAAACTACTATTTACAGTGGCTGTAATGTTTCTCTGTTATACAATTCGGATTATCTTCTAATGTTTGTTCAAGCCGATTAGTTTTTTTTTTTTTTCATAGTAACAAGTTATATTACTTTACTGTTTCCCGTCAGTTACTTTACAGATTCTTAGTTTTTTCTTAAATGAAATAATATTTTTTTTTTAAAAAAATACCGAATATTTCTAGCATAAAGGTTATTTTAAATGGCAGCTACAGCCCAAAGTAAGATCTGGGGGTTGTATCCAACTTTAGTACCTCAACCAAGAATCGAACATGGAACCATACGCAGATTCAAGTTTCGACCTGAGTTTTGCACTAGTGAATAGCTTCACATCTTCGATTCTGCTTAAATATCTAAAGATAATAATAATAATAATAATAATAATAATAATAATAATATAAATCCTACATGTTTCCTTTAATATAGCTGACAGGTTGTATATTATTTCCCTTTTGTATATATATTTTTAGCACAGCTTCTTAAGTCTTTTGTTTTACATGAATGACCTTACTGGAAGGCAGGTTCTAGCTACTTATACTAACGTAGGGAGATGGGAAAACAGAACTCAAGGAATATGGTGGCTAGTTTAGTTTCTTTTCCATTGTGGTTCAAAAAGATAGATTGAATACTAGAATTTAAGGAACTAGAATGGACAGATGGGTCTAGAATTCGGATTAGAGATGCCACCGTACAAGAACTAAGTTAAGTAATTATGACTTTATTACACAGGCACGGCACATGAATTAATATTTCACTTATATAAAATAACTCTGAGTTCTTATAATATCAAAAACCTAGATCCTTGTTAATAAATATGCATGAACAATTTAAAATTATTGATTACAGTTGTCTCCAGACTATCCGGCCTAATGTAGCTGGAGGGCAAGCCGCATAACAGAAAAGCTGGAGTGGCTGGAGTTCTATAATTACTTACTTGTCCCAACCGTACCACTTAAAACACTTTTTATATCAAAACCTGCCTTTTCATAGTTTCTGACGTCTTAGTACGGGCCAGTATTTTACAAATGTTTATTATCTACATACGTATGTTTTAAAAATATGTTACTAAAAAAAGGAAAGTCCATGAACAAAAATATTGTGCACATTTTAAGATAAAATTAATAATTTCTAACTTAATTGAAGGAAATATATGATGTATACTGTATATACATACAATTTTAAAATTAACAAATTATTAGTGTAAAAGAGGCCTAATTCTTAAATAAATTATTTATACTTGTTTTGCCGTTCGTTCATAAATAATTACACAAATGTGAAAAAGTAGGCCTAAAAAGTTAAAAAAAACTTCCAATTTTTAGTTTTTGATAGATGAGTTCTGGCCCTTACTAGGTAAAATCGTGTTGTTAGGAAGGTGTTACAAGTCCAATATATCGTTCAAAAAATATTTCTAATTTTATTACGGATATTTCCATTTGTTCTTTCTTTTCTTTTTGGAAATAGGTCGAATATTCGTCGAATTTGCTGTATTATTATTATTATTATTATTGTTATTATTATTATTATTATTATTATTATTATTATTATTATATGTAAATAATATTATGCTTCACTGATTATTCTTATATACTGGTTATGATTGAATGATTAACTTAATGCTGATCTAAATATAGTGCTGATTTGTGCGTTAATAAGTTCTTTTTGTTTGCTTCTTTTAATGCTTTGAAACTACAATCGAAATTACTTGGCTATATCTCTTAGGATTCTGGTTTACAACGAAAATTATTGTATAAAATACAACTATTAAACAATTGATATAAATTGTGTATATGCATTCGAAGTTCAAATGTAAGTAAAAGTTAATTCAGACTATATATTGAAACGTCACACTGTGATGCTCGAAAAAAAAATTCCAAGGAAGAAAAATGAAAGCATGGTATTGTTTTTTGCAAGCGACTATTATAGTTTTATTGTTTTTGAATTATTATGTAATGTGCCGTGTAAAATCAGTAACAATAATTCGTATGTTATTTTTATTACCTTATGCGTGAAATACTTGTTTGTTTATTTCCACAGTAAATGCTTTTATGTTTATTTTGATTTTGGAAGTATTTTAACGTAATGTTTATTATCCATGATTCACAGTGTAAAGATCTTAATGCACAACACATTTAAAACCCAAGAAAAATATTTCCTTGCAGACTTTTCCTACCAACATGCATTTCCTGAAAGGACTTTGAATACTGTATTTATACATACAAGCAAGCAACAAATCGAATAAACTATATTCTCTCCTTCTTCTCTCTTTACACATACACATCCTTGTAAGAACACCAAGAGCCCTTTGCTGCTTAATAGAAGAAGCGTTATCTTGGAAAACTGTCGTATGTCAAGTGCAGGTTGATGAAATTGTGTAGAGTTCATTTTCTTTCCGCGCTCTTGTCCGTTTCCCTCGGGACACAGATGTTGAGGAAAGAACACTAAAAGAATTGTCACCACCAAACATTTTCCTATTTTGTAAGTTTAGTTAAGTTTTGTTTGAATGAAAGAATCTGGATGTGATATCTTTCGTTCGATTCTAATGAAGCGTCTTTTCCTGTCTGTTTCAGCTGGATGCCAAGAAGAGCCCACTGGCGTTGCTTGCCCAAACGTGCAGTCAAATAGGCGCCGATTCCCCCAATACTAAGCCACTTATTCCTCCAATTGAAAAGCCAAAGAAGTCAGAGACGCCCCGAGAGAAGACTACGCCACCGAATTCTGGAGACAACGGGAAATCCAGTTTCAAGCCCTATGAATCGACTAAGGACAAAATTAGTGACAACGATGAGTGCAGAGATAGGATTTCTTCCGCAGGAGGAATTGGTGGATCAAATAATAGTTCATCTATCGGTAATCAATCCCGAACCCCTGTTTCCAAAAGTTCTCCCCCTGCCACAACGTCCAGCGGTACTCATGCGTCTTCGCCATCACCTTCTCCAGTGACAGGAGTTGGACGAAAAACTCCAGCGTCAGCCAATTCTGGAGCCTCTTCAGAAGGTGCTTCAGCTTCGACCAAAATGAATGGAGAAACAACGTCAGTGACTCGTGCAGTACCAAGCCCCATCACAAGTTCTACAGCGAGCTCAACTGCAAAGGCAGGATTTTCAAGCCTTTTGTCAGCGAGTGGGGATCCCGCCGTTAAAGACTTACCACTTGGAACTTTTAAACCCGGAATGCCTGCTGCTGGCTTTCTGGGCTACCCGGGATGTTTTACTGGACATTTACCTGTAGACGTTTCGGTATCTAGTAGCTCAGCAGCTGCAACATCTTTAGCTGCAGGACTCGGTCTAATGTCTCAAGCAGGACTTCATCTCAAGCCTGGTTTGAATCCATATATAGGATACGCGCGTATGAAAACGGCCAGTGGAGCCGAAACTCTTGTACCTGTGTGTAGAGACCCATATTGTACTGGTTGTCAGCTCAGTTCTCAAAGCGCACATTTACTTAAAGGCTCGGCATGTCCTAGTGGATGTGTACAGTGTGACCACCAGAAAAATGGACTTCCTGCAGGACTTCCTCCCTTGGTTCCTGGACTTTCACCCGCAGTAAGCACAGCTAGTCCTTTGGCCGCTGCATATACCCAACATTCGTTGCTCACTTCTCACATGCCTTACGTGTGTAACTGGATCGCAGGAGATACTTATTGTGGAAAACGGTTTGCTACATCTGAAGAGCTTTTACAGCATCTACGGACACACACAAACCTTTCTTCGTCGGACTCAAGTGCGGCAGCTCTTTCTTTACTCAACCCAACCTTACCTACACATCCGTTATTGGCGTCACCTGCTGCTCTCCATCGAACGTATCCAACACCTCCTCTTAGTCCCCTGGCAACAGCTAGATTCCATCCATACACGAAACCATTGGCAGGTGGTCTTCCAGCATTGTCCACGGCTTCTCTAGGAGCAACATTTCCCTTGCATCCTCATCCAGGAATGCCACCTTATTTCTCACCTTATTCTTTATATGGCCAAAGAATAGGAGCAGCGGCTGCAATGCATCCTTGAAGTTTGTCTTCGGTGCTCACTAACGCTGAAATTCAAAGAGTAGCCAAACATTACGGTTATCTATGAATAGATAGAGGTTATGTATAAGAAGATGATACGTTTGCTTTCTCATTTGCTGTTTAAATCTCATCTTCCATTCGTGTGTAACAGTGGTGAGAATTGAGATGAAATGGCGATTTGCAAACTTGTGATCTCTCTCTTACAGCGTGTGTTTCTGAAAACAAATAATTCAACAAAGAGACACGAAGTGAACACCGACTTAGTTTCGTTTTTTACAAAACAGCCGTACTTTATTTACCTAACACTTATATCATCAGGATGAATGTGTGTACGTTACCGAATGTATGTATATCTGTGCGTGTCAGAAAATGAATCTTGAATTAAGAAAAAAAAAAAAAAAAGCACACGAAAGTGTACAATGTTCGTGATATATCTTTATTAAATATTATCATAAAATTATCGGAGAGACGGTACAGAAACCAACGTTAGTGTGGTAAAAATTTCCAGTTGGTACACAAAAACCAAGACTGTGTACGAAGGATTTTTTTGCGTTAACTACCTACATACAATAATAATGTGCAATGTGCGTCCTGTTTTATTGTAAGTATTGTATATTTGTTCATAGTTCTCTTATTCCGTGTAATAACCAAAGTATATAATATATATATATATATGGCATTCTTTAAAATGCAAACTACGAGTGTTTTAAAAGATTCTGGTCATCTGCTTATGATGTATGTGTCACGTCAGAGAACGTTATATTTTTCATAAAGGAAAAAAAAAAAGATAAAACACTTATACGAAAAATAAAGGGTTATTATTATTATAACTATATAAGACTGTATAAAAGTGTCAGATATGTTGCATTAGCAATTGTGAAAAATATTAAAGAACCTCTCTTTCTCTATTCATATCTTTGAAGATGGTTGATTTCTTCAGACGTTTATTTTTATTTTATTTTTTTTGGATATTCCTCGAGCAAAAATAAAAAACTGTTATCTTTATCATAATATATGCAATATTTATGAACTTCTATCGTAAATCTTTATAACTTTCATTTTTTTGTGAATATATATATATAAAAAGGTATAAATTGTAAATGACTGAACCCATTCGTATCTGTGAATGTGTGTGTGTGTGTGCACCAAAGCATAAATAAATAACAAGGAATGGTAATCATATCTTAAAAGACTGTGATCACATTAAACTTTTTTTCTTAAATATTGATTTGTCTCATTTGGTCTTGTTTTGAACATCATGTACTGTAACTTTAAAAAAATGAAATGTGCTACTTTCATTCAGAGATAAACAAACAAAAAGTTAAATTATGTAATAATGGTTTAAACATTATCACTTCATTTACTAGATCTATTATTTTTCTGTTGATAAATCATGTTTCCTATTATTTACTGTGAATACAATTTACGTATTTCCAAAATAAACATTTGTTACTGTTCGTTTTTTTCTTTATGTGAAAAAATTTTAAAGCGATAAATAAGACTTATACAAAAAAAATGTTTAGTTTTATTTAATATTTGAAATTTGCAAATACCAATTCTGTCAATTAATTGAAAGGCTAGGGAGAAAAGTATTAGTAACAAATCAGATTTGAAGATATTGAAAGCTTTTAACAGGAACTGGTAATAAACTTCTAGGTTCGGTCAAAGTGATCCATGTTTAAAACCATGGTCAAAAATTTCTTGAATGTTATGCATTGAATTTCCATTTACGATGCAACGAAACTAACCCATACATTAAGCTTATATTGTGTATAAACACATTTAATATGGTTTTAGTAACTAAATAATATGACCATGATTGTTTATGAACTTCAATAAACCAGAAAAATGAAACTTCATCATTATTTTTAATGCAGTGCCGAGCGTCAGTTTACCAAAAAAAAAAAAAAAAAAACAAAGAATAAAACTAGCCATTACATCATATTTATTCTCCGAATTTTTCAATTATTATTCATTTTCACGTTAACTTATGTTCGAAATCACACGATATGAAGTGGAAGTACTTCACAACTGAAAGTCATCAACAGATTCATTCACGTTACCACTACAGGCTTCCTTTATCAGTACCCGAAATTTAATAATATCAAGACGTAAGAAATACTTCTGATTACTGTTATATATTTGTGGAAATTTTGCAGTCGGTGCGCAAATTCTGTTAAAAGTGGTTTGTAATCATGTTATTTACAGAAACTTTAAATGCTTCATGTTTGAAATTTCAGCTCGCATGGTATAATTTATACCATCAAAATGAATATTTCCCCCCTGTTATAAATCAATTACCTCTCGCTTTTGTTTTCGAAGTTGAGAGATTGCTTCTGTTGATTTGATTCGATCTTTGTGTACATTACCTATGCACCAACAAATTTAATTTGTTTTACTGCATGAGACATAAGAATATTTGCAACTATATATCAGCCATAGGGCTTGACTTTAACGTTTCGTAAGAAAACAAAATTGCCTTTATAAATATACTTAGTAAGTAACACTTTGTTCTCCCCGCTCTTCCACCATTATTCTTTAGTACGGGGAGTTTATTTTAAAAAATAGTCAGTGGGTAGATTCTCTCCTTTGTTGCAGGATTTCGTACTCTCAAAGCTAGGATATATTTTACTCGTAAAATGTTATTTTGTTATTAACGATGCTTTTTATCCAGATATAAATTAACCTGACAAAATAAATGAATCCAAAAGTTAAATTTTCAAATAAATATCCTAAACTACAGCAGTAAAACGAAACCACTATTTCTTGAAATAATGTGTTTAAAAAATATCCTAGTATTGAACATTTACAATAAGATCAAGACTGTAAAGTCAGTTTTTGGATATAAAGTATTACGCAAATTGTTAGTCACCAAGGGAATATGAGTAAAAATATACACTGTATCAGTTCTGTGATTTTACGCTCAATAATTTTTTTCGTTTTGATCTAATGTAATCAATAAACATTTAGTTATCTATGACAACAAAAGAGGAAATTTATTTGAATTTCTTCTAGTTTTCACACTTTCATTGTAATACTGAAACTTTGCAGGGTTTCCAAAATCAGTAAGTTATGAAAGATCATTAATTATTTTCTGATCATGAAATAATTTTTGGTAATGATTTCGAAGATATATAACAGACTTGTTTCTCTTATATAAAGAAGTAGAGAAGAAATAAAGGATATTGTTAATAGTCTCTTCAATTTTTTTTAAATATCCTCCGAGTTTTTGCAACCATTGATATAAGCTTTCGCTATTAGGCAAGTTTAGCAATGTCATCAGGGTTTTGTTTAACAAGTATTAATTTGTCATGTAGGCCTTTAATTAAACAAGAAATCATGTTTTCCTTTCTGTTGTAGTCAAAACACTACATAATGCAATGTATGTTAGATGTGATAAATAATTTATTAAGGACTCATGCAAATTTATTTTTAAAAATGTCTTCTTCTTCTTATTATTATTATTATTATTATTATGATGATGATGATGATTATTATTATTATTATTATTATTATTATTATTATTATTATTATTATTATTATTAGTTAATGTAACATTGAAATTGCTTTTGGGCTACACATTTTCCTTTACTAGAAAAGAATTTTTGCCCATGATTGCATAAGGCCTGTCAAAAAAAGAAAAGGTTTGCAACTATAAATTTCCAAGCTCATAGCAACTTATATAGTAAGTAACTAGGTTTCTCTGCAAGAAAAGAAATTGATTTGTATTTCTTTATTCCCAATTGTGAGCTTTGTGCGAGTAAGTACATTTCCACCTTTTGTGTTGAAGGCTCGGGGCCGTTTCTCGTAGGAGTAAATATTCTCGTATCCCATGTATGTCCTTGTGTGGTACAATCTCAGTACAGAAAGGTTACATTACACTGCATCAATAAATCATTTTCAATTAATTCATTTCTTCGTAAAATAGAAAATAATAAACTTGAATGAAACTGAATTATACTGGAAGTTTAGTTTCCCATTGTACCAACAACATATTACAAGTTTTATACTATATATACTTAAGCGCTAAATTAAGTTATTGGTAAACTTCAAAAATACGTTTAGTTCGATGATTGATGTTTTAGGTATAGAATTTCCACATAAATTTTATCTTTCTTTTACTTCATGAAATGTAAGATGCAAGTTAAAAGTAGTTACATTTAAAATTGTAACTGTGTAGTTCTATACTTGAAATTAAGAATAATTGCAGCATATATATCTACTGGTACTAAATGTCCCTGTACGTTCCCAATCACTTTTGTTAAAAACTCAGTAACAGCAAATGATTACTGGTAAAATTTAAGTAAGCCATTTAATATTTGTTAAGTTATACTAATAATTAATATATAAATAGACTTCTAGTTGTTTACAAAACCTTTCATATAGTGCACAGTGTCTGGTAATTATGTTCAATGTCATATCATAAAGTAAGTCAACGAATTTCTTGGTTTATCTGAAAGTTTGAAGATAGGGCTGTTTTCAAATTTTTTAAATATTCTTTATTCTTTTTAACTTATCCACTAAGATTCAAATAACAGGTGGAAAGTGTGGTGAAAATCTTTAAAAGACAGATTTCGTGTTATTTTTGTATCTTTCCCCATTAATATATTGTGTTATTATTAGTTGATATGTTATTGTTATGTCATATACTTGGTAATAGCAAATTTCAAATTTCTGGAAAATAATATCGTGTTGACAAGACACTTGAAGTAAAATACGCCAACTATTTTTCTACCTAAAATATTACTAATAACAATATTTGGAGAATAAGAAGCATTATGAAATGGAATGCGGAGAGTCTTGAATATTCATGTATATTTTTCATTTAAAAATAATAATAATAATAATAAGTGAGGCGAATAAAAGTAAATATTAGAATTTTTCTAAGGGACACCGGAAGATATGAAACATATTTGCATGTCGCCTTAATTGGTTGGATTGAGTTGTAGCGGTCCATTTCAGCAGCGAGGTTATATGATACGTAAGCTTAATGTGGCATCCAAACCACATGAGCTCCTACTGGAGTGAATTTCTTAAGGTGGATCACTACCCGGAAGTCAGTATAAGCATTAGTTCATTACCTTAACTAACGCGTAAAGACTTGGCACATACTATAAGTATTGCACTATAAAATAGAGTTATGCGTCAGCTACAACATGAGATACTATTTTCTGTACTTATGTATTCTGTTAGCTAAAAATGTAATATATAAGAGGAAAACTTAATCAGTTTTAAGATTAGTACGCAAGATGGCGCTTGCTGTTAGATTTTGCTACTCCTGTGCACAGTTTTATTAAATTTTTACTTACAAGCACAAATTATTTTACAAATAGTTGTCTCATTACGGAATATGAATATTATATTACCGTTTTTCGCGTTATGTTTTACATTTTATCCAAATATTATTCTACGTTTACGGAAATAGTTTTAGCGGCTGAATCTCATGCTTGCGCAGGGCGCCATAATGCTTCGTTGCCAAACTTGCATGTGTACTGTTGCAGCCACAGTAGTAGGGCAATTCCTTGTTAGCGTTTGAAGTCCAGAAGCGAAACCTGTGAATTGTGACAAAACTATTATGGTTAATAGAAGTGGAAAATGGGGAAACGGAAGGAATCATATAAAAAGAGAAGAATCCAACTCAAAGTAAAAGCTCGAAGAGCCAAAGGAAGCAAAGAGAAAGGGAGAGTAATTTGAAGAAACAGCTAAGCACTTTTCAATTTTTAACTCTTTGTTTCCACGTAAATAATATACACACGTGAAATACAAAGATAGTTTGTTTTGACGATAATTTTAAACGTTAAATATGTAACCTAATATGTGTTCTTTCTTTTTCTTCTTTTCTCTCCTTTATTTATTTTTGCTGAAACATAATTTGCTTAGGTAAAATATTATATCTTTTTGAAAATAATCTATATATGTTTTTGAGCTTTCATACATACACGAATAGTTGCCTGCACCCGTTAGTGGAAAATACTAATTAATTCCACTCGTCCTGGGGTGTTACTCTGACTTCATATTGATACTATGCTCAGTCGACTCCTTTTCACATATGGTGCCTTCCATTTCAACTCAGGCAAAAAAATATAAAATTGTACCATCACCATCTCAGATATTGTTGAAACTTTTTTTTTATAGCAACTAGACATGTTTTTAAGAGACCCATATTTTTCTGTTTTGTCGAAAAAAATTTTCCCGCCAAGTAATGGGCCATCAAAGACGGGGAGTACAATTTATGAATTGTAGAAGACATGAAAAATGGTGAACTTCGGAGCCTCACCATTCGGCTATGGAGACAGGTAGAGTTATAATTCTTGTTGTAGTATGTACATAGGGATATAAATAAACTATATTTTATTATAGTTTGGTTTGCGCATGTGTATCTTTTTGTACATAAATTAACAAATTAACGTCAATTTATCTGAAAAGTCGAAGTTTGCAAATTTTTTTCGAGCACTTCCGGTTCGAATTTTAAAATTCTGTTTTCACGGTTGGTAAGACCTAGTTACCCACTTACCGAAAAAAATTTTGTATCGCTTCTGTGTGCAACCGTTTTGTCGCAAAAAATTCGAGAAATTATAAAATTTTCAAAAATCGCCATTTTTGGGCGCCATTTTCTCGAAAACACCATCTTTTAAAATTCTGAAATTTTGTCAGATGGTTCAACTTTACATGAATAGTAAACACACCAAATACCATTCTCGACCAATGCTTCATGAATTAACTGCAGCCTTTTAAAGTTAGCGAAGTTTCGTTAATTTTGATGTCACAGTTAGCAACACTGGGAACAATGAAAGTACAATGATTTGATGATGTTTGTGGTTCACATTCATTAAATGAAGAATAAAAGGTTTTCTTGACTGTTTTTTTATTATTTTGATCAAAAAGGCTCTCTGAAATAGTAAAATGAGCCTCCCCCTACTCCTCCGTTTTCTTAAACCGAAATAATCTGAGGTGGAAATTACGATTACGAAACACACAAATTTCAAGTTCACTCACTTAAAATGGTCTTCAGAAACAAAATTTCACAGTTTTTTTTTTTTTTTTACATGGACCAATCATTTGCTTGGTTGGTGTCTTCTTCGCTAATAGCATGTAACCGTGCAGGTGCTTCAATAGGTGTTGGTTCACTCACAGCTCATCCAGGAGTGGATCTAGGGGGAAGATTGCCCCTCCCCCCGCAGAAGAAGAAACTTTCTTATTTTATATATAAATAAAACTCATCCCAGAGTTTGGAGCTCTTAAAAGTAGCTCTAAGTAGCAGTATTACAACCCCCCCCCCCCCAGAAGTCCGTCCTGGATCCGCCCCTGCGTAGCACATTGTCGATAGTCACAAAACACTTATTTTCACTTCTCTTATGCTCTTCTGGAAACCTGTATCCTGTTGAAGGTCCATGTGGAAGCATAAACAGCACTTCAACTTCAAATAATTCATGATTTATTCACATTTCTGCTACGCACCACTGGTTACCATACATATGTGTATGTAACAAAAGTTCCTTTTTGCAGATTTCTTAAATGTACACTTTGAATTGCAGAAGTTCGATTTTGGGGGAAGCATGAAGTTAGTTCATGGTGACCCGTTACTGCCATAAAAACTTCGCAATTTTCCGAAGATGACTTCGTTGAATACCAGTTACCGGTCGCATACTTTCCCTTTTTTTCTTCCGGAAGTCGCGAATTCAGTTCCAGGCAACAGAACGAGAGTAATACCCGGAGTTTGTACTTGCACTATACTCACGAATTCTTCTGCGGTTTTAGTGGGGAAGCGGTGGCTCAGTGGTAGAGCGTTCACTTCCGGTGCTTGGGGTCCCTGGTTCGATCCCAGCTCGCGCCGTGTGGGCTTTGTGGTGGACAAACACCGTGCTCGTGGGTTTTCTCGGTGTTATTCTGTTTCCTCCCACTTTCTGCATTCCACCATTTTATTCATTTCTCATAATCACAGTCTCCTTTAGCCTAACCGGCATAATCGTGGGACGTAAAACTTAAATATTTCATTTTTTTTTCTTCTGCGGTTTTAATACTGTGTATCTGTTTTAGCCTAAGGCTATGCCGCTTTGCCACATTCTTTACCCCTTCCCAATACCGTCGCAGAGACCCTTGCATGGCCGGTTTCACTGCAAAACCACTGCTTTATCGGACCTGTCTGCATCTCGAACATCTGAACGCGATTTTTAAAGTGGGATACAGCACCATCAAATCACTGACACGGTTTGGGAAATTGTAGACACATATTTTCACGTATTCAAACCTTTTTCTATAAAATATATTTTCGCTTTTCTTCGAGTATTTTTAGAATCTTGTCTATGACTATGAGTACATGAGCCGAATCGTGTGTTTTATCGTCGTTCATTACAACAAAACTGTCAGCTGTTTCATATTCCGGTGATAACTCTGAATTTCACTTTGCAGAATAACAGTCCAGTTTTCAACGAAGTCCACATGAAGTAAAATAGAATTTGTATCTTGAAATTTTATACGGTGCTTTTCGGTAGCAATTAATTCTCTTTGGATTTTCTTGATGTAGTCATGAATTACAATTCTTACAGGTAAATCAGCAATGTACGATACGGAAACAGAAAGTGGCACAGTTTTTTTTAACGAGATTATTGTTTTCCCATATGGCATACGTAACACTTTCATTTTCATCAGGATCAATAATTAAAGACACCACACTTATTCCTTCCACTCCAGGACATTCACCACATTCTTGAAGACAGCAGTCATTTTCTGCGGATCATACTACTAAAGGAAATAGGTCACTTATGACAGCTTCAATACAGGCTGCACCTTTGATTTGTAGCAGCTAACTTAAAATTTGCACAATACACTCACACACACACACACACTTCCCTCGCAGGTTGCGGACTAACACACTTTAGTTGAATACTATAAAATTCCGAGTGACCCATTCTTATGCTGGGATTGTTCTGTTTAAAAAGTCAGTAAATTTCTTTGGAACGCGTAAGAAAACGTTTAGATTTTTTTAACTTTTTGTCCTTTTTCGATCACTGTAATGACATCGCATTTAATTGAGACTTTGTCTGGACCATTCCAAATCATACTGAGGTAATAGTTCAGGCTTTTTATAGATCATCAGGATTTATTGGATGGCCATTTCAAGTAAACTTAAAATTTATGGTTTCGTAATCGTAATTTCCACCTCAGATTATTTCGGTTTAAGAAGTAGGAGTAGGGGGAGGCTCATTTTATTATTTCAGAGAGCCTTTTTGATCAAAATAATAAAAAAACAGTCAAGAAAACCTTTTATTCTTCATTTAATGAATGTGAACCACAAACATCATCAAATCATTGCACTTTCATTGTTCCCAGTGTTGCTAACTGTGACATCAAAGTTAACGAAACTTCGCTAACTTTAAAAGGCTGCAGTTAATTCATGAAGCATTGATCGAGAATGGTATTTGGTGTGTTTACTATTCATGTAAAGTTGAACAGTCTGACAAAATTTCAGAATTTTAAAAGATGGTGTTTTCGAGAAAATGGCGCCCAAAAATGGCGATTTTTGAAAATTTTATAATTTCTCGAATTTTTTGCGACAAAACGGTTGCACACAGAAGCGATACAAAATTTTTTTCGGTAAGTGGGTAACTAGGTCTTACCAACCGTGAAAACAGAATTTTAAAATTCGAACCGGAAGTGCTCGAAAAAATTCGCAAACTTCGACTTTTCAGATAAATTGACGTTCATTTGTTAATTTATGTACAAAAAGATACACATGCGCAAAACCAAACTATAATAAAATATAGTTTATTTATATCCCTATGTACACACCACAACAAGAATTATAACTCTACCTGTCTCCATAGCCGAATGGTGAGGCTCTGAAGTTCACCATTTTCCATGTCTTCCACAATTCATAAATTGTACTCCCCGTCTTTGATGGCCCATTACTTGGCGGGATTTTTTTTTCGACAAAACAAAAAAATATGGGTCTCTTAAAAACATGTCTAGTTGCTATAAAAAAAGTTTCAACAATATCTGAGATGGTGATGGTACATGCTCTGCCTGAATTGAAATGGAAGGCACCATATGAAACAATTAGGCAACTGGAGAAATCCTCGATCGCAAAATTGTTCGAATTATGAGCGTTAAATGTTCAAAATTGAACAGATTTTGGAAAAAGTTTGAAGAAACCATTTTTTGGGATACACGCTTCATTTTTAGTATTGGGGTGTTTTCTTGGGTGCTCGACAGAATGATAAAGTCAAAACCAGGGGCGGATCCAGGGGGCGATCGCCCCCCCAGAAGAAGACACTTTCTTATTTTATATATATAAATAAAACCCATTACAAAGTTTGGAGCCCTTAAAAGTAGAAGTATGACAACCCACCGCGCCCCCCCAGAAGTCGGTCCTCGATCCGCCCCTGCTCAAAACGTACGCATTTTGAAAGATAAGGAAATTTATTGGGGAAGGGTTGAAGGATAATGGCGTCTTACAACTTGCAAATTGCATCCTATTTGGCACACCGGGTAAATACCGCTACCTACCGTCCCCCCACCTTTTCAGTACCACTTTTATCCCTGATTGGCCCAGTATGTCAAATGGGAGGCAATATGCAAGGTGTAAGACGCCATTACCCTTCACACCCTTCCAAATAATTGCCCTTTTTTGCTTAATGTGTACGTTTTGATCTTACTACTATGTTGGGTATCCAGGAGAACTCCCTAATATCAAAACTCAAGAGTCTGTCTAAAAAAAAGTACTTCAAACTTTCTGCAAAATCTGTTCAATTTTGAACTTTTAACGCTCATAATTCGAACACGCTTGCGCTCGAGAACTTCTCCGATTACCTAATTGTTTCATATGTAAAAAGGCGTCGATTGAGCATAATATTGATACGAAGTCAGAATAATATCCCGCGACCTTCCCTTTTTAGTATTAAAAAAAATCATAAACTGTAAAGCTTGAATTATTGTTTTTTTTTTTTCTATAATGGAAAGAAAATATGTATAGCTTCAGTTGAAAAACACAGCCACTCATGTAGAAATGCAAATCCTTTTTCTACTCCGGAGTTGCAGTGGCTTCGTGATACAGCATTGACATCTTGTATGCGGGGTCACTGGTTCGATCCCAGCTTTGCCAGGTGAGCTTTTTGATGGACAAACACCATGTGTGTGTGGATTTTTTCAGGGTTTCTCCGTGTGCTCCTACTTTTCTCATTCTACATTTAATTCATTCTTAGCATCACCATCTCGTTTAGCCTACATGTGACACCCGAATGTTTAGCCTAACCGAGAGACATGAATGTTTTTTTTCTTTTTTTCTGTAACGTCCTATCATTAGAAAATTGTTGTTTCCGTAACTACCGGATATGAAATGGAGATACCATTTTAACAACCGGTTCCAAGAACCTGAGAAATTTTAATAACCGGTTCGGGCGAACTGGGTGGATGACACTATTGAACAAAGCAATATGCTCTGTCAACGATAAGGCCATGAGCGTCGCAGCGGAAGCAAGGGGACAATCGCATTGCTAAACGTTTACCCTGCATTTTCGAAAGGTGTTTGGTTGTTTCAAAACGCTTTTGTCCAGAAACACACGTGAAGGCACATTATATTTGTTTACACCTACTAGAATATTTAATATAGACCTATTTAATGTAGTCCACAAAGTTATGCAATATGCCTCAATAATAATTGTTTTCCATTATGCGTATCATTGTATGTCGGGCTTTTGCCCCTTCCCCGTCCTTGGAAAAATCCTGCCAGTGTTACTGGATAAAAGTGTTTTTTATTCGGAACTGTTATTATCTTCAGGTGTGTGTAGTATCAAGTATGAACCAGTACTGAAAGGTAGTGTGAAATTGTTTTGAATATATGTCACTATAAACAAGAATTAGAGAATTCATACTTGAGCTTGTTATTGTTGAAGATCATGTGATATATGAAGTACAGAAATCATGGTGCAAAAGCAAGTACTTGCAAAACACTTGGAGAAATGAAGTAGGTTAAATATACTAGCAGATTTTGATAAAATTAGCTGTAAATAGCTCAGTAGATAGATCACCTCTGGCGCACGAGATCACTTTTTCAATCCCACTTTTCGCCAGGATGACTTTATGTATGGCATATAGTATGCGTGGATTTTCTCGGTGTTTTCCCGACTTCCTTCAGTCCACCATTTCGATAATCATCATCACTGCTCCTTTTAGATTCGGACTGTAACCGTGGAATATTAAACTAGAAAAATTCAAATAGCGCCTTCGGCACCCTAACACCCGTGCTAAACGCGTAATTTTACTCGCTCTGGGAACTTATGCAGTCATTCTGACGAGTGATTACTAAAGAGTTCGACTAACATATGTTCCCTGCAGGCCTTTAGTATGACGTTAATCACACATCAAAACGACTCTGCATAAAGCCCTCTCTCAAATTCTTCATTCCACCTGGATTGTGAACAAATGTGTCTGTGTAAGTAAGCAAGCTAGTAAAAGTTGGTGATAGTTTTCATTTAACGTAGCCGAGTTTGGTCCAGAATTTTAGCCATAATGATTATGCCATCTAAAGTAAAGTTGCACTAAGACATTCAACTTACATAATACATGCACTGGAGAACTTACAAAATACCTGCACGATAATAGAACTGACAAAATACCATGCTTGAAGGAACTAAGTGTGTTTTGTTGAAAAGATCGGATTTGTGTACTGGTTTTGTATTTGTATCCTTATTCTTAATTTGCACCTTTGAGACATTTAGTTATAGATAAATGTATAATATCTCTGTCATTTGCTGAGAAAATTTTACCATAAAAGTAGTTTTAGTTACCCCTAAATGTAGTTTGAATCGAATTTTGCCCAGAAAACGCTGGAATGTTAGCCATGATATTTAAGTCCCTAAAGTAAAGCTGCTCCAAGGATTGCAACTTCGCTTATAAAATCGCAACGTACTAAGAATGTTTTTGTCCTATCTATCTAGGTAATGATTTTGTGTTTGTACACGTATCCTTAATCTGCACCGTAGAGGCACCTAGTTTTAAATAAATGTACGGTATAACGTTTAACTGCCGTTTTCTGAGGAACTATTACCATAGAAATGATATAATTTTCCTCTAAATGCAAATTGAGTTGCACTTTGACCAGAAAACGATGGAATTTTAGCCATGATATATTAAACCTTTAAAGTAGAGATAAGTTTTACACCAAGGATTGCAACTACGCTTATAAAACACAATTTTTGAGCGTACTTAGTCTGTTTTGTCCAAAAGATGAAATTTATGTAATGATTTTGTATTAGTCTACACATTAGGAAGACCTAGGCGCAGATGGGAGGACAATATTAAGATGGATCTCGCAGAAATTGGAATACAAAGTAGAAACTGGATGCAGTTAGCTAAGGATAGAAGTCAGTGGAGAGCTTTTGTGAACGCGGCATTGAACCTCCGGGTCCCAAAGGCCATAGAGTTAGTTAGTTATACACATTCTTAATGTGCATCGTAAATACATCTAGTTTGAGAGATACGCATAACGTTTTATGAGTTAAAAAATTACTTTTGATCAAAGAATGTAATTAATTCATATTTTAAAGCAGGCACTATTGAATAAAATGGAAATAAAAGCTCTCATTTCTCTTTGTTGTAAATCATGTATAAAATGTGATCGTGTGTAAACACTTTTCTATCCGTAACTCATGTGTGACAACATCGCATGTGTCGAAATGTGCTCTGCCATCTAGTGAGAAAGTTTTACCCTAAAGGTGACTAGCGATCCAGCTTAAAGTAATGATGTAAAAATAAAAATGAAAAATGATTTATCTAATCTACAATGAATTGCCGATAGCGCACATCAAACTTCGACCAACTAAAAATTAGTTTAATACTATGGGGTCAACAATTGGTTGTTTTTACGTAAAGGAAACGGCATGTATATTTTCTTTCTATACCAGTCAGTGGCTTTGAATACTGGCTAACCTGGTCAATTGAACAGCTTAACGTTCACTAATCTCCAAAAACTTTACAATTGTAGATAAAATTAGAACGTAGGGAGTTAGGATATTCACCCCTATGAGCGAATATCTCCTTTAGCTTAAAGAACATTACCATGACGTTATATTAAAGCTGTAATTATCTTTTTATTCCGATTTCCCAGGTGTTCGAATTTGTATTTCCAGTATCACAGACACAAACATAACTGTCTTTATCTACAAAATATTTTTAAGACGCCATTGATTATTTAAAATGGAAGCAAATTGATATGTTGAGTTGTTATTTTTACTAGTATATTTACATTATACTAGTGATGCATTGTATAAGCGAACGAAAGTTTTCTTTTTTTTTTTTTAATTCATCGATGCTGTAAATTGTACAAGGAGCTTACATTCTTTCAAATGTAGGTAATCGTTGGGTTGGGTAAATTCACTTTCTTTTATATTTGACTAATTTCAACATGAAGCAGTAGGGATTGGGGAAAAGCCTCATAGAGCGTTTAAATAATTTCTTTCAAAACGAGTAACTTTTCTGCAAATTATTCTGGAACATATTTCCTAAATCGCCGGGAGGGGGAGGGAAGCTAAATTCACACCCTTATCCTGACTGATTATATATCTAAGCATTGTGGGTGATTGGGAAGTCTCATGGAAATATATCCCATCAAAATCGAATATTTTTTCAGCAAAAGTTATCGTGGAACATATTTCTTTTTAATGGAACATATTTCTTTGGTGGAACATCATCTTTTATTCCTCACTGATTGTTACTCCATATAGAAGAATCATTTAGAGCATCGAAGGAAATATGTGCCATATTACTTCAAAATTAATATATATATCTATATATCTATATATCTATATATCTATATATATATATATATATATATATATATATATATATATATATATATATATATATATATATATATATATATATATATATATATATATATATATATATATTTAATGTAAGGGGAGGTGATTAGTTCACTCTTTCATTTTTGTCAGACTTCACACAAAATAATGTGATGATTGCGAAACCTCGAAGAAAATATGTTGTCACATATTACATCAAAATAATAATAATTAAGTAAGTTTCCCTACAGTGGAAAATAAAGTAATTCTTCATTGATTTTTTTTTAAAGAAAAATCTTGATTATAAATAAACACTACACTCACTTCCCGTAACAGGTTTGTTGAGTCCAAATCCGAAATTTGTTGGTCAATAACTTGAAAATTAAAGATTTGTAATATATAATGTTTCATAATATGCTCGAGCGTATAAAAAGCTCGTCAACGTCTACTACCATTCCCAGTTTGGTAAGGATCGGATTAGTATTGTCTATATCCTACCAATATAGCCGAATGTTCTCTCACTAAGTTTGACCCTAACTTTAATGGCCAATTGCCAATTAACTCAGGAATCAAAGGTTTGTACACGTCATATTTCAATATGTGTACTAAGCTCGTCACGTTCTATCACCGTCCTAATTTTGGTCAATATTGGATAAGTTCCATCGATCACGCACGATTATACTAATCCTTCCGATATTGATTTTTTAAAAGAAAAATCAAATGAAGGACGAAAAAAAGGTGAAACTTATTGAGGAAAATTATTTTGTATTAACTTCAATTTACCCTTTTTCACCAGCTTTTTCTTGATTGATTCAACCAAAAGCACTTGAGATGATTAGAATGCTCTGAAGAAAATTCACACTTATATTTTTTTTTAAATCAAAATCAAATGATGTTTACGTGGTTTATACTGGAAAATTATTTTACATGCATTTGTGCGAACTTGGAAAATAGGTTGAATTTTACTCCATTATTCTCGATGAGAGGCCCAAGGATAGAATATCTAGATGCAATTACGGAAAATAGACCTTGTCAAAGTATAAAACAGCTCTTCCAAGGGAGAGAAAAGTTTAAAAATTTCCATGTTGCCCACCAATCTATGGTTGAGGTAAACAAGAAAACTCTCGATCGGTTATAACACAACCCCAAACAATAGGATCATTTCTAAAGGTTGAGGAAAGCCACATTCCAAGAAGTTTTACGCGACTTATGGAACAAACAGACAGGCACCCAAGTACCAATCGAATCATAATTAGACGCTTCATTACGCTCGTTTCAGTTAAAAAGTTTATTATTTAAAACTTTACACTAGGTATCGACAGCTTTACCTCTAGATAGACAGGGAGAAAGAAATCACTGTTTATATCAAATCTACACTGAAGAAAAAATGTTTGGTTAACATTACTAAAAGGAAAATGGTACTGATGATTAAATCATTTCGTCAAGATAGCACCAACCAAATATTTGATCACTAGCACTAAATAATTTGGTTAGAGTTTATTTGATTGTAACAACTAAGTAAAAAGCTACCACTACCATTGGTTCTCCTGACACAATATGTAGAATTGGGTTGAGAACACTAAAATATTTAGTTAAAGTCGCAAAAGCTTGGTTCTTGGAAGTTTAAAAAAAATGTTATGAGTACTAGCGTAAATTTAATGAATCCAACCAAATAATTTAGTTTGATTTCAACAGCAAAATACATGATTTTAACACAACACAATTTGAACTCAGAAGGCATCTCCTTCTAACTATTGCATAATTATTTAGTAACTGACAGTGTACATTTGCATTAGTTTCAATATTTTGTACGGGGTATATTTGAAATGTATACCAGGTAACGATAAACAGTATAAAGTATTATATTTCTCGTAATCCTTCACAATAATAGTATTGTGAGCTTATGAATTTTTCAATTACATTTATTCTACAAGAGTAGAAATGCTGCCGTATCTTGTTTTTGTGTGTACTAAGAACAAAGTGGTTTAGCACGCTATTTTATCTGAAATAGCAACATTTTCGTTATTTTTCACACTTTATCAGTGCGACTGCTTGTTCTTATCTTTGCACGAATGATTGCGCTTGTTATTAGTTAGGGTATTAAAGATAGCAAACGAAGGCACGGATAGGCTATGCAAGAATCGGGGAAGACATCGGCTGGTCCTAATTGTATGTATCATTCCACTATTTGCCTAGTATGACCAAGAAAAATCTCAGGAGAAACCTGCCAGGATGACTGACTCCGGGATTTGAACCTGGAACCTTTCAAATGTGAAATCAACGGCTTGAATTAAGTAAAGATGGATATATAGATTGTTAATTCAACCACATACATTTCTGAAACAATCTGTTCACTCCATGTTTTCCTCCCACGAATACCTACAACTCAAATACACGTGATCATTGTTCCTAAATCTTTTGGTCAGAAAAACCAAATCACTTAATATTTGGTTGGCATAACAAAATTAATAATTCATATTTTCTGAACAGGTAATAAAGTACTAATGACTAATCATGTTGGGTATAAATGACCAAATTTTTGGTTAAAATAAACAAATAAAGTGTACATAGACCTAGATCAAGTAGTTTTTTCAGTGCGTAAAAGATTCCAACATTAATGAGTTAATGATGGAAAAAATCATGACAAATATCGATGCTCTGATGTTTTATCAAAATCGAAGATTAAGTATCAATGAACTTAAAGCTAAGAGTTGCCTAGGAAACAAAGGTTCAGGTAGTCTCGTCTCGAAAAAGGTGAAGTAAAAGTCACGTCTTGAAGAGTGTATGTTTCTAAAGAAAGAACTATGTCTTGTCTCTTATCTCGTCTCGTAGGCATATCTACTTGGAATTGGAAAAGGGAGTCACACTTATATAATTCCCAGCCTCGGACCACGCTTTAAGGTGAGTTTAAAGGAACACTTAATCACCAACTGATTGCACCATGTGTACCCTATCTTTTCAATGTATTTAGTAGACAGCATCAATACTAAAAAATAATTGAATCAACTTCAGATGATGAATGTTCTTACTTTGTTCAAAGGGAGATTAAATCAACAATTAAAGAATAATCCTTGCACTTTCCGGATATTTTGATTTTTTCATTGTTGATAGTTTTTTTTTTTTTTTTGTTGTTGTTGTTGTTGGAAGGATACTTCCGAAGAGTAAAATTAAATGCTCTGTACAGTGAACGAAACCAAAAATGTATCCCCCAAAAAATACAAGGGTTATTTTTTAATTATTGATTATACCTCTTCAATTGATTCAATTATTGTGAATATTTGTCGCTTCCTACGAAGAACATTGAAAAGACAGAGCAAGCGTTCTGTCATATGTTGCAGATAGTTTCTATCTCACATGACTTACCTAAAGCGACAGTTCCTATCTCACATGACTTCGGTTCTGAAAAGAGACGTACCGGTAACTAAAGTATGATTAAACAATTAATAATAATAATAATGTCAAACAAAAGAAACAACAAATCTCTAATCTGGGCATTTTTCGCTTTACAAGTGTAATACTTTCTAGCAACCCTAAAATGAGATAATAAATAAAGGATGAAGATAAAGAGAAGTAAGAAAAACGAGATTGACGTACCGGTACTACGAAAGAGGTTCAACATGCAACATTGTCAATTCTGAATTTGGCTATCAATGACTTCAGAATTAGGTCATCGAGAATGCGTTTAACTAGTAGTCTTGATGGACAGGGAGCTAGCACATGAAAAATCACGTCATAAGGTACTAATTGTTCCATCCCCACATCTGGTGCGGGTCGGCTGGAAACGTAAGAAAAGCTTTGTCTTGCGCGCCAAACGTGGGGCTTTTGGCTACAGTGAGCTTCCGAAATTTTGAAAAAGGGCCAAAATTTACGTCATAAGGTACAAGAAAAAACTTAATGGGGTTTGATGCGGAAGGATGCCCAAAACTAAAAACTGGTCCGTAGGACAAGATTTTCGGGGGCTTTAGCCCCATAAGACAAGATTCAAAATTCGAAAAAGGACCAAAATTATGTCATAAGGTGCAAGGAATTTCCTTTCGCCATTTTGTTTCTTTCCATGTGCCAATCACCAAAACACTTCGTAAGACAAAATAATTGGGGGCCAATTCCCCTACAGACAAGATTTTTTTTTTAAAAAAAGTAAAAATTAAGTCATAAGGTACAAGAAAAAACTTAACGGGGTTTGGTGCGGAAAGATAATATCAAAGTCTGGATGTTCACATATACTATGCGAAAGTGGAGTTCCTGCAGAAAAATCTGTAAAAGGATTCGTTTCTGGCAGATACTTCAATCGTCTCCATCCTTTTTTTTTTTTTCTTGCACTAGCATTACAAATTCAATATATCAAGCATTTCCTCAATCGCTCTAATCCAGAGATTCCACCTGGATTTTAGGTCTATTTGATAAATATCTAACACGATAGAGATTTTTATGCAGCAAATGAATACCCAGAAGAAATTAAAGAATATCTTGCTGAGTAGGATAAAATTCTGCAATGCTGCACGCACAGGTGAGGATGGGTGTACATCACAATTTTGGTTCATGTACATAGATTACGTAAGTCTATACCTTAAAATGTCAAGAGCTGAAAGAATGATGATGTAGACCTCTTTACTTTCTGTCCGCCAATGATGACAAATCTCTCTCTCTCTTTTTTTTCTTCTTTTTTATCACAAACCATTCAAATTATGCTCGATTGATGGTTAAATACTGTATGAAGGAAGCATGAGAAACATTGATTAGAAGTATCCTGGTTTGAAGGCTCAGCTTCAAAACGGTGGACTGTCGCTTAAACGCTCAAACATACCCTTGGCTGGTGCCCCAATTGATCGATCCTTAGAACAAACCGTAAACAGAAAATCAGCAAACAGACTGACGGATTTCGGCGATGACAAATCAACCTTTTTCTCATTTGCATTGGACTGTAACCAGAAGTATGAAATCAGAAATTGTTACTGTCTGAAACAGATGACAGGATTAAACACTGTTCAGTTCCTTGCGTACTGAATAAGAAGACATATCATTTATAAGTACAATATATTTCGTCCTTACAAACATACAGTAAATACAGTCATCGAAAACTTCTCCCTACACACCCTCTTTGTAAGGTATCAAGGGTGACTTAGTGATAATTTCGCAGTATTATATGGAACAATGTTGGCAAGGGCAAGGATAAACTGCTATTGTATAACATAGAGCCAAAGTATACGTGCCCATGAGGTCACGCGAAATACGGAAGATGATGAGTACGACTTCGCAACCTGTCACTAGTTCTTTTTTACACTTCAATATTCTTCGACACCAAACCCCGTTAAGTTTTTTCTCGTACTTTATAACGTAATTTTTAGCCTTTTTTTTTTAAAAAAAAAAAAAAACTCTATTAAGGGAATTTGGCCCCCAATTATTTTGTCTTACGAAGTGTTTTGGTGATTAGCACATGGAAAGGAACAAAATGGCGAAAGAACTTTTCTTGTACCTTATGACGTAAATTTTGGCTCTTTTTCGAATTTTGAATCTTGTCTTATGGGGCTAAAGCCTCCAAAAATCTTGTCTTACGGACCAGTTTTTAGTTTTGGGCATCTTTCCGCACGAAACCCCGTTAAGATTTTTCTTGTCACCAATTAGCCACCAATGTTGTTAACATTTTTCGAGTGTAGGAAATTTTCGATTTTCGATTCAAGTTAGAAGTTTTGCGTTGTGGTAATAGTTTTAATAATCGTAAGCAACTAAATATTAAATAATGTAATCTATGACTGGTATATCCGAGTTTTGAAATTTAAACGTAGAGGGATGTCAGTGTTTGTTTGGTAACAACCAGGTCCGTATCCAGGGGGGGTCTAGGAGGGCTGGCCCCCTAAATTTTTGTTGCCCCTAAAATTTTCACGGTAGGCTTGCAAATGAACTATAATATGGTTGGTTCGGGCCACCCTAATTTCAGCCGGGGCCCCCTACATTTTTGGGCTTTCTACCGGCCTCGTAACAACCAATGTTAGAAGTTTCGAATCTTTCGTTTCGTTAGTGAATGCTTAACAAAATTTCATTCGAGGTGAGTTTCTAACTGGCTGTCCTGTAAAGAACTAACGATTACAAACTGTAAGAATTATAGTTTCGAGTTTTCGATACTAAAATATAGTGGCATAAGTAAATGTTAAAACGTTGTTGCACTAAGTATTCGTGAGCGTCGTAAGATGATAGGTATCTTGGGGATGTACCCCCTTTGGTAAATAAATGTTAATATAATGATTGAAGAGCCGATAAATATTCCTCTTCGTTTAGAGATATACTGTATATGTATCTATTATGATTATCGCGTCGTAACATAGACACCATTAAATAATTTAGTGTGAGCCCATTTATATTTTGATTTACCACATGGTTAGGTTCATACACATGTGAGTGTGCGTGGTGACGAATGGTTAAGTATTGGCTCGCGATATGGAAAGTCGGTTTAAATGTGTGTTTTTATAGTAGACTACGTTTATAGGTCGGAACTTGATATATCAATACAAGTTCACGAATTATAATAGCTTTGTGAATAGAATTATTGTGATTAGTTATAAATAAAGCGGTGATGTGACGGAATAACTACCGAGCTTCCTTTCATTCTGAGCGTACACACGTCTATAGTCTAGACAAGTTAGATATTTTGAATGTGGACATGTAGACTTGATGACGCATATAGTATAATAATTACAGATACTTCTTTTTGACAATGATGACGTAAATTCGGGATATTATATGTAATTGATGAAATTATTGAATAGCTCAAATAGTTGCGTACGATAAACGGATGATTTACGGGATGGATTTTCGGTTGTCGCATTTCTTCCGAGATTTTTCCCTTTGAGTGTTTCAGTTATCGTGATTTGTACTTGATTGGAATTTCAATTTAAGGATTAGCGTAGGACAGGCTATATTGAACATTTTTTAAAAATTTATTTACGATACTTTCCCGTTCCAGGCGCCTTTCACCCATCCCTTGTGTTACTATTTATGTTTCTAGTAGTAGAGTTATTTAGAACCTGGCGTCCAGGTTTCGCACCCCTGCGGGTTTGGTAGCGTTAGCAAGGTTTTTTTCTATATCAACTTTCTAGTACGACATTATTATTAATTTAGATTTTTTTTATTTTTGGCTACCCCTTTTCAGATGTCTTTATTCTTTTCTCTCTTTAAGCTATTTTCTCTACATCTTCTCCTTCGCTGCTTCGCTCCTCTGTTCTTCGGACTAATTTTTGTTGCTATAGACACTGAAAAATTAAGGCACTGCTATCTATTACCCGAGCATGACTTGCATCTTGGCACCAAGGGATTCCTCAGGTGGCCTGTATATTTTGAGATTTTGAGACCTCAAACGTTTCAACGAATGGATATAATGTTTGGCTTTAAAATCGACGTTTGTCGTAAGTTTTTGTTAGGTCCGAATACTATCTTTAGTAGAGCCTTTCTTCTGTTTATCTTCTCGTGATACGCCTCTGTTCTATTTCTTCTACATTTTCCTTTAATCTTACCTCTTTAATTTTTTATCAGCTTCCTCCCTCTTTTTGAAGTTTTGAGATGATTAACTTAGACTCAATGTAATTTAGATTTCCCGGGATGATATTTAGAAAATCATTTTTCTTCGTATTAAATATTGAGAGTAATACTTCTGTGGGTCAAACACGCTCGTAATATGCCAAGGGGGAGTTTATTTCCATACTCAGTGTTTTTGTCTCTTGATCAGTAGTGGTCGTGATCGTGTAACCGAACCGATGATTTTCGTGCCTCTCTATTCCTTTTAAGTCTGTGGCTATTTGAGAATGCGTTTTCGAAGTATTACCTCCTAGAGCGAATGCGACCAAGGTGGCTATTTGGTAACTTTACTTGCCAGAGTTATAAATCATAGGCTACTACAGTATGAGCCAGTTAGGGTTTCCAGGTCTTTCTTGCCAAGTCCAGGTCTATAATAACAGAGTTCCAGCACTCTGCACAAAGCATCTTCAAAGCAGCTGTTTCTTGCTAAAATCCCCTTGCCTGGCAACACGTCTTTCCTTTTTTCCTTCCTTTTGACATATTTTAAACAGCAGGCGATCCATGTTCCGAAACGCACCAAATACGCTCGAGCTCACGTTTTCTCCGCGTTTTTATTGCTTTCGCGTTTGTGATTAGCTATCGACATTTAAATACATGATCAGCACATTTCAAGCGTACGCATGAGAAATAAAAACGCGTTGCGATCGGTTCAAATAGCCGCCCTGAAACTAGAAGTGTTAACCAACCCGGATTACAGTCTCCTAGTCCAACCCGGGTCCTACAGGAGGTATTAAGTTTTCAGCTTTCAAAATTTCGGGTCCCACTGATAGTTTCGTTCATAACTTCTGATTTTTTTAAAACTATTAGTACACAACATCATCATTTCATTGTTAACAACCAAATCAATTATATATTTCAGAAATGACGACCTCCAATTATTGTATTTTCATTTCATTTCTTTTTATACGCTGCACCAGAAGGTCCTCGTGCGTGTTTGGTGGAGTGCTCGCGGTATCGTGCATCGGGAACTGCTACCAGTTGGTCAGAGTATCAGTGAAACTGTGTGCTGTCAATAGTTGAGCCGTGTTCAAGAGAAACTCAAAACTCTGGAGCCAGCACTTGTGAATCGCAAAGGAGTCCTCCTGTTATAGGACAACGCAAAGCCCCACGTGGCTAGGATAACCCGGGACACCATTGTATACCTTGGATGGGAAACACTATTGCATCCGCCATTCTCCCCAGACATTGCGCTGTCCGATTATCACCTGTTCCATTCCTTGGACAATCACCATAGATGACGCCAGTTCAAACCCCTAGTAGAGGAGCAAAATGCACTTGATACCTTCTTCGCTTCACAGCCCACCAAGTTCTATCGCGATGGAATTCATGACCTTCCAGAACGTTGGAATATATTCCCCGAGAAAGTCGTCGATGCTGATGGGGACTATTTTTGACCTTCCAACTTTGTCTTAGGTGATATATCGATGTTCGAAGATGGTGGATGAAAAAGCGACAGAACTTTCTTGATTACTTTATATATATATATATATATATATATATATATATATATATATATATATATATATATATATATATATATATATATATATATATATATATATATATATATATATATATATATATATATATATATATATATATATATATATATATATATATATATATATATATATATATATATATAGGCGGATCCAGGATATGATCAAGGGAGGGGCTAAACCATAGTTTGAGGCTTTATCCAGTGTAAAGCAGGATTGAAGCCCATTTTATCCAGTATATACCTGAGTGCCCCCTATAACCCTCTTGGATCCGCGCTTGTATATATATCGTGTATTCTGAAAATGACACCTAGGGACCAGAGAGTATTATTTTACATTTCAAAATAATGCGAAAAAGTTATATGATGGAATGTCCTCCGGGGCCTCCTTCAGCCTCTATGGAAAATCAAAATTTCCCTATGTGACAACACTGCATATTGACTTTCAACCATGAACTATTACCATTGCTCTACAGATCTATCAAACAGTTACATAGATTGTTAAGGTAATAAGTGGTTCTAGTGTCAACGTCAATCGATTTTAGCTGTCATCTGGCAAGAATCGATGTAATTATTTGATGGAATGGTAGATCTAATCTATGGTTCTTTATCTGTAACGCTGCCACAAAGTGCAATTCACGTCTTCAGACAAGGGCCCGAACGGTATACGTACATAAATATATATATTTGGTTTATTTTGTCTTGCAGAATAGTGCTCTGTGGTCCGTGGGCTCCATTTTTAGAACACTAAAATTCAATCCATCATAATATGGTCCCCGAAGTTTCTTCGAAAGTGGAAACTGGTCCTTCCAAGGACATATGTAAGATAATTGTTCTAAATTAGTTCATGGATTAACAACGTGACAACATCAAGACAAATCGGTCGTTTTATGAGCTCATTTCTCTCACTTATCTACCGTCTGCATATGTGATTTTTTTTCTCTACTAGATTGAAATGAACATTTGTCAGTATTTACAAGTAGAAATTTCATCTGCAGTGAGTTGTCGCTCCACAGAATTGTAGAGCAGAGAACACCCATATGGCCATCGGCACTGATTGCCAAGAAGTCTCTCTTTGAGCATGTGATGACGCAACGTCAGCAGGATGTTGACGTTCCTGTCTTACAACAAAAAGACCGCCGCTTGAAGATTTACGAGCGGCGTGTCAAGAGAATAGAGAGCCAACCAGCGGGGAAGATGAAACCAATCGCACGCAGGAAGTTTTGCTGGTTTGAAGACGGACATGATATCATTGTTGCCAGTTCTCCTCTTTCTCTAGAAATTTTATTTTCACTATTACTACATTTATTATTATTATTATTGCAATGTAGGAAAATTTGCCTACGAAGTTTGAAAATACAGTGAATATTAGTTTCTAATGATGCGAATTTGTATATATATATATATATATATATATATATATATATATATATATATATATATATATATATATATATATATATAATACTAAGGTAGAATGAAACTAAAGCTGAGTTCAAACATACGCGACTTCGATTTTGCGATTTAACTTATTGTAAATAGATAAAGCTATTATTGTAAAGAGAAGAAGATTATGAGAGGTGTCGGTCGATTCTCAGTCAAAGGGTACTTTATTCTTTCGTCTAAATGTAGCTCTGGTGGGATGTTCACGCAATCTATGCAAAATCGGTATTTGGTGAAACCCTAAAGTGGGTAGGTGAACGTGACCGGAGCAGGAATATACATAACTTATGTAGGTGTCTCAAGTAATTTCACTGTTCAGCGGGTTATGATTTTCATCCAGATCACCTAAATGCATACCTCTCTTCTTGGATCCAGTGTTTGGTCCGGTCACCATCAGAAGCGGGCAAATCACATCAGTTGTAGGGTCTACAGCATGGTATGCAGAATTTTAAATTTCGTTAATTACATCTACTAATCGCATTCGTGTACACAAGTATTCGAGTCCTGACGTGACATTTATTTTTAAGCTTAAACTCGATATATTTAAGCTGGTTGTTTTCAGTATTTTGCTTTGTACAGCCGATGTTGAACTTACAGCTAAACTCTCTCCTATGCATATGAAGTGAGATAGGACGGAAATGATTAATGTAGAAATTAGTTAAAGAGAGAAAAACAACCTGGTAAGGATCCTAGTTTGCAAAAACAGTGAAAGGATAAAATCCACCACGCCGAACTTTCTCGACCCCATTTCTATAGAATCATCGCATACTGCAGTTATTATGGAAACAAGGAGAATTATAGAAGGCGTTCGAAAACTATTCGAAGAAAAGTCAGTTTTCAGAGTAAAGTATCTCTTGTTAACTTTTCACGAGAAACCACTTATAGCAGTAGTTCTCAAGGGATGTGTTGCAACACACTAGTGTGTCACGCAGTCTCCTAAGTTGTGTTGCGAAATTTTAGAATTTAAAAATAATGAAGAATTTAAAGTCAACACCTCCAGCGGCAGCAACAACGTTCAGTGCTCTACATAGAGTCATTATAAAACTAATAAGTTTCACTATTATAATATATTTATTTATTTATTTATGACTTCTTTTACGTGGCGAAGTTAAGGCTCTGCAGCCTTCTCCTAGCACTTATATATTTTTGTTATTATTATTATTTATAATAAAAATATCAAATAAGTGCGTCGCGATGTGTTGCATTCAATAAAGTGTGTCGTCGGTCCAAAAAGGTTGAGGACTACTGACTTATGCCATATTGTTGGCATGAACAAAATAAATTGGAATATTTCTTCTTAGTACCCGGCTGCTTGAGGCGATCGCAAAGCGTATTTATTGCTCATGCGTGCGCTTGGAATACGCTGACCATGTATTTAAATGTAGGTGGCTAATCTCAAACGCGAAAGCAAAAACGCGGAGAAAACGTCAGCCCGAGCGTATTTGGTGCGTTTCGGAACAATAGACCGCCTGCTGTTTAAAAGATTTCAAAAGGAAGGACAAAAAGGAAAGACGTGTGTTGCCAGGCAAGGGGATTGTAGCAAGAAACAGCTGCTTGGAAGATGGTTTGTGGAGAGTATTGGAAGTCTGCTAGTACAGACCTGGACCAGGCAAATAGACCCGGAAACCCTGACTTTCTCACAGTATGATTTACAACTCTGGCAAAAGTAAAATTACTGAATAGCCACCTTGGCCGCGTTCGCTACAGGGGGTAACGCATCAAAAACGCTTTCTCAAATAGACATTCTGTTACGGAAGTGTTCAAAAAAAATTGTGCATTTTCTCATGGACAATGTTTTATGTCATATGGTAGGCATAATGAAACGTTTATTTATGAAATGTGAACGTAATAGAAAAGTAATTTTTAAGAAAATCAGCCGAAAATAACACCTACAAGAGTAAACCATCCCTTGTGGATTTTTTTTTCATTGTCAATGACTTGAGCTTTTGGTTGATAAAGGTCTCCCAATTATTATGATGTACAACGCTAACATCCAGAAGTAAATGTTTAGTAGCAATAAAAGAAAGAAAAAAAATCTTTAATTGGCAACTTTACCCTACCTGCTTTTTAGTGCTTTCGTTGATATCGGTTAATACTATATTGTTAAAACTTTATTTTTAAAAAATGACATGCCATACTATTAGGATGTTAATAAAATAATTGTATATGAAATGTTAGCACAATTACCTGACTTGTGTTTGAGAAAATCGTGTGGAAAGAACTCACTTCCAATATCAAACTACCAGTTGTAGATTTCTCCCAGAGAGAAAATGCTTCATCAGTGGTAAAGCGTTCACCTCTGGTGCTTGTGGTCCCTGATTCGATCCCAACTCGCGACCTGTGGACTTTGTGGTGGACAAGCATCGTGCTCGTGGGTTTTCTCGGGGTTCTCCCGTTTCCTCCCACTTTCTTCATTCCACCATTTCATTCATTTCTCATCGTCACAGTCTCCTTTACCCTAACCGGCATAACCGTGGGACGTAAAACTTAAAAGATTTTTGTTAACGAAATACTGGTTTTTGAAGAATAAACATACTTGTTAGTGCTGTTTTCGAGGAAATTGTAATTTTTGACTTCTACCTTCCAGTAAACCCTATTTTGGGAGAAGAGCAAAATTAGGAAAAGAGAAAAAACTGAATAATCCTGTAAAAATCTTTAGGTTTAAAAATTTGATTCTGATATATTATTAACGATATGGCCTTTAGGCGATTGTATACTCAGCGACAAAAGTTCGCTCCGTTTGGTAGCATTTAATTCGAGAATAATGGTAGTATGACTGGAACGTACAAAAATTACATTCTTTTTACTTTACTGAAAACTGTACTCAAATTATCCTTCCATTCTGAAGATATTTAGAGAACTAATTTCATCAAACTGAAAGAACTTTTGTCACTGACTGTACATATATCGGGACAAACGGATAAACGAATAGACGGCCGGACACAGTAAAAAAAAGTAATAAAGATTTTTTCGTTATGTAGTAGCCATGAAACGTATAAATCCGTTGAAAACTCGAATTCGAACTTTTCTTGTCTCCTATCGTCACGCAAAAGTTAAAATAAAGAAGAAACTAATATTATGATGAATATAACGGAATTTTTGGTGGAAGGTAAAAGCGGGAGAGGAGGAAGGAGATTGCAATTAATTCTTGTATCCAAATGAAGAAATTAGTGGAGCGTTGTCCACTTTCATGATAACTTCCGAACTTGCGGTAAGTGGCTACTTATGATGATTATGACTATTATTACTATTATATTGATGATCCACGATGATTTGAAAATGTACTGACTGTTATTATTACTCCGTAAAACATTAAGGATTACTTTTCTAAGAAAAGCCTAACTGAAGACGAAAAAATGATTGATCCGGAGAGAGAAGATTGTTATTTCCTCAAACAAATAGCCATGACATGAAAGGCGTTTCTTTGTGTATAAATTTCACTCTAATCTATCAATCGCTAGTCGTTTCTTTTGAATACTGGAGGCGGCAAACATCTTCAGTGAGTTAAACACAAAGTTAAAAACATGAAAGCTGCTCGCTTTTCTATACGTGTTAACTTTTACTTTGTGACAAGATTTTTATTTCAAGATTAAAAAATGAAAAAAAGTACATTAATCAACAGTAATTCCATTATTTCTTTGAAACACTACATCATACTCTGTTCTTTGCAGCTTGTGTAGATTCCATAATCATGTCATTCATTCTTTGAGCAAGCGGTCATACAAGTGTGTGTCCACTAGTCATAAAAGACACAAGGATAAATACACCCGTTCATTGTGGCGATGTAAACAAAAGTAGTATGCTTTTTTTGCTCCGTTGATGAAACAGCAACAGAATTGAAGCAAGTCTCATAACTTTTACAATACAATAGGCATTGTGATTAAGAACTATTTCACACAACAAACTCTCTATCCATACAGCTGGACCATTGCCAATGTTTACACGCGTCATTTACAAACGATTGCATGCCTACAGTTATTTTGATTCATCAAAAGAATGAACATTTGAAAGCAACAGAAAAACATAATTCAGTGGTATTACTGATACACTCAAACATGTAGTCAGTGTATAATAACGTGTGTTGGCTCTTAATAATAACAGTGTATTTATGAATCAGAAAAAGGATTTTAATACTTTACGTTTCTAATATTTAACGTATTTTTATGGGTTCCGAAACAATTCCTACATGTATTTCTTTATCTTCTGGAAAAATTGAAAAAAAAAAAAAAAAAAACTTTGAGTATTTTAGTTATCCAAATCTAACTCTTTTTATATGACTAAGTGTCATATATTTCTGTTTATATAATCCTACATCCTTATAATTGTTATAAATAACGCTATCAGACCACCAAATTTAGTCGGGATAGTCCTTTCTTTTTGGTCCTACTCCCGACTTCTTAAAAACTAAAGTCGCAACATACAAATGTCCCTACGTTTTATTCTTTTTCCCTTAGGCAGTCAGTTATTTTAATTCATACAATCATTATTATTGTTTCTTAACATAACTTATAAAGTTCATTGCTAACACGTCTAATTTAATAGATAAATTGTCAATACTAACCACATGTTCTTAAACTTTCTATCATTCAGTTGGAAAGTTAAAAAAAAAAAAAAAAAAAATCATGCTCTGGAAATATGGTAGCCTAGCCTTCTCCTGATATTTAAGGCGTGTCGTTTTGTTTTCACTGTACCCAATGAAAGTTACGCTACGTTGTCTAATACTTTATGCTTGAGAGAAACATTATTTGCTTTCGAAAAGGTCTTTAGTAATAGATAGATTGATTGATTGATTTTGAGTTTTACGTCCCGTTCAGCAGCGAGGCTATATGAGACGTGGACCTACTGATTAACGTGGAATCCGAACCACATGAGCTCCCGCCGGGAATCGAACCCGGGTCTCCAGCGCCAAAGGCGCGTACGCTAACCGCTTAGCCACGAAGGAGCTCTCTTTAGTAATAGAATCAGTGCCGGATTAACGTATAAGCTAAACAAGGTATAGCTTAGGGCGCCTTTTGCTTGGGGGCCCAAAAATGTGAAGAAACAAACTGATTGTAGTGTAATTTCCAAATAACAAGAAAAAGCAAATAAAATAAAACTCACATACAACAATGACGTATTGTTATGTACTAGGCTTTTCTGAAGCAAGTAGGGCTTTATTTCTTAGCTCCACTTGCAATGAGGGCCCTGTTATCCAGTCCTGCTTATAATGGAGCCCCGTTTTCCAGCCCTGCTTGTAATGGGTCCATGTTTCCATTTAGATATCCATCAGGTTCATAAATTAGAATATAGTATATGTTGAAACCTAAAAAACGGCGACATTTTGTGGCTGAAAAATAAAGCTTGACGTATAAAGGGCCCCTTACAATAGCTTAGGGCCCCATCAAACCTACATCCGACACTGAATAGAATGTTAGCGTATGTTTAGAAGAAAAGAAAATCGTTTCTAAACACAAGGGGATAAAAGTACGATTCTACGTACAGTGGTTTATTATTTTTTTACTTTATTGGTTTATTTTATTATTTTTTTCTTCATATACAAGTCAATCTAAAACAGTGTTTATTCCTCTATCTTCTTCGAAGCGCTTGTTTCATTCTCCCATCTTTATTTTACGAAAGAAATGTTTCACATTATATTTGTACACGAAAAGAAACGAAATCTGACAACGTCGCAGTTAAATGCCATTGGTTTTCGCCAGATATCAAGAGGTTTGAAGGGAAATGTAAAGAGGTGTGAGCCGGAGTGTATTAAAGCTTGTTATTTTGTTTTAGACCTATAATGAAGAAACTTCGCTCTCTTTTATTCCTAAGGCGTATCATCAAAAACTAGGTCTTCTGTCAAGTTAAAACTAGGGATGGCCACAAAGTTCCGGTTCCGACGGAACCGGTTCCACGAGGAACCGGTTGTCGGAGATCCGGTTTTCAGAACCGGTTCCGGACCTGGATCCGAAGAACCGGTTCCAGAACCGGATCTTAGGAACCGGTTCAAGAACTGGATCCGAAAACCCTGTTCCAGAACCGGATTTTACGAACCGGTTCCAGACCTGGATCCAAAAACCCGGTTCCAGAACCGGATCGTAGGAACCGGTTCCAGACCTGGATTTGAAAGCCCCCAAAGACCCGTAAAGGAGGCACAAAGTTCACCTTCAAAACACTGCAAAAAGTACCATGCGCTTGTGCCCTCCCCGCCCAGACCCGCTTGTGCCCCCAGAAAAAAAATTTGGTCCACCAGTGGGTGTTTAGCCAAATGAGTTTGCCAGTTTGCCTGTTTAGCCAATGAAATGAAATGAAATGAAATCTTTGAGTTTTACGTCCCGCGGTTTTGCCGGTTAGGCTAAAGGAGACCGTGATGATGAGTAATGAATGAAATGGTGGAATGAAGAAAGTGGGAGGAAACGGGAGAACCCCGAGAAAACCCACGAATACGGTGTTTGTCCACCACAAAGTTCACTTGGCGGGGGCTGGGATCGAATCCGGAACCCCAAGCACCAGAGGTGAACGCTCTACCACTGAGCCACCGCGGCCCCTGTTTAGCCAATGAGTTTGCCAGTTACCCAGTTTATTTAGCCAAATGAGACAAGCGGCCGCCGCCTGTGCGCCTGCCTGTCGCTTCCACCATTTCATCTAGCACACTGTTCACAGCCTGCCAGCAGCTCGGGTTTAGCGTAGGGATGGTTACCAAGTTTCGGTTTCAACGGAACCGGTTCCGCGAGCAACCGGTTCTTGAAGATCTGGTTTCCAGAACCGGTTCCAGACCTGGATCTGAAGAACCGGTTCCAGACCTGGATCCGAAAAACCGGTTCCGGATCTTCTAGAACCGGATCCGCTCAGACCCGAAGGTTCTGGCCATCCCTAGTTAAAACATGTCTTAGAGAAGGATTAAAAAAATAATGAGTGTAAAGGCTCGATTATCGCCTGTAGATAGCAGCACGTTTTCCCTATTTTCGCAAAATATAAATGAAATGATAATATTCAAAATAATTCATTCAAATTCACTAAAATTCAAGAGATAAATAAATATTCGAACTTGTCCAAAAGCAAATTGAATCACTGTCCAAAACATGTTCAAAATCGAATTGAATCACTAATCAGAGCATAATGGGTGCACCATTTTTTAAAAAATAATTTTGTTTCATTCATTGTAAACTGCACTTAATTTTACTCTTCAGAAACACGCTCCGAACAATGAATTTCTCTGAACAAAGAGAAATTATACCGCTATTTTTTTTTTTTATGTACGTGTTATTCTCTTATTACTGATTCAACTGGTTTCCGGACAAAGGATGAATATTGATCTCTTGAATTTGATTGAATTGCAGGGAGAGTCAAAATTATGGGGTGGGCCACTTAAATACTATAAATATTTGTTTGTGAAGCATACACCAAACATGTATTATATCGAACTTCTGTCATCCATTAATATTCTATTGTTTTCTCTTCAATTTGACTGTCCGTGTTCTTATTGTTTTCATAGATTACTTTCTATTGTTTATGTCTTCAACTTGTCTTGCCCTGTTTTTCTTATTTTCATAGGCTACACAATGGCTGACCGATCAACATTGGAGCAAAGAAAAGTTGTGGTAAGCATGATAGAAGTATGTGTGTGGTTTGTCGACTTGATTTTCACGTGCCCCACCAAGCCGTTTAACAGTTCCTCGGATTTATCAAAAGTTTGTGGAAACCGAATCGGTAACAAAGAACTATCAAGAATATGCAAGCATTGCCAGCCCTAGGCAATTTACCACCCTATGCAATAGCATAATTTGCCCCTCCTCTCCCCCTTCTCCAGAAGGAACAAGTCTTAAAAGCCACGATTTTAAGTATGCTACCTCATCATGAACAACGAAGGGGAGGGAAAGGTAACTCGCACTCAGAAAATCCTTAACAATGCAAATACAGTCTCGTGTCTGTTTTTCTTTCTTTAATCAATATTCTATTATGTTCGTGAAATATAAAGCAAACACACCTTTCCAGCCATAGGTGGCGCCACAGTGGGTGCAGTGGGTGCAGTTGTACCTACATTAACTTCGATTTTCAGATTTCCTACAGTAATCCTTTCTATTTTGTATATTTCTTGTTTTCTATGTTTGGATATATTTGAGTGACTTCTTAAGTTTCTCATAAGTTACTTGCTATCATACCGTGTTTTTCTAGTCTTTTTTAAAAAATAAAACTTAGGGATTATTTTTGAGATCTTCAGGTTCAACAGTGCAGAGCGTTCTGGCAACAATGTTAGGATGTGTTGCCCCATCCTAGCCTACACCCACATTACCAAAATCCTGGCGCCGCCTATGCTTTCCACCATGTAGCAGGATCTGTGTACTTGGCTGAATCCCAAAGGTAACTTCTTTTCCAAAGACCAGTGGACATTCTAAATTTAGTTAGAATTGACAATATTCTAGCAATATCCAAATCTCAGTGGCCAGCTTGCGTTCTAATGCACTCAAACGCACTAAAGATGTCATCATCTGACAATTTATTTCCTTTACATCCTGGATCTAACAGATTAGCTGCAAAGTGTACAGGCTGAAGATACAATGCTTTCTTTCTGCGAATGATTCCTTTACTTTATTTTTTCTTCTGTTTAGAAAAGAGTGCTGTCCAGGTTCCGTAACACAGATGTTTTCATTTCATTCCATAATTCTGGCACATCAGATATTAGAGCACTATTGGCTTCAGCTTTCGTTCTTGCTAAATATATTGGCTTTAGGATTTTCAAGTTGTTGCAGGTGTTGCCAAAATCCTTCATTACCTAACGCTATGTTTCTTACTGATTTATCGATATTTAGGTCTTCCAGGTGAATTTAGGCGCACTGTGGAAAAGAAGTTGACGGATGTTTTTGCCAGAAACTCCGCCTACAAAACAATTGAAGCCATGGGAATACACGTTCAGGGCTAATTTGAACTTACCCAAAATATAGATGCTAACCTTGCTCATCTCTATAACTATTTGCAATAAGGTTTGTTGATGTTGAGAGATCATATTTTGGCTACTAACGTCACAAACTGACACTCAAAAGCTTAGAGAAGCATCTCGTGATATACTGTAGATAAAGCTAAACGGCGTGACAAACATCTTGGCACTTGAGGGCGGCGCTCGAAGTTCCCTTTAAATGCTGCTAGCAAATGAGAGGCCAGCCGTATTGCCATGTTTATTTTGTACACATCCACGTCTATCCTCTGCCACCTGATTGCACTGTAGTTTGTCTGCTTAGCCATAGCCACGCCCCTTAGCATTCGGCAACGTCGCGTCAGAGCTTGCGTTTTAGTCGTTTAGCTGAAATGCCAAGATGTTTGTCACAGGCTTTAATTTCGGGAAGAAATAAATCCTTTAAAACTTTTTTTGCACAGTGCAAATTTAGGAAAGCACTCTTAAAATACAACTAAAATGTGAAGGAAAACTGAAGTTCGTGTTCTCATATCGCTGGTTTATTTTAATCTCATAGTATGTATGTGTTTTAAAAAGTTAGGGATGTATAAAGTGTAACTGTCATAACTGAAGAGAAGTCTTTGAAAGGTAAAATATTTTACATACAAAACTTTGTCACAACTTCGCTGCAGTTTTGAAAATGCTCTCTGTGGGAGTGCATATTAAGTGCATATTTTAGCACATTTAACAGCATAATTGCAAGCATATTTCATGAATTTTAAGTGCATAAAAATCAGATATCTACTTATAACTGTTGCCAATCTTTTTCTTGTAGGCCAGAAATTTGAGTGCCCAGTTTATGACGTCTTACTTGTTGGGAACAAATCTCTACGCTATACGAGAGTTCTTCTAAACAATTGTTGATACATATGAAAGTGTTTTGTCGATACTATCTGGCTTACTTTCTTCATTGTCTGTAATTATTCTCTAAAATTTTAAAAAAATGTCAATTAACACTCGATCGATACGAAAACATTAGAAAATACAATTTATTATTATTATTATTATTATTATTATTATTATTATTATTATTATTATTATTATTATTATTATTATTATTATTATTATTATTACTTATCCAAGCAAGAGAGAAAGATATGACGGAATCAATCATTCTTCCCTATCATCAATTATCCTTCAAATTCATAAAAGTATTTTTTTAAAAAAAAAAATATGAATTTAATTTCCAAAAACATAACATAGCCAAAAAATCCATCTTTCCCAGTGTTGTTTAATTGATCGTCTTTTATTTGTGTGTTCATTTTGTAGTAATTACGTATCCGGAATCTGTTTTTCAGCATGTGTCTCCCTTATATACGAGTATGTAACGAATATATTTCCCATGATTCATCTTAAGCTCGTGTCAACTTTACGTAAAATAAATCCTTGTTGCTGTTTTAATTGTCGCTGATTCATCTGAACCTATGAGCAAGTAACTGGGTTTGTTTTACATTCATACTCTGAATGTGTTCTATAAAATCAATGCGTCATTCATTGCTGCGTACTCATTCCACAACTTCCGTAAAACTCACGGGTGACACTTGATAAGCGAAGTAAGAATGTATTCAGTTAGGAGTTATAGCAAAACTGTAAATTACGTAAAATTATTTCTTTTTGCGATTGGTGCAGAGTCGCCAAGTTTTAATTGAGACGGATTAAACTACAGAGTATATCAGTACCACTCAGTTTTGAATTCAGGCATGTTCAATGGGGGCTGAATACCCCCTAGAATATATACGGTATGCGCCTCCCTAGAATATCTATACACATGCATTGATTTTGTTTGTTTATTTTTCAGAAGTAAAAGAGTCTTAAAAGCAAAGATTTTTAAAAAAGAAAATTAGTTTCCTCTTTTACCCAGTCTAATTGTTCTATTTAACAAACCACGTTTTCGTATAAAGTCGAAGTTAAATAAAAACTTGGAAAATAGATACAGACGCACACAAACGCTTTACAACGTTACTTAGGGAAAAATGGCAACATGTTGGTCTTTTTGTAAATATAGCAAGAAGAGAGGAAGGAGAACTAGGATTGACACGAAAGGTTGGGATGTGAAGCACTATAGTAAATAAAAGATTTGGTAAAAAAAATAAAACAGCCCCGAACAGGATTCAAATTAGTCTTTATTCTCCTGACTCATTCTTCACATATGTTTTGCGTAGGTTTCGAGATGTGCTGTTTTAGAAGCCTTCTTGCACTGTTGGGAGAAGGGAGGAAGGCAAAAAAGTCGAAAAAGAGAATCTCTCACATGGAGGTGTAGTGTGAGAGTTTTTCACACTAACTTTTAAAGAAAGGTTTCTGTGTTCTGTACTTTTTAAGCATTCGGGCATTCGCCTGGTGGCACTAAGGAAAAATCTTGAAAAAAAAATTGAGTTAGAATGGCCTTGCCGGATCAACCCGTAAGTTTGTTTTTTAATGTACCCCTTAAATTTTTATAGCACCCCCTTGTATAAAAGTCTGAATTCAACACTGCTACAGATTATGTAGCACTACACGGGGATATGACCTCCCTCGTTGTTAGCGTACTCGCCTTTTGGCGCGGGAGACTCGGATTTGATTCCCTGTTGAAGCTCACGTGATTCGATTCCAATCCAATCAATATGCGGAGATACTAAAGTATACATTTCACTTTCCACAATGTAAAACATTTGTCTTAAGTCTAGCAAAAAGAATCTTATCCATATATATGCAATCGTTGAGGAAAACTAGATAGTTGTCAGTGCATGTTTACCAATGTGGTGAGGAAACTGGGGAGCTACTGCACTTGAAGTAGCGAACTCTGGTCAAGAATCCAGCAAGAATATCAATGGGACTCACAAATGTGGTGCTGCTGACCCCATGCGTCACTACGCAGCTATCCAGCTGGTTGACTTAGGTCCTTCGGAGTTTTATATCACAGACTTTAATTTAAGACATTTTCAGAAGAATTATTCCGTATCAGTAACTCTGTACAGAGAGGAGAATATATCAATCCGCAGTACAAAGAAAAGGGTCATGTCATTTATGGACCATTGAAGACACTCTTCTTAATTGTCTTGGCTTGTACATTATTCTCTGCGCTATTCATATAACAAACAGCTGCTACTACCTGAGAAAGAATTTATGTGTAATATATCAATTGTAAAGCTAGTTTACAAAGGCCTATAGCGAGCTGGTCTGTAGTATGTGTAATTCAAAAGCGGACCGACCGAACGAAAAGCCTGCAAGTGTTGCTATTTTATGTCTGCACAGCTAATGACACAACCCATTTCCAATCTTGAAAAGACGTTATTCAAGAGGAACGCAAGTATGTAGGCGGCGTAAGTATGTGGCGGCCAACGGGCCATGAGAATGCAAGTTTTTATTAATTGGGCGAGAAGCATTAAGCTTGTCACGCAGAGGTCTATTCATCTTTGGATTGCTAGCTCATTCAATGCAATCACGTCACCCGCGAATCTTTCTTTCCGCAGTGTTAAACTTTCTCCTGTCGGCTGATGAAGCCTTGGAAACAGAGATCGTTCATCATATACATAACGCAAGGTGTGATTAATCATCACCCGTCCACACAACACCCGGCTCCCCCAACACTCTTTTGACATTGTTTCTACTTTCTATATGTTACGTGAAAAGAACTTTTCTTCCAAATGGCGTTGCGGCAGATCAAAACCGGCTTCCGAGCGGAAAGATATGCTTTCTTTCGAGATACACTATATTTGTGCTATTGTTTGCAAGAACGAAACTGTTTACGTATTTTGGATGGTCTAGAAACAAAACAATGAAGCTTAGGGATGGAGTTTGCCCCTGTCTCAGAAGCAAGTTCTTTGAATGATCATATATAATAGTAACTGCTGATACGGAAGACGAGAAAATAAGTACACGTATCTCACATTTTGATGACAACGGTGCAGTAGCTGCTTTCGGTATAAGGCATCTATCTACCATCGCACGACCCGCGTTCGATCCAGAGGCGGATTAACGCACCATTGCACCCAAGACTATATTCTCCCCTCCACATCCAAAGAAACAGTGTAATTTTATGCTATATTTATATTTGTCAAACTTAAAGGTATTGTTATTACTGTGCCACAGGCTTGTCAAACTTGGCATTTTGATTAGTTTTTTTTTTTTTTTTTTTTTAATTCACCTTCCAATCAAACAGTAAATATACCTTCACCCCACAGATGTCTCTTTTCTCAGTTTGAAATCATTCTATTACGGAGAGTACGGTGGCTCAGTGGTAGAGCGCTTACCTCTGGTGTATGGGGCCTGTGGCGGACAACATCGTGTCCGTGGGTTTCCTTCTACATTCTTATGTCACCAAGTGTTCCATTAAATTTCACTTTCTTTAATCATCATTTCCCTTAGCCCAAAGGGTATAATGGTGGGACGTTAAACTGAAAGATTTCATTTTATTTACATTTTTCATTCTGTTACAGTCCCTACCTTACTGAAGGGATGTCGCATTCCGTAAACCATGCATCAACAGATCACGCTTGACATGTTCTGAAGTCTCTTCTTCTTTGTAGATAGATCCCAGAAGCAAAAATCTCAAGTGAACATGGAAGGATCTCGTCTGTTTGTTTTCTTGGTTGAAAAAAAAAAAAAAATGAAACATTTACAAGATATATTAAACAACCACAATTGACTGCACGGGGAACATAAATGTACAGAAAGTTATTTATCTTGAGACATTATCTTCCTGCTCTTCCACAGATATATGTTCTAGTATATCGTTTCACAAATACAGTTTCTTTTTGATTTTCTTATATATTTGTTTCTCTAGTTTCCTTGTCTAGCTTTTCAGATATTTTTCTTTCATTATACTATAGTTCCTTTCATGAAATGTTCGGTGAGCCTTTCTCTATTGTAAGTTCTGTATTTAGCAGCCTACAAAAATACGCTTTTCTTCATAAAGAATTATTTTACAGTTCCTATTCTTCCTTTATTTTCATTACCATTAGCCTTTACTATCAGTACTATCTAGCTATTTAAACACAACTTTTTATCGTTGTTACAAATCCTTCTTCTTTTCAGTCACTTAAATTTCCTAATTTTATGTTCATTTTCGACCCAGATTCCACAATAAGACCCGTATGTCTGCACACACTTATTCTTCCTACTAAAATACGCGCATTTGATTAAAGAAAAAATAATAATCTTCGGCTCTTGAATTAATATTCATCCTTCCATATCATGGTTTTACTAATAACACGTAAATAGATGGCCCATTACCGCCCATGTAAATCAAACACTTAAGAGTTAACTAGAATAAGTATGTCATCGGGTTGTATGTAAACAACTAACAAAGATGTGTCTAACTAAAGATGTGAAAGAATGACAAAAATATTGGAATGAAGAAAATTGGAGGAAACTGAAGAGCTCCGAGAATACCCACACATATCATGATTGTCCACCACTAAGTTCACCAGGCATGAGCTAGGAGCAAACCAGGAACCCCACGTAGTAGAGCTAAGCGCTGTACTACTAAGCCATCGTGGGCCCCTGAATTTTTAATTAATGCTACTTATCCATAGTTATTCCTAGGTACGAGCAGCATTGAATTTCCTATTATTAAGTGAAAAATCCTACCAAGACTACTTCCAAAAGTGAAGTACATGGATTTAGAAAACGAGACAAGAAAGCTTCGAGAATTAAGACTAACGAGAAAGAATTCTTCGAGAATCGAGACGAAAAACTTATTTCTGGGCTCATCTAGTCTTCTGGACAACACTAGTATACAGGGTATTTCAAAACAACACCGACAACGTTTGAGAGGTGATTCCTGACACCAAGATAAGGCAAAAAGTATAGACCAACCTTTGTGCACAAATTCTTTGTTTTGGAATTATAGGCTGCCGAAAACATGAAAATATGAACTTTGAAATTCCATAGCTCCGAAACTATGGAACCTACCGTAGTCGGGTCAAAACATCACTTAGGAACCAGTATGTGCGCTATACAAAAATACATGTTTCAGAATCCTAAGATACTCACACAACAATTTTTATAGAGGGAGTTTGGCTACGGGTATATAATTTGAAGTACTCACCAGCTGCCTCGATAAAAATTGTAGCAGAAGTACCGCAGGATTCTAAAACTTGGATATTTGGATTACTATTATAGTTTCTAAGTGAAGTCTTGACCCGACTGCAGTAGGTCTTATACTTTTGGAGTTATTGGACCTTGTCCTTACAATTTTTTGTGCATTTAAAATTCATGAAATAGTTATGCAGCTATGCTTCTAAATGTGTTAAAATATGCAGTTAATTGCACTAACAATGCAATAAAAGAGAGCATTTTCAAACATGCAGCAAAGTTGTGACCACGTTTTTTAGGTGAAATATAATACCGAATGCAGGGGGGGTCCAGGGGGGCGATCGGGGCGATTGCCCCCCCCCAAAAGAGGAACCTTTCTTATTTTATATATAAATAAACCCATCCATAAAAAGTTTGGAGCTCTTAAAAGTAGCTCTAAGTAGCAGTATTACTACCGACCGACCCTCCAGAAGCCCGTCCTGGATCCGCCCCTGACCGAATGTGTATTTCATCTTTCAGGGACTTCTCTTCCCTGAAGGAATATATATCCTATATATTTTATGACAGTTACAGTTTATACATCCCTAACTTTTTAAAACACACACAAATTATAAGATTAAAATAAACACAGTGATATGAGAATACGATCTTTAGTTTTTCTTGACATTTGTATTTTAAGGATTTACTACTCCTTCCCGTAATTAGCTTTACAGTATATCACAAGATGCTTCTCTTCATTTTTGGTGTCAGTTTGTGATATTTGTAGCCAGAAAATGACTTGTTAACATAAATAAATGTTACTGGACAATATCTATAGAGAATCTGAGCAAGTTTAGTAAAGTACAAGACATAAATAAACTATCTAAAACGCCATTGAAGCTAATGACGATTTTGATCATTTATTTGTGTCCCGTATTATATTTTCTTACAAGTTGAAGGTATTTTCGCATGGTTTCAATTGTTTCGGAGTTTCTGGCAATAACATCCGTCATCCGTCAGTTTCTATAGAGTGCCCAAATTTACCAGGAACTGACTGGAACCAGTGCTAAACCTTAACCTTCATCAACTAAAGCTAGTAGCGGATCTAGCCCGGAACCAGGGCGCCTGGGGCCCAGGGTGCGAAATCCCGGGGGGGACGGGAGGGATTTCCCCCCCACCAAAAATTTTACACTTGCTTTTCCCCCTCACCAAAATCTGTAAGGGGGGACACCTTAATAGGAAAATATAAGTAGGTCTGTAAAGAAAATTTTCAGACAAACAATAATTTTAAATGCATGCTGTTTTAAAAAACGTAGTTTATTTGTAAAAGGATCAGGTGTTTAACTTTTTCGGTTGTTCGATTGTTGACGAGATGAAGACCTTTATTCTCCAGCGTACCAGTTTCATGCAAAATTGGTAAAATTTCTCAAACAGGTTGTTTTTTCAATTTCAGTGGACGAACCTACAAACAGGTTTGCGGATAAGCACTTGCTGTTATATGAACATGTGGACGAAGAAAATAAACCTTGTTGTCGTTTTTATAAATTAGTGCCTGTAGAAAATGCCGATGCAAAATCCCTTAAAGAGAAAATTATTCAAGCATTTTCCGAAGATGGCATAGATATTTTTAATCTTAAAGAAAAACTGGTTGGATTTAGTTCGGACGGGGATGCAGTGTTTACTGGGAGAAACGAAGGTGTTGCTGCTCAAATTAGAAGAAATGTCAACCTGTGCCTAATTAGCGTACACTGCATGTCACATCGAATTGATTTTGTTTCTGAAAGAGTTTTTGATGTTGTGAATGCTGTTCACAACGTTGCATGTTTGTTAGGCGAACTTTACCAGGTGTTCAGTAAGTCATCTACAGCTGCAACTCTTAAAAGTATCGCGACAGTCACAGATGCCGCAGGACAAAAATTTGAACGATTACAGTGGTTCGGATTTCACCGCAGGACAAAAATTTGAACGATTACAGTGGTTCGGATTTCACCTTAAACTGTTAAGTCCACATTTCATAGCCTCGCTGCTGAAAAGGATCATTAAACTTAAATCTGCAAATCAATCGTATTATAGTGTTTGTGCTTTTATTTTCTAAAGTTTAACGTCCTATGAATATTCACCACGGCTAAGAAAGACGGTCATGATGAGATGAATTATAATGGTTGATTAGGATAGTGGAAGGAAGCGAGAGGACCCCGAGAAAACCCCCACACAATTGTTTGTATACCACAAGCAGAATTTGGCGCGAGCTAGGATCCAGCCGATGATTCCACGCACCTGAGGTGAGCGCTCTACCACTGAGGCAACACGGCTTTTTGTTGTTTATCAAGTATTTGTATTGAAATCATTATTTATAATAATATATTCTTGCTAATAATACAATATAGATACATAGTATTATTTAGACTTACAAAGGTGACCGTATATCTGAACGACCAAACTGAAACACTACGTGCGTAGCGAAGAATCAAGAATTTCATAAATAATAATAAAAACTATACTCTGACTCTACAGCTCATGAGGATCTATGGCTTGCCAGGTGGAGCGCTTCAAGTTAGTAGTTCTAATGCTTGGTTAGGACATCGGTTCTCAGGGACTATTATTTCTGACTTATATATCTCTACTACTATTTTCGCGAATGTAATCTTCAATATAATGGTAAACACAAGGGTACTGTGCTCCCACTAGAGTCTAACCCTGGACCATACGCACCGAAGTGTATATTAAATGCAGTAGATAAGTTACCAATTTTGGTTAAATTAATAAATAACATTAAAGTATTTTTAAATAACAATTACGACTAGTTTGAACATTTATTATTATTATTATTATTATTATTATTATTATTATTATTATTATTATTATTATTATTATTATTATTATTATTATTATTATTATTATTATTATTATTATTATTAATAATAATAATAATAATAATAATAATAATAATAATAATAATAATAATAATCCATTAATATTTCAATTTTTTGGAGGCTCCACGAAGCATTAGTGTGGATCGCTGAACTTCTTCCCCCCCACCATTTTCAAATGATTTCGCACCCTGCTGGGGCCCCCCGTTTTTTGATTAACAAAAATAATTTAAGGTATTATTTATATATTTATGAAAGTTTATAGTAAACTTATGGTATATCTATCACAGTCTGGGTTCTAACTGTCCCCTCCTGTTTTTACCTTGTAGATTCAGCACTGACTAGAGCTAGGCATATGCTGAGCAGCATTCTATTGTTTCTGAATTGAGTCGAGACACGATATTACAATGCCTTTATTATTATTATCAGATGATTTCTCTTAAGTCTTGGTAATTGTAAGCGTCTTTGCTCTGCTGATCGGTTGTTAAAATTATTGGTCCTCCATAAACTAGACATTCTTCCTTTTCCCCATACAAAAAGCCATTCTGTTACATAGGCATGTAAATGCATTGAAAATACAAACTAAGACTGAATTTCTTCCATGCTGTAGGGATACATGTGAAATAAAAGCTTATAGAATAAACTGAATATGCTCTTAATCACCAATATATGCTCTAACCATTGAAATGTACATTTATATGCACTATAAAAAATTCAAATTCCAGCTGCATTATTTTTGTTAGAAACCTTTACCAAGTTTAACACAGACACATATAAGAAAATAAAATATGCATTTGCATTAAAAAAACGATATCTAACCCTACAAAAAGTATACAGGTATTTAGGGCCTAACTCTTATTTACATTTTTGTTTAAAAAAAGTTCTAATTTAGGCTGAACGTGGCATTATGTATACAAGAAGCCAGATCCATTCCTTTTGCCTCATGTTTCAAGTTGGTTAGTTGACTTGAGGTTTAGTCTCGTTCAACACCCAGGCTATATTAAACGTGGCATAAACTCCCACTCGGAATCGTTCCCGGGTCTTCTGCGCCAAACCCATATACGCTTACCATATTCCACCGGTGAAGTTCTGTGCTTGAAGTACAGATATTTTATGTATAGTATAAACAAGAAGGAATTTGTTTCCCTTTGTCTTTTCGCTTCCCTACTTCTTGAAGAAAAACAAATACATAGTAGTATACACATTTTTTTTATTTAATCTTGAAAAACCCATAAACTTTATTTTTCTCTTTGCATGTTAAGTAACGAAACTCTGTAATTATCAACAACCAGTAGCTCTCAACAATGCCCTGCAAAAGAGTAATTAAATGCACGAAGTTTAAGAAAAGAGGTATTGTGATGTTGCCACCTATGCAATTATTTCACAATTATACAAGCAGAATGACCTTCAAATATACGTTGTTATTCTCGTCTTTACGTGCGTTTAGAAATTATTCCAAGCGGAATGACACTACACCATGCAAAACATTTTTTTCAACGTTATAAAACGAAAGGCGTGTACAACATAATAAATAAATAAATATAAAAATAAGTACATGTATACAATAAAATGTTAAGTTGTAAATCCAACAAGCAGCTGCATTTTCTAAAAATATATTGTTCCTTTTTTTTTCCTTTCGTTTATCAATTATGAGTTTTTAAATGCAAGTTTGAAATAACAACACTATTATGCTATGCTAAGCTACTCTTAAAAGTATTAAGAAGCATTAAGCTGTAATATACAGCTATATAATAATAATAATAATAATAATAATAATAATAATAATAATAATAATAATAATAATAATAATAATAATAATAATAATAATAATAATAATAATAATAATAATAATGTTTTTTTGAGATTTTGACTTTTGCGTAGTAAAATGAGAAACAAATTTAAATTTGCATCGCAATCTGTAAGTTTTGTACCTCACTTTTGGCAACTAAGAAAAACATTATATTATTATTATTATTATTGTTGTTTCATACAGTGAAATAGTAAACATTTTCCATGCATCACAAACAAGTATGATAATGACAAACAAAGTAAGGGAAAAGTAACAGCAATTATATTTTTAAAAAATGAAATGAAATCTGTCAGTTTTACGTCCCACGATTATGCCGGTTAGGCTAAAGGAGACGGTGATTATGAGAAACCAATGAAATGGTGGAATGAAGAAAGTAGGAGGAAACGGAAGAACCCCGAGAAAACCCACGAGCACGGTGTTTGTCCTCCACAAAATCCACACGGCGCGACAGTGTGTCCGTAAAGTTGCACAACCCAAAGTTCGATTGCGTATATCTTTTGATCTAAGAATGATAAAGACCTGAGACTTGAAACAAATGTAAGCATGTTCTATGTAGATATTTTCTAGATCATGACCAATGCTGGAACTTGTAACGTTTTTGTGTAGTAATGAAAGAAATTACCGTAAGTGTAAAATTAAAAAAAAATGTGCAAAGTGAAGAAAATCAATATTTCGTTGCAGAAAACTGATTCCTTGCGGGTGAATTCCTGTGTATATGTACAGTATGCATCAACATTTATCCATTGCTGCAAAAATGTGACAAGGTTGATGCGGTGTTGCCACATAAAAAGGTTATTTAATGCAAGTCCGTAAAATGGGTGCCTTTTGACAGAAACGCAGCTCCTGGCAACACTGTTGTAAAATTACTGCAACAGGTGTGTTTTAGGTTAATTAATGATAAGCAATAAGAATTTGCACAAAATTCATAACATGAATTTTTATGCAAAAATTTGCGATAAATTTGCAATATCGTGGCAAAGATGAAGACATCTTTAAAAAAAAATTCTAAGAACGTGTACAAGAGTCGAGAACTAAAATGATCACGGAGTCACATATTCTTTTTCATCTTTTGAACTATTTGAAAGCAGTAGAATATGAATAATACGTAAGGTAAACGTATTAATACATCAGTGGCGTCGTTTAGGTAGGGCTTAGGGGTCAATTGCCTCCTGAATTTGATAAATACGTATGTCTAATCAATGGTGAAGCAAAAAAGTTATAAGAAATGAGTGGGAAATCTTGCCCCCTGCAGTAAAATTTGTATATGTAAAAATATGCTTTAAAGGGAGAAATATGGGAAAACAAAATAGACAATCAACCGTCAAGATATAACAAAATTCTAGTGGTAATTTGTCAAACTAAAAATAAATGTTTACATATAAATCCTAAATATAATAATAATAATAATAATAATAATAATAATAATAATAATAATAATAATAATAATAATAATAATAATAATAATAATAATAATAATAATAATAGTCTGGCCTAGAATCAGCATATTTTCACGTTTAAAGAAACAAAGTAATTTTGAACAAATGATTTTCACATATTTTTCGCTATCTCTAATTAAGTTACAGAAACATATCAATTTTATAGCCATTCAAGTTACTGTATTTCTCTTGTCTGGCCACTGAGCATGTAACTCAATTCTGTGAACCTCACTGTACCTGAGTTTATACGCGTAATCATCTTCAGACATAGCTACAATTTTAACCAGTGATATTTAGCTGGTTTAGTGTCCCATTCAGCACCGAGACTACATGAGACAAGACTACAGCTTAGCTTGGTATTCGAACCACAATTGCTCCCACGGACCATCAAACCCGAGTGTGCTAACCATTTAGACACGAATGAGTTCTCACCAATTACTTTTGTTTTCAAATAATTACATATACTTACAATATAGATTTTAAAAAGCTGTATTGTGGGTTGGATTAGAGCAGTGGTTCTCAACCTAAATCCTATCACGATCCCCATTTTATCACACCCTCTTGCCAGCGACCCCTTTATAATTTCTGGTCTGTAATAAGCTAGTGTGGGATTTTTAGTATAGTCTACCTATTGCGGAGATCTCACCATATCCATCTATTTCTCTAATAGTAGAATCCATTTCTTGTATATAGTTGATACAGTGTTCATACAAAAATATTGAACTCAATTTTCCTGAATTTTCCACGTTTTGCAGGTATTAATTTTGCAATTTTCAGGTGTAGTGGAAGAAACTAACAGTAAGAGAACACATAAATTTTAAGAATAATGTATTTATATATTTAAGAATGGCCACCCTTCTCCCCAATGAACGATTGCAAATAAATATTGAGTCTCAAGAAAATAAAAATTAAAATAAATAAAATTTAAGTTGAAAAAAAAAATTAAGTTGAGAATCCTACTAAGGGAATTAATAAGTAAATACGTTTGTTCCATACTTGAATACATTCAAAATATACAAAAATATTGAACTCAATTTCCCTGATATTTCCAGATTTTTTTTACTAGATATGATCGACTTCCCTGAATTATCCTGGACTGTTTCTTCCAAAATCAATTTCCCTGAGATTTCCAGGTATTCCCGGTAGTGTATGAATCCTGGGATACGGCAACTCCCCTAAAAGTGGATGGATTAAAATCAAATTAAGTCAGTTCATTCATATTACAAATATCGAATCCGATCCGTCATACTCTTTCAAAATGGAGGCCGTTTGAAAATTTTAAAACTTCATAACTCCCTTATTTTGGGACTCCCTTATTTTTATGATTAAAAAAATGATTTCTAATATGTGTTTAAAAACTTGGAGAGTTGATTAAAAAGTTATTGAGTATTTTAATTTTTGAGAGGCGACACTTTGAGTTATCTATATTGTGAATTTGGTACATTGTTGAGTATGTGTTCAATATTACCAAAAATGTTAAAAACAACTTGTTCACATTTAAATTTTAGGAAACAAATAAAACCCCACATCAAAAATAAACCTTCATTGTGGCCAGGTTGTTGGAAACAAGGCTATTCGCTCACACACATACGTGCACAATTCTGCAAAAAACAACAAAGGATTCTGAACAAGAGCAATCACTGTTATTGCCGATTTGTTCATTGTTGCAGGGATAAAATTGCTGCGAACTTGTGGGTACGCCGTCGCCCCACCTTCAAAAAATATGTAGGTGGGGCGTCCCCCCAGTTCCTAAGAAATTACAATGGACAAAGATAGGCAGAGGGACGGAGTGACGTCATGCCGCTACCTACAGTCCCCTATCTCTTCAGATCCACTTTTACCCCTTCATTGTTGATTTATCAACAAACGCAACAATTATTGCGGATTAGTTTTCAATTTTAATTGTATTTTAGTATGCAGATTTTGCTGTATTTGTATTTTTCTAGTATTTCAATATGCAGTTCTCATTAGTTTTATAACGTACCATTTTCCTTTAAGTTGATCTTTAAACAACTCAGCACCTGTTGAAAATGTTTAATAGATCTATTTTTTCCTGTTCTTAACAGTATGTACAGTGGCGTATTTATGATGTTGTTTCGGGGGCCTTGCTAACTTTATTCCTAGAAATGTAAAAATTCTGCAAAATATTTCATTTAATATAGTAAATAAATTTCGGGGGCTTAAGGCCGGAAGTCCCCTAAATACGCCACTGGGTATGTATAAAAATAAAAATATGTCTATCAGAACAAAATTTAAAATAATATTTAAAAATATTTTCGTGTGTTAAATTCTAATTATATTTAACTCTTCCGCTTATTTTCGCGATCCCCATGAAAGCTACTCGCGACCTGCGGGTTGAGAAACCCTGGATTAGAGTTTAGCGCCCCTTTCAGCTTCGAAAATATAGTGATAGTGTGAAGTGCATAACAAAAATACGTGCCGTTTCGTTTGACTCTAAGAACAAGGAAATATAAGGAAGTAACCTGTATCTATTACTAAACAAACTCTCTTTGCTTATTGATACACAGTTGCCATCGCTCCATTCATCTTATGTAGCATGTAGCGTAGTCATCTTTGAAGGTATGTTTCAGATACTGAAAAATAGCACTTCCCAGGAATGATCTACTGACAAAATGGCATCCACGAAGATAATAATTGAGGTTTGGGAACAACAGGAAGTCACTCAGAGCTAAATCTGGTGAGTAGGGTGGGTGTGGCAGACATTCAATACCGTGGTCAGCCAAAAATGAGGCCACAATATTAGCATGGTGAAGCGGTACACTGTCCATGTGGGAGATGAAATTGCTGTTTGCCACTTGTGGTCGTTTCTCAGTTAATTTTGACAAAAATTCTATACCCAAGAGTGTAGGAAAATACTCGCCTGTAATTGTATGATCTTTTGGAGCAGAGGTGGACAACACAATTTCCTAGGAATCCTAGAAGATAGCATATAGCACTCTCCTATTAGATGCCACTGATGAAATTTTGAGGAGTGGAGAGTGAATCTATGTGTTTCGACTGTCTTTTTGTTTCTGGATTGAATAATGGAATCTGTGATTCACCTATTGTTGCAACACTTTCCAAGGAATTGCGTCCCTCTCTTCTGAAGTGTGTCAAATTTACAACACTTGATCGAACGCTTGCCTCCTTTTGATCGTCATTATGCATTCGTGGAACCCAGCGATAAATTTTCCGTAGGCACAGTTCGTTCTACTCTTCCCATGTTTAGCCTTATTGTACCAGAAATCTCTTTCATGATCTTATGCCTATATTTCTTGATGAAACTTTCAATGTTAGCGTCAGTTGATGTTGTTTTTGGACGTCCTCTTGCTCATCTTTCACATTCGTTCCTCCCGTTTTGAATTCACGCACCCACTTCCTAACAGAGTTTTCTGCAAGAGCACTATCATCATACACACCCTCCAATTGGCGATGAATATCAGCTGGACAACGTCTAGCTGCGGTGAGAAATTTCACAATTACTTTTGCTCTTCAACTGAAAATTTCAAGTTCCAGGACAATATTAGAAATACGTCTTACTCATTCAGGTACTGTGACTCAACTGCTGCCACCTAGTAAACAACACCTGCAGTGCTTAGAGACGAAAGGTGGAGGTCTCCGACGCTGCAGTTGCTCTTCTTAAATGATCAAAAAAAAAAAAAAAAATCAGAATGAAACGTCACGTACTTTTGGTGTGCACTTCGTATTTTTCAGTGAATCTTTTATGTACTAAAAATTTGCAAAAGTTATATTTTCCTTGTATTTGGAGGCCATCAGCGGGATTCAATGATCAGGCACTTATACGAAAGATATTCCGAAAAATTCTACATTCCCTAGGATATAGATCATATTTGCAAGTGTCATTGAAATACAGATAGTAATTAGACATGAAAATACAGAAGTTTTTCCAACGAGGGACAATCATTTTTATAGCAAGTATGACTTTTGAGATAATTAGTAAGAGAGACTTTTTTCATATGTAAATGGTACGTAGGCCATAACTTTATGAGAAAAATGAGTGAAGGAGAACGTAGCTACAATGTATTAAACACTTGTTAGTACCAATTAAATGGATAATTTGACCGTGATCTCACCTTTAAAAAAAAAAAAAAGTTATACAAGTCAAAAAAAAAAAAAAACTTAAGATTCAAGCTCATATCCCTAGTTCTACATAATAGAAATGTAATCATAATATAAATCTACATAATAGAAGTCTGCAGTCATTCTATATAACCTAAAACGCGTAACCTATAAATAATCTAGAAATATAGGGAATATTAGAAATGTTAGGATTCGTTTGAAGTTGTCACGATTTACTTAACCCATTAGCTAAGATTATTAATATTACAGGTATTCATTGTTTCCAATTAGTCATTTAAATAAAAGCAAATCAATTGGAATTTCCGATAACTATTTATTGTAGTAAATTATTGATCTTTTCTGGGTTATTTACAAAGGATATTACTATGGTAGTATAAAGTATCAAAGATCCTGGGTTCGAGGATCGTCCTGTCCAAAACATGAAACATATTAACTTTAATTGACAGCATTAATAAATAATGTAATATTACACAGAGTAGAATTCAAAGTTATTCGCCATAAAGACGAATTTCGAAAGAAAGCAATATTAATCTCCCTATGTACTCTTGAATACACCGGGCCAACGTCATAATGAGACCTACTTAACTCTATCTTGAATTACCTTGATTAATCAGTTATGCATGCTGGAAACATATGACTTATTATACTTACATAATTACAACCATTCGTAGACTGTTGATCAAAATATAACGACGAGTAAAAGTCGCGTATACTCAAAGTGACTTAAACACAAGTACACTTTGGCCGTAAGTTTAATTCAGCTAAATGAGATAAGTTTCGGAGCTAAATGTTTACTACACTACAGACAACGGATGGGTCTTCGCGGGTTATGAAAGACGATAGACTGTGCGGAGAGATCCAGCTCACGCATAGGTCTGAATCGTAGTGATTACTAAACGAGCTGAACAAGTCGTTATGTATGTACCTTCTCAATTCTCTTCCACATTACAAATCATAACTTTGACCCAACTACGTCATAGCCCTTTATCCTATTCCACTGTGGCCAAAATATTATTTTTGATATTTCTAAACTTTGTCACTGCTTTCCTTCCCTCTTTTAATGAGAACGCTCAGATTTATTTCAATCGAAGATCCTATTTCTTCCGTTTCTTTTGACTGTGACGTCACTCAAAGACTGTTAGATTTCTGTACTCAAAGGCTGTTAATTGTTTTGCGAAGAATTCTCTTCCGTGTGTTTTTGCTTTATATGAAGTTACTCCTTTATATTTTTCACTAATGTTTTGTTTTTAATGCCTCTCTTTTAGAAGTTTTTGAATAAAAGAAAAAAATCTGGATATTGTCCCTTTTCTCGACTGGAACGTGATACTAGCGAGAAAAATGGCATAACTCGCAACTTGTTTGAAAGTTATTTCATAATCATAATAGTTTGTTCTTTTATGTTCAAAAGAGTTGTAAATATATCTTTAAAATTATTCCAAAATCAGAGTGTATTAAAATAAAAATGATTAATTTCGCGTTGTGTCACTTTTCTCGTGAAGGATACGCACTTGGACCTTAAGGTTTTTTGACTTGTGTCACTTTTGTCGAAAAGGTGCGAATTGTGATTCATGTATATTTTAAAGAGACCAAAAAGACTCAAAAGTTAAGCTACGGCAGATTACAGAGTATCCATATTTTCAACACTTATGATTGTTTATAATGTCCTTTTACACCAAAACTTATTTGATTTCTTTTAGAACAAGATCCAAATTTTATTTGCTGCCTGCGGGTATCACATTCGGACAAGTCCTTTATATCTTTTACTTTATATTTTTGTTGTATACATGTGAACATACAGGCTATACTGAATGTAACTCACTGTAAATCTATCGTATTGTTATTTAACTCCCGTCGAAAGGCTATTGATGGTTTACACTATGCCGGAGAGAGTAACAGCTGATCTCAGCTTTCATTGCTTGAGCCCAACACGCAAAGGTAGCGGTGTGAGTTCCCATCTCAAAGAGCAACATGTTCAGAGCATTACTTCATCCACCAGGAAGATGTAATTCTGCTCATACTTAAAGAATCAGAGAAACCAGTTGTGTTTCGGATTTTAACAAGATACTGTAGCTGTTTGCTGTCACGGAAAAATGCGTGGATGAAGTATTTTTTACTTGGTTGCTGTTTCGTGCAAGATATCCTTGTAACTTTGAGAGCAATCAAGAAGCATGAAGCTTTCGTGTAAACGTCAATCTTAAAGTTTGTTAACATGAAATTGCCTTGTCTTTTTTTGTGAAGCCGCTGTGTTGGCTCTCTCTCGCACATTCGTAAAAGAAAATCATTCATCATTGCTTTCCTTTTCACGTTACTTCTTCCAGATTTATATGAAATGTTCTCTTTCTTTTTCCATTCTCTACTTAAAAATGCCATTTAGATATTTTAATTGATGACAAACGAAAATCACATCAAGAAGAGATTATTACCATATATCAAGTTGTGTTTATTCTTCTGGTCTCACAGAAATCACATATAACAGGTATATGAAACTTGTATTTGAATTACAAATGTGTTCCATTATATATAAACATTAAGTGGCAGTTTGTTTTCTTTATATAAAAAAAATAAATTAGATTATTCCGTTAACATTTTGGCAGAGTATCATCAAATTAAAGACAAAGTGAATTTAGGATTTTCCGGTTTGCTCACGTATTGTGAAACATTCAGTCGACGTTACAACTAAATGAGAACTTTTCTTTTTTATGGTTGTTTATTAGATTTTATGGTGATCATGTTAAACAGGAGCGTTATTTCAGGTTTTGCTTGAGGGAAAAGGCAGATTCTTCACCGATATATATAGAGTTGGATGTTTTTTATTAGTAGATTATTATATTCTCTCTCTCTCTCTCGCTATATATATATATATATATATATATATATATATATATATATATATATATATATATATATATATATATATATATAATAGTATAAAGAGTTTCTTGGAGACTAGTTTTGTTTGCAAGTGTGTTTTATTTATCTACGTGTATACATCACCTTCAAAAGAATCACCTTCTACACCTCTCTCAGCGTTTTTGCCAGTGCTAGAATGTGTCCTGGAAGTTTTCTTTTCAAAGCGAGTCAAGTACCTTCTGCCATTCGCACTGGATATTCGCTATGGTGAAAAACGGCAACATTCGAGCTGGATCTTCAGCTTCGGGAAGATGGCGAAGTATGCAGGAGCCATATCCGGCGAGTAGGGCGGATGTAGATGTGCAATTACCTTATTTCTGCAATTCTTATTTGTGCAATTATCTTATCTTATTATCTGAGAACCTTGTGTGTGAGGAGAGCATGGTGACAGGGTACATTGTAGTGGTGTAGGAGCCAGTTTTTCGCACGCCACAGATCCAGACACTTTCAGCGAATGTCCTTCCTCAGATGCCTTGAAACCTGATTGTAGAACTCGTTATTGAGAAAACAACAAATTCGTGATGGACAGTAGTGCGATTGCCGAAAAAAGGTGAACATGTACTTGGTTTAATACGTATGTATCTCACCTTTTTCGGTCGTGGGTGTGATGGGCTCTTCCATTCTGAAGACTGTTGCTTGTCTCAGTGTCGTACCCATATACCGAAGTTTAGTCACCAGAGAAGTATGGTGTAAAAGTGTTGTACTGTTAGGTGGTACATGGGAAAGTAGGTGCGGATTTTCCTGTAAGGTGGATGACATGTATCACGTGATTTTTAATTATCTGGCAATTTACTCGATGAACAATCTTTGATTGTAATTATATTAAAAACTTGTTATTAAAATTGATTGTGATGTAATGATTTTTATTTGATCGCTTCCGATGCAAGCTAAGCTATGTAATAATTTTTAATAGTTCGCTTCGATATGTAGCTCATTAGAACAACTATGCTATTAAAATATAACTAATCTCGAACCCAGCTTTTAATTAGATCGTTTCTTTTATTCTCTCGTATTATTTTTAGGGATCGCTTGCATAGTATACTCGTTATTAAAATTGATTATGATGTAATAAAATTAAAAATTAGTTTTAAAATTTGATCCCTCTAGTCCTTGTAGCCCCTGTAAAGAATTGTACCTCAAACCCCTGACCCTATAGAAAAAAACCTTTTTTATTCTCTCGTATTATTTTGGGGAATCGTATGCATAGCAAACTCCGTAGAACAGCTATGCTGTGATCATATTAAAAACTCGCTGAACAACCTTTGATTGTGATACAATATTATTTGTTCTTAAGTATTATTTATAATAATACACGTTGTTTAAAAACGGGAGAGAATAAACTTTATTCATGCGGGACTTATTATTTTTTGAGGGATTGTATGCATAGCATATTCGTTGTTAAGAACTTGTAGCATGATACGGAGCAGTTTTCAGCCCTTTTTGGCTGAAGTTAGGAGACTAATTGAAGTTTTCGCGGGCTTTTGGAACCCGGATGGATGGACGGAAGTAAAAGTTGGTGGCGTAGGGTATTGACCGTACTGCTACATGACATCACACAATGCCATCCATGCACAAGCAAAGAAGTTTGGCCTCGCGGTGGGTAGACACCACATAATGCCGACGACTAGTGGAAAAGAAGTTTGGCGTTGCGTAAAGTGAACACGTGATTACCTTGTATGTATGAAAGTACTTTAAATACAGGTTATAAGAGAAAAGATATATAAAGATACATCATGCTGTCCTATGAGACAAAGGATCATTGCAATAGTAATATTGAAGCATCATCACCTGATGCTGAATCAGAAATATACGAATCATCGACAGATGAAGAATTTGATATTGACGCAATAGAATCACCAGTGCTAATGGTTTCCGAAACCCCACCGTCATCTCCGCATATATTATCAAGAACATCGAGATTTTGGAGTTAAGACTGTTGTTGTAATAGTCAAAAAGTGGACCGAGAATGTATAAAGAAGGATATTAAAAAATGGGATTTCAACGATACATTAGTATGCGACGGATATAGAGAAGAGTCCTATCATGATTATGCTCATGATTGTATGAATGTAGCCCAAAAGTCATTGGAAACTCGAGCTTGGATTACTATAGCAAACTTTAGTGTCGAACAAAATGTGTTTTGTCTGTATGCATTGGAAGATTATCAAGAGAATATTATTGGAATAATATCAAGAGAAAAATTTTATAAAACATGTGGAATTATTAAGTGATACATACTATCATTCCGAATTATTGGACGTTTTATTAAGAAAAGACAGACGGAAATTGGTCATTCGGGATTGAAAAAATGTATTCGAACAATGCTAGTGTTTCATGTGTGTTATGTACTGCGGAAAATATTAATGTGTATTGTGTATTAAAAACTATAAAAGTATACTTACGTAACAATAATCCAATTGAATGCAAATTAAATATTCTTCATGATTGTACTCATCCTCATAATACTGGAACATTTGCAGCGAAGTACTTATGTCTTCATAAAACGCTTAGTGAACTTTTTGAAGTATTGGAACAAGACCATTGTGAAATCTCATTTATTTGCTTTATGCGTAAAACCTCTGATCTTTTAAAAAATACATAATTTGTTGGACAAATTGTTCCCTTCAGCGCACAAATGAAATTTCACCATGTGTAAATCAATATATTATTGATATTCAAGCTTTTAAAATATCTGGTAACGAATTTATTATTCGGGAGTTTTGTGTAACCGCATGCGGTCATACAGTAAATTACAATTACTTTGTAAAATCACCAATAGAATATAAGTTATTGTCATTAGGTTGCCAAAAACAAATTGATTGGTTAACATTAAATTAGACGGTTTGAAGTGGGATAGCAAAACTGGATATACTGTATCATTCATACGGAACTTTGTATATCAATTATGTGCAAAGAATTTAACCTTTTATTGTAAAGGTTTTAGAGAAATCTCTTTGGATTAACAGTATATTTGCATTAGATAATGTTATTGATTTAAAAACAAAACATTGTCCTTCATTACATGAGCTCTGTGGAAACATATTTAATGAATGTTGTTTTTTTTCACACAAACATTGTAAAGAAATCAGGATGTTCACATCGTAATGCACAACAGTTGAATTATTTGTGGAAATATGAAAGACCAACAACATTAACTAATGCATTATCAAGATTGTAATGTTTTTCTTAGGAATTGTAAATAAAAAGCAGGGATGTAATTTTTAAAAAAAATCTTGTAAAATTTTAAAAAATGTAGTAAAAATGGTATATATAATAAAAATATAAAAATTGTGAATACATATATATAATTAAAAAATTAAAAATATTTGTTTTCTTTTTAAAATCTTGTTTACATGTTTATAAACGATATCATTTCTTTTCAAATTTCTCATGTTAAACATTTTTAAATGATTGAGTACGAATAATATGACAAAAAGAATAAAACAAAGTATCTGCACAACACAGAATCATCATCCTGATATTGTTGATTATTTGAAAAGTATATCTTAGTATTTTTTATAAAAAGTTTTTATTTCCCTGGGAATGTCCATAGCAAGACTATCAAAGTAATATCCGTGTTTTTCTCATCGATGTACACTGTAACTCAATACGATCCACTTTAATCGGATGTATAAATATTAATCACAAGTGGAGCAGGTGGTTCTACCATTACAAGAAGTCTGTCAATAGGGTAAATACCAGTAACACCTGCACAAGTTACTTTATCAGTCACTGACACTTTTAACAGTTGTTTAATCACTAAATATGATGATTATTTTTTAATTGTAGTAAGTATGTAATAATCACTGTTACTCACATGTAAAACATAATCATTCACTTTTAGATATTCACTATACAGTAATGCTTCATTAACACTGCACATATTGTCCGAAACGATTTTAATTGTCCGAATATTTGTGAACATGAAAACTTCATGTAGTATACTTTGGATGGTCTATTTCTTCTAAATTTGTAACATTACTTTGAAGAATTTCTTGAAGAAAACACTTGATTGTTATTCCGTAAGTGTAAATACTTGTAGTATTTGAACAATATATTAGAAGTATTTCCTTAAGATGGGAATATTGTATATCGTCTTAGTGCCAGGTAGTGCACACACATTCTCCTTAGATACTTTTTTGTGGTTGTGATCGGCTCCGATAAGTTATTTAATGGATATGGCGGTGAAATTTTACACGTAAACTTAGTTTATTGTGAAGCATACGATCTAAACTTATAATGCAGTATGAAAACGCCCATACATTTCAATAGATTTACAATTTTTAACCTTATTAGCATGTTTCTGAAAACCAGCATTTGCATTATACAGTTTATCAAAATGTTTTGCAGTATCTTTATGCCACATGGCACATGCTAAATGTGTTTTAGAAGCATCATAGGAATGATTTAATAATGTTTCAATGTATGCACGATAAGGATAAGATCCGAATGAAGAACTAATTAATTTATTGTTTAACGAAATATCACTAAATCTTGAATGAAGGAAATTATTTACTGCTGCAACAGTATCATCTTCAGTTAAATTTGTACCATCACCTTTTGTAATTATGGAACGTACATAAAGATGTAGGTATGCAGGATGAATAAATTCCCCTGTTTCCCCAGGAATAACAAATTCAATAGGCCCTTCTGAGGTTAATGTAGAAATAGGACGATATTAAGCGTTTGTATTTGCTTCAATAACTATTTATGTCATTGGTATAGAAAATAAATCAAATTCATTGATACTACATTCAGAACTATTTGAATTTAGGAGAGAAATTATGAAAACATATCGTTTATTTGTTTACGTATTGTTGGTAGTCCAATCTTTACAATTGCAGGAGCCTTCCTCTTGCGTGACCGTCTCTTAACGCTACCAGTTAGCAATTGTCCGACTTTATCAATTGCTTTTGTCTTTAAACTATCACCAGCTTCTTTTACACGTGCTCGGAGAGATTCTTTAAATGGACGATTTTCCAATACATCACCGAAACCTATACACCCGTTTGTAATGCCTGACGTCATACAGTCTTTGCAGCTTGTTTAAGAAATGGTAAAGCAAAACGAAATAACCATTCGAAGAAACTACCTATACCATGTTCCCTTTGATATACAGGTCCTGAAAATATGGTATTCCACATCTACGATTATAAGAAACACGTCTTGATTTCATTTTTACTATTTAACAGGTGCAGGAGAGCGTTTAAAATGAAGTGCTCTGAGGTGAGGTCGGTGTCCCAGATGGAAGTGGCAAATTTTTCCCTGCGTGACCTTTTAATAATATTTCGATTGAGTTAAAACAAAATTTTGCAGCTGGCATATAATGAATATCTTCAAAGGTAATTGTTTGAACTTTTCTGCATTTAATTACAGAGATTGTTGCTATATGTAATAGTGGTGCTTTTGTATCACCTAAAATTGATATTGTATAATACCTGTACAAATAAAAATTTGATGTGGATATCCAATAGGTATGTATAGTTGTTTGAATCTGCGTCGTTCTTTCACAAGATCCGATTTTTTCAGAAAAAAACTAATTGTAAAGCTAATGTGTGTGACAATGCAATTGATTCTGCATGTTCATCACATTCAAGGTGTACAATATTTGAAAAATTAAATCTTATAAATCTTCATACTGTGCTTAATTCATCTATTAAATGATGAATGGATGGATAATTTCCAACAACAACATTACTTTTTATAGGATCTGTATTTTTAAATTTGTACCATACAACATTTTCACCCTCAGTAATATTATAACATGTAAATGGAATATGCACCTCAGTTAATTCCACGTACCAACCGGATTCTGATAATTGTATATTATATTTTAATTGATTAATAAAATGTGTTGGACTATTTGTAGGATATACATTTGTACTAGCGTTTGAAACTAACGTAATGTAAACAACTATCATCAATAGTTTCAGAAATGGTTTTCGTTTAAAGTGAAGTGTCAAGTTTGAAATCCCAAAACGAAATGATAATTTTAAACCATGTTCATCATTTAAGTTTACTTTTATCGTATCAAAATATTTCTTTTCAACTTGAACGTAATGTGGTGTGTGAAACACAAACCATTTTACATGACCGTATTGTACATTATACACACTAAGTTTTCGAACTATCGGTCGATATTTTGTTGTTGTTTTACAATATCAACGCTTACATTAATTGTATTGGGAATATTATAATCTAAATTATATGGAAATTTTCCACGTGTTAATATTAAATCAACATTTCTACTTTTGTGTATACAACATTTTAAATATCAAGTGTATTTTCATTAATAAATCCAAAAATATGTTGTAATCCCGGTGTAGTACCAATCATCCATTGATCTTCTAATTTTAAAGAGTGTTTAATGACAATTTGATTTTTATTTTGTAAATAATGTAACAGACGAACATTTTCCGAAATCAACTGAGGAATAGATTCAATAGAAGAATAATATCCTGGTGTTATTTGAACATGGTGACGTTCAACTTTATCATCGATAACAGTAGTAATTATAATTATTATAATTTCTTCATTTTCACCATCATTATAAAAACTGAACGGAATATTAATTTGTGTTAATAGAACACACCATTTTCTACCACTTGAATCAGTAGGTTGTGTTAATTTAACTCGAAATCAGGCCCGTGCTGGCCCACCGGGAAACCGGGACGTGTCCCGTTGCTCCCTCTGAAATATCACACTATAAATAATGGTACAACTTTTTAGTAATCTTACAGTTTTATTGGTAAAGAACCTGTGAAAGGTGCAGTGCGCCCTTTACATTAGGCACCCTTCCTAGACCCCATCAAAGATGAACGATTTTATTTACTCTTCTGTATAGCACAGAAATAGTACAATAAATACACACAGTTATTGTTGGCGAAGAACCCGTGAAAGGTACAGTGCGCCCTTTACATAAGACGACCTATGAAACATCACATTATAGATAAGTGGTTTTAGTTATCCTGTATACCAGCTTTGTTTAATAAATTCAAATACTGACTGGTGGTACAGAACCTGTGAAGAATACAAGGCGCCCTTTACATAGGATGCCCTGCGAAATATCACATCATTTTTTTATTCTTCTGTATTTCAGTTTTGTATTATAAATTCATACAATTGCTATTGGTAGAGAACAGGTAAAGAGTATAATCACTTACAAAAATATTATAAAGTTATGTAGTTATAAAACGAAACAATGTGATACATCGAGAATAGTTCGGATAGTCAAACGTACGATGCATTTATGTAATACTATACTGACACTAGTCTCTAATTTACGATTTTTACGGCATCGAAGCTTTCACAGTCTTAATATGCATCCATATATCCGAGCATATTGATTGTTCCTGTGTGTTTTAAAGCAGTGTTCAGATAATTGTATTTCCTGTCCAGACCTGTTGTATTTCTGAAAGATAGCTGTGTTAATTTCCGTAAAATGTGGTCTTCCTGTCACCACGGCACGGCGCGTCCTCAGGTTGTGGATCGAGGAGAAGGCCTCTGGGATATAGAGGTTAGCTCCGAATATACTGAATAAGCAGTCGCGGAAAGACAAGGGGTGATCCTCCAGCTTGAGAATTTGGTGTGAGGCTAACAACCTCATCCTGTAAAAAAAAGGATTGTTCAGATAAGTTCGCAGAATCCTCGGATCAGAACTGATAACTTGGCACGAATTCCGCAAAGTAAAACCGACATAAGATTTGGAACATGAAATGTAAGAAGTCTCTATAAGTCAGGCGCGTAAAAATTTGTAAAAAAAAGTGAGTTTAGAAATAGAGGTTGGACCTAGTGGGATATCAGGAAGTTAGATGAGAAGGAAATAGAGGAATCAAGTCGGGAAATTTTACGTTCTTTTACGGGGAACGAATTAAAAGTTACCAACTAGGAGCTGGGCTTTTCGTTCAGAAACGAATATCAGCAATTACATGGGTTGATTTTGTTGATGATATATTTTCTTTTACTTCTCTTAAGGGTCGGTGCTGTAATATTATTTTAAATGCACATGCCCCAACAGAAAATAATATTACATAATATAAATATAAATGTGATCACTACTGGTGAATAGATAACTATAATAAGTAAATTACCTTGTCACGTGGGAGAGAACGGGGATTTTCATTATTACTGCTGGTAAATAACGATACTAGAAATCTAGTCTATCATTTTTATTTACAGTAAATCTGAATTGAAAGGAATGAGCTTAGTTGGCCCTCACAACTAAATCAATTTCTACATAAGGCGCGACGCGAATGTCGGCACAATACCTTGGACCAACAAGCTCATTAAACATTGACAATCATTTACAATGAAATTATATCTATTACTCCAGTCCATTATCTAAATAAATAACATTAGTTTGAACCATTAAGTCAAATAGTTTTGGACATGAGTATTCAAAACCTGAGTTAATTTCATATGCAAATAGATATAGTACAATGTAAGTATATAGTCCTGGCACATAGGCCTAAGGTGCTTGAGGAATTAGTTTAGGATATATGTTACCTCTGGTATTAATCTTATGCATGTTAAGAAACAAATAAAGAACAATTCCAACTTACATGTTCCAAGTACATCCAACAGTTGAAAGGAGAGACGGACAAAGTCGACGCGTGTACAGAGTGCGGATAACGCGACTCGTATAGTTTTGTCCGATAATGATTAACTGACCAACTGAACCGTAACTGAACCCCTAGTAAATTTTTACTAGTGTTTTTATACACAGTTTGTTTTTCTCTTCTATCTTCCTGTTCTCTATTTCTGGACTTTCTTAACCACAAAATTGTTATTTCTCTGTGACGTCAATCAGGAAGTCCTTGTTTTTCTCGTCACAGGTCTACCTTTCTATTGTCAGAAATAGTTCTTGCTTTCCCTTTCACTACACTATGTTTGTTGAAATTAAGAGGATTGTTTCCGTGAATTCTTTCTAGGTATATTTTCAATCAATTGTTTTAATAAACAATAAAAAAATTTCATCCTAGTCTCTGTTCACGTTACACTCCTCCACTTAAAAAACATACTACTGAGTGATCCTGAAATGGACACCAATAATTAATTTCAGGCTAGTCTTTTCGGAACACCCTGTATATTGAAACACTGGTAAACACTTGTACTCAACACAGATCCAGGGAAGCACAAAAGCAAGAGGGAAGTGAAGAGTGATCGTCACAGCATATGGGTAAGATGCCAGACAGAGAACACAAAAAGAATAGAAGTGAAAGATTGTGTGTCATTAATGGTACCAAGTTATAGAAAATTACACAAATCGTAAAATAGACAAATGGTATGGAAGATTTAGATTATTCAACCACATAGTCTAAAATGTAACATTAGAAGTATTGAAACAACAACGTCACATAATCCTTAACATTATTAGAAGCTTGGAGACACTTTAGTCAACGTGAAATTTGTTGGAATTGAAATAGATCTTATAACAATGGTTATAAACCAAGAGGTAAACATCAGTATTTCATGTGTATTTTAGAATGACATAACATATATACATCAATACCTAAAAAATAATACTTAAAACTATGAAATTAAATACTAATAATACAAAGGGTATACATAATATAATATATATATTGTTGGAAATTAATTCCGTATTGGTTTCTCTTTCGCACCAACCATTGCTCCATTAAGTGAGATGCCCTAGGCGTCTACTATTCTCTCAAATGCACATTCGCCATCACAGAAATAGTTAAAGGTGATTAGCAGTTACGGACTATGAGAGGTTAATCGTTATAACAATGCAAGGTGAAATCAAGAGACCAAATAATGAACGAAAAGGAAAAAACATGACAGACTAGGGTTTTTCGGTTTTTTTTATTTACCCACCACCAAAACATATTTACATAGGTAATCATATTCGTGAAGTAGAACGATGATAATATGGGCTGGTCAAGGGAACATTCATGGAATCAGGGGACGCAGGTGTGGACAGGGAGGCTTCTGATAGTCTTAGTAAAGACGACATAAGCACCGCGGTTTCACTAGTTACGGGATTCGTCCGTCTATGGGGACTATTCCTGTATTGAGACGTGATATTGGAATTATAGAATCGTGATCGCGGCCGTCGGCGGGCATATTTGTAAATACAAATACAAGCAATTAACGAAGCTATTAATGCCAACGAACCTAAACTGGCACAAGTGATCACAAAGGTAGATGCGTCAATGAGGTTTGCTGCCTGCGCCACTGGTATCCACAAGATCCACATGAGAATCCTGTAAGGAAAATATGGTCGGAATAGAGACGTGTACTGGGACTTCCTTTTATATATATATATCTACATATAATAAATGACTCTACATGAAAGATGAAGGCCTAAACTTACACCATAATACACAGGGAAAATAATAGTTTATTTCTGAGCTTCTTTGTGAGGGTGGAAAACAGCTAACTAATATTTAACAATTTTCCATATGTGGGAAGAGAACTTGTTACAGGTGGAGATAATTTTGTAACTTCCTCATACATGTCAGCGCTGAAATTAGGTCAGTTGCACATAGCTTTACCAATGACGTCAGGGGGTTGCCATCTCAGTGAACCAGGAAGTAATGCGTACAAATTAATAGCGAGCATAGAAAACACTTGGGGGAGATAGGCTAGGGACATCGTAGGGGGTAGGAAATCTTGACCTTGGAATTTCCAGCGTGGAACATGGTCATACAGACTTCCTTGTTGCAATGTAGTGTTCAATTGGGATGTGTCTACAATAACGCGTGTGAATCTTATGTAGTTCGTATCGTTGTGCTGTTAGAAAAAAATACGCGGTTTTTTTCGGTTTACTGGCCGTAGCTGTGGGAAGCCGCTTTGGTGAGTACCTGTAAATTACGTATAATTTTTTTTTATTTGTCCTCTGAAAGATGGAGCTATAATAAATGTGCATTTTATATCGCAGGTTAGGGATATTGGTATAGAAGGAAATGCATTCGAAAAGGGTTGCTATAAAGGAATGTGGAATACCACAATGAAGGGAGGGTAGGGTTTATATTGGGCCTAACCACGACCTATGTCGTGTTTTCTGTGGGTGTTACACAATTGTGTCGTTACCTAACTTCGGCCTATGTCGAAGCATCAGCACTAAGCTGCTTCCTACTTCTTCATCTTTACAACCGAATGCATTTTCTGCTTAATAAGATTATCAGTACACATTTACACATAAATCTATGAGTAATATGTTTAAAATATTGGATTGCATTAATCATTGCTCATTTATGTATACGTGTTACTGCAGTGTTTAGAGGTGAACAATTCTTGTTTTTCAAATGCAAAAGAAGTTTAAGCTCTGAATGGGGGAAATTTCCGAATGGGGGGAATGCGGGTTAAGTCCCCTATGTGACCGACCATAAAAATCCGTGGTTCACAGGAATTTACTTTCATTAGTTTGATATTGTAGGCGGCATAGGTAACCAACAGTACAGAACATAATGTCCACAAAATTATTTTGTCGTCCAGTGATTTGTTGTATGTACAAGTGGGGCAATATTATGAGATGAGTGTGTTAGGGTACTAGCCCAATATGTGTTACTTGATGTAATATCATAATATTTCCGTAATTTAAAAGGAAAGAACACATATGGTCAGTGCTTCTATGAGAAATTATATTGTTGGGGGGGGGGGGGGCGCCCGTAAATAGTGCGGGGCCTACAATGCTTAACGTTAAATATTCAAAGCTAATAACGTTAGTCGTTTCCGGGGATCATTCCAGAGCTTCGGGGGGGCAATGCCTCCCTCAGTTATGTCGAGAAGACACACTTCTGATGGTCGAGAAAAAAAACGTGTAGGGTGACTTGTGCAACGGATGAGTATACATTCGTGCGTATGCCGTAAACAATGCTATGCAGCCTGCTAACCAGTGAAGGTGCATTCCCAAGTAATATGATGGGAGCGCATAACATATTATGTAAGATAGAAATAGCAGTAGTGAAAGTTGGAATCCCTGGCTGAGTCTCCTACAGTAACTGTAATAACGGACGGGGGAGTAAGTGAAACTGCTTCGAGTAGAGAATTACTTTTTTTTGAAAAACTACTCTTTTCTTGCTAAAGCTACTGGGAAAGAAAAAAATAACTGAAACCGATTGTGAGAACGTGAAATAGAATTGGGAGTTCAAACATGAAGGTTGCAATTATACAATACACTCATATACATGATATTCCACACTTGTACATCATTAATCTGGCTGTAAATATTGCCTATATTTGGTTACAAACTCTGGACTAGGTCCGTCTTCTGGAATATAGAGTTTGAGGCGCGCTTTGGTAATCGGAACCTGTTTGTCATTGATAGTAACTAGATATGAGTTGCCATCAAGTTTACTATGGATTTCGTAAGGGCCGTCATAGAGTTGTTGAAAGCTCTTACAATCTCCAGGTTTTGTGTATAGCCTTTGGACGACAACCTGCTGACCGGGTAAGAATTCCGTCGGCGTTTTTCGCGAGTGTAACTTTTCTTGGCGACGCTCGAAAATCTGATTCCGTCTATGTAAAACGTAATCACGCATGTCCCGTGCTTGTGTGAGCCGTGCATGATTGTCGAGGTTATCCTCCGGGGCATTCAATACACGATCTATGGCAAATACAGGTTGAATACCATACAAAATGGAGAATGGACTCACTCCAAGCTCTGTAATCGGAGTCTTATTCACAGATGCCGTAGCAATGTGAAGAAACTCAGGCCAGCGTGAATGTTGATCCTTCGTGAGAAAGCGGAGCGCATTTTGTATATCGCCAATTCGACTTTCGGCGTGACCTAGTGTCTGATGATGTGCGGGAAGGGCGTACTTTACTTCTACTCCCATACTCTCTAAGAATTTCTTGGTTTTTATGGAGGTGTGGCTGGTTTGGCGGTCTAAATATAATTTAGATGGGCACGAGAAGGGAATCACGATGTGATCCATGAAAAAGTTAATGAACGCTTCTGATGTTGGGGATTTAATAGGTGCGGTGATGACGTAACCACTGGCGTGGTCAGTCGCCAGGTAGAAGTATTGATACTTCTCCGGTTCAGACGGTATCAAACGTCCAGCAAGATCAATGGAAAAACATCGTAAAATAGTACTCTGGGGCAATTGTTGAATAGTCTCCACAGAAGGGTTATAAGAGCGTTTGAATAAGGAACACTCATGGCATTTCCGCAGTTTACTATGCAGCCATTTATTCATTTGTGGGAAGTAATAGTTTGCCTTCAACAATTGATACAGCTTAGTAAAGCCTGGGTGGGTCAAAGAATGCGTGTGCAACTCAGCAAAAATAGAATCCCTTAGTTTGTTAGGGACACAGAGTACAAGTCTGTCCTGTGGGATAGCTTTAATTTGTCGATAAAGAATTCCCTTAGAAATCGTGAATTCCTTTTTCCATTGATTATACTGTCTGTGCGATGTGTCATCTGCTTGTAGTGTTCTTATCACTTTGCCAAAAAATGAATCTTGGCGCTGTAGTTCGCCAACATCAACACGCTTATCAAGTGCCAACAATTGAAATTCGTGGGGAGTTTCTGCCGCCTCTTCAATGGTGTCCTCTGTGACCGGAAGTGGGTTCCGACTAAGCAAGTCGCTTAATGTGTTATTCTGGCCCTTTATATGTTGGATTTTAAACGAGAATGTGCTAAAGAAATCTCGCCAACGCTGAAGTTTGCCACTCAGATGATCCGAACTTTTTAAAGCCGTGACTGCCGTCGAGTCGGTGTAAATTATGAACTCCTGACCTATTAGATATTTATAAAATTTGCGTAAGCCAAAATAGACTGCATACAGTTCTAATTCATAGACGGGCGGAGGTGTTTTTCGTGGGGGGTGACGCGATGAGGCATATTGCACCGGATGCCATTCTGTGTCGGATGAACGCTTTTGTAACAGGCACGTTCCAACGCCAATGGTTGAGGCATCCACTACTAAGGCATGGGTGGTGTCAGTAGTAGAGTAAATTTGGAGGAGGGGTGGGCTCGTCAATGCTTGACGCATCTCTTCGAAAGCCTTGTCACGCTCCGGTGTCCAAATTAACTTTTTCGGTGCACCTTTTAAGGCATCATACAAGGGTGCCAAATTAAGGGAAATATTTGCAAAAAATCCACGAAAAAAGTTAACTGAAGCTAACCACGACCGCAATTGTTTCACCGTCGTTGGTTTGGGAATTTTCAGAATTGCTTCTATTTTAGCAGGGTCAGGTTGTATGTGACCATTCTCAATAATAAACCCGAGACATTTTAAGCGAGTAACGCCAAACACGGACTTTTTAAGATTGAAGAGTACGTTATACTGCTGTGCAGTAGCAAGTACTTTATCCAAAGTCTCAAGCAGTTCTTCAAAAGTTTGGGCGTGTAGATATATGTCATCTACGTACATCGTGAGTCTACTTGGGTCTACATTTTCGAAAATGTCCCGTAAAACACGTTGAAGCATAATTGTGCTATTTACGTGACCTATTGGCATGGCTGTCAGCTGATACATCAAGTGTGTTAAATTTAAATTTAGGGATGGGACCGAAAAAGACGTAAAAGGTCTATCCTTTTTATCTAAAGGAATTTGGTAGAATGACTGTGTTAAATCTAAGGTACAATAGAATTGAGCATCGGCCAAATTATCTATAACATCCGCCATGTTGGCTGGAGCATCTCTTATAGTTAAGGAATGAAGGTTCAATTTTCTGAGATCCAGGCAAATAGGCGTTCCTTTATGAAACCGTTTGGGCTTGGAAGCCAAATTTACTACTGGAACCGCTATGTTGTCTACGCTGGCTGCCGTGTGTGCTATGAAACAACGTTTAAGGTTTCTGTTTGTCAGCGTGTGAATGTGCAGAGTATTGAAATCACTAGCTAACGGGATTTCAAGTGGGACAAACGTCACTTAACGTGGATGAACCGTGATAGTTTGTTTACAAACCAAAATTAAGTGTTTGTTTGTTTTCACCTGTTTTGCAACTTCTTCCGGCAACTTATTAATGCATTGTGGTAGTTTCTGTTCTTTGTTAGGAAAGTAACCTAAATGACGTAATGTAAGCGTGTTCGTCTGGTATTCAATGACTGCCTGGTGTGTTCTGAGGAAATTATTTGCCAAAATTATGGGGAATTTCGGAATGGGGATAAGCCGAAACAAGACAGTAAAGGATTTTCCAGCTAATTTAATTTTAATACACGTAGCATGGGTCAGAACCATTGGTTTGTCACTGATACCATAAATGGATGTTTGTAACGGAAAAACAGACACGTTTCTTGGTAGTGCGGACCACGGAATTATAGACGTTTCCGCGCCACTGTCCAGAAGAAAACGCTTCTTTTCATTACCTAAATGACCATCCACATATGCTAATTGACCATCGAGGTGTAGTGGTAGCGTAATAGACGAAGTTGCATGATGTAGTGTTGTTGCTGCAGGGGTAGGTTCGGGCGAAACTGCAGGAGCGGAGGGCTCCTGTACCGTACCTAGTTTTTTTGATCAGTAACGGCACTAAAAGTAGGGGTGGCTGGGCTACCTGATGCGGCGTAGGTTGGTAGAATGGGTATGGAGGAGGAGGAGGGTATCCATAGTATGGATACGGTGATGCATACGGAGGGTATGCTGGGGGAATTTGACCAACATATGATTGGGGATTATTCCCAAGGGGCTGTTTATTTGTCTGTTTTTTCTTTTTGTTCTTGGGCTTCTGCTTCGTGTTACGTACTGGGTTCGATTCCGAGCCTCTGTCAGAACCTTGCCCTTTCTTATGTACTCTTTGTTGCCATCCATGAGAGCACGGTGGACATTCTTGACATGTCGGTTGTGCCTGAGGATGGTGATGCTGCCGCTGATAATTATCAGCATTAGCAGGTGAATGTGCCCGTGGGGTGGGGGGGCGATAAGGTTTTTGGGCAAAATGGACATGCGAAACGGATGCCTTTTGATTAAACTGTAGTTGGAGTGATTCGAGTTTCTCCAATATCTCAGAAAACGGATCTGCCTGTGCTACCGGGTTCGATTGCATTTTGGGAGCTGTTGCGGGCGATGCCACTGCATGGTGCCTGGGATCGCTAGCTACAGTCTCTTGATCACAAAGACGTTCGTGAAGCAGTAAGTCTGCTTTCTGACGTGTAAACGCGTCCTGCACTAAAGCATCAAAATTAGGGTACGTCTTTTGTGAAAAATAGTGCATATGCGATGGAAGCATAGCAATGACCGCGTCTGCTACGAAATCTTTAAATGCTAGATTTGGATTGTATTTATCTGCTAAAAATTTCTTTTCGAATAAGAAATGCGTTAAAAGTTCTCCCGGGGCCTGAACTCGCGATCTATACGCATTCAACGCCGTTAAAGGTAACTGAGATGATCCGAACTGTTCTTCAAAGGCCGCCTTTAATCCTGCCCAGTCTTTAGTACGTAAAACATTTTCCTGGGTTTTGTACCAATATAAGGGAGGACCACTCAAACACGTGGGAAAAATAGCCTTTATGCGATCTGAAGACCAACCGTTAATCTCTGCTAAACGTTGAAAGTTCGCTAAGAATCTATCTACATTTTCGGAAGGTCCATCAGAGAACACATCTAAAGAAACAGAAGGGATAATCATCGAAACGGGGTTAGTACTATTAGATCTACTGCCAGAGCGAGTATTAGCCATAGTTAACACAATTACACACTAAGAAACACAACTGAACAAAAAAATGGCAAATTGCACTGAGAGAACAGCGAAAATACAATGTCACTTAAAGATTAGGAGCAAAGGTCATGCATAGCATAAAATCAAAACCAAGGTAGCATAATCCTTATAATTCCTCTATAAGTTCGGGGAGCCATATTACATTAATATAAATATAAATGTGATCACTACTGGTGAATAGGTAACTATAATAAGTAAATTACCTTGTCACGTGGGAGAGAACGGGGATTTTCATTATTACTGGTGGTAAATAACGATACTAGAAATCTAGTCTATCATTTTTATTTACAGTAAATCTGAATTGAAAGGAATGAGCTTAGTTGGCCCTCACAACTAAATCAATTTCTACATAAGGCGCGACGCGAATGTCGGCACAATACCTTGGACCAACAAGCTCATTAAACATTGACAATCATTTACAATGAAATTATATCTATTACTCCAGTCCATTATCTAAATAAATAACATTAGTTTGAACCATTAAGTCAAATAGTTTTGGACATGAGTATTCAAAACCTGAGTTAATTTCATATGCAAATAGATATAGTACAATGTAAGTATATAGTCCTGGCACATAGGCCTAAGGTGCTTGAGGAATTAGTTTAGGATATATGTTACCTCTGGTATTAATCTTATGCATGTTAAGAAACAAATAAAGAACAATTCCAACTTACATGTTCCAAGTACATCCAACAGTTGAAAGGAGAGACGGACAAAGTCGACGCGTGTACAGAGTGCGGATAACGCGACTCGTATAGTTTTGTCCGATAATGATTAACTGACCAACTGAACCGTAACTGAACCCCTAGTAAATTTTTACTAGTGTTTTTATACACAGTTTGTTTTTCTCTTCTATCTTCCTGTTCTCTATTTCTGGACTTTCTTAACCACAAAATTGTTATTTCTCTGTGACGTCAATCAGGAAGTCCTTGTTTTTCTCGTCACAGGTCTACCTTTCTATTGTCAGAAATAGTTCTTGCTTTCCCTTTCACTACACTATGTTTGTTGAAATTAAGAGGATTGTTTCCGTGAATTCTTTCTAGGTATATTTTCAATCAATTGTTTTAATAAACAATAAAAAAATTTCATCCTAGTCTCTGTTCACGTTACAATAAGGATGGCGATTTAAAAATACAGTTTTTACGAAAGAATAGAACGGGTATTTGATCATCTCCCGCAATACAATGTGAAAATTCTGTTAGGCGATTTCAATGCGAAGGTAGGACCAGAGAGTATTTTCAAACTGATTATAGGGAATAAATGTTTGCATAAGGAAGGTTGTAACAATGGCGTTAGACTCGTGAACTGTGCAATATCCAGAAACCTTATCGTGAAGATTACAAAATTCCAACATCGCGACATTCATAAATATACTTGGACTTCATCAGATGGAAAATCACATATTCAAACTGATCATGATTTAGTAGACAGAAAAGAACAGTTTAGCACGACTGATGTTATAACGAAATACTTTAGTTTGTATAATATTAACCTGTACCTTGGGCAAAAAGTGTTCATAAATATGTAATATACTTAGTAGAATGTTCATTTTAAATTAACAGAAAAGAAGAATGTTTTTAATATATGTAAGAGATTATTATGGGATAGTTGTGGCTATGTACATGTTATGTGTTGACCTAGTCAAGTGAATTTATGTATTTTATGGTCTTAAAAAGGATATTTAAGACATATCAAGCAATAAAGGTGAGACTAATAATCTTTGAATATCTGAGTTGATTTTTGCATAAAGAAAAGTAATTATCGCTTCGTAACTTATATTTTACAAGACGAACCAGGTTGACGACGCTTTTTCTATAGAGTCGTTATAAAAATTTGGTTTACCAAACCCGGGACTTTTGAAAATTCAGTTCCCGAAGAAGGAAAGTAGGGCTGAATTTACTTGGATATTACCATTTATGAATACGAACTTAACCGTATTACGAAGCGGTAAGGTCATCAAAAGAAAAATGGATAGTGAAATAGTGCAACAGGAATCTAATACCAGTAATCCAGGTGAAATTAGTGCAACACCAAGTTTGTCATCTGAGGATCGACTTTTGTTAGCTGTGCAGCGACAAATTATGCAAATGACGACTGAGATAAAACAAACCATGGAACAGAAGCTCAATGAATCTAACACAAACATGGAACAGAAGTTCTATGAAGCTAACCAGAGCATGGAACAGAAGCTCAATGAATCTAACACAAACATGGAACAGAAGTTCTATGAAGCTAACCAGACCATGGAACAGAAGATAGAATTGAAATTCAACGAAGCTAACAAGACCATGGAACAGAAGTTCTATGAAGCTAACCAGACCATGGAACAGAAGATAGAATTGAAATTCAACGAAGCTAACGAGACCATGGAACAGAAGTTCTATGAAGCTAACCAGACCATGGAACAGAAGATAGAATTGAAATTCAACGAAGCTAGCAAGCAGTATGAAGAATTAAGTAAACGAATAGAACGGATAGAACTGAAATCAGACGATACGAAACAAACAATCGTCCAGGTGATGAACGACATATCCTCGCAGTTTGAAGAGAAGTTAAAAAGGTTAGCCGATGAGTGTCAAGAAAAGCACGATTATCAAAATCATGAAATCTGTGCTGTAAAAAAGGATTTAACGTTAATAGAATCTTCCGTTAAACATCAAAAGATCCAGTTGGCTACTATGCAGGAAGAAATTAAAACGTTACAGGCTAGAGATAACATTTATCGCAATAATCTGGGCAGTGATCGCTTCGAGTTTCCCCAATCACCGGATATAAATACGCCTTCGCCGGAATCTGAGGAGGATATTATATTAGAGGAAAATTGTCCGAAGATCACTGATGAACGAAATATAAATGGTATCATGACACAGCACGCTGCGGACCGGAACAATCACACCACAAGAACAAGGAGTGAGAAAAGAAAGGTAAAGTTAAGTGTCAAGATGAGCGAAATCAAAACCATGAGTAAATTTAGTGGTAAGTGCAATGAAAATGCTAGTTCTTTCTTAGAGAAGTTCCAAGACGAATGCAGTATAATGTCTATCGACCGATCACAATACATGAAATTAATACCCCATGTATTACTCCCACCTTGTTCCTTATGGTTTAAGGCAATACGTGATCACATTAGTACATATGAGGAATTTAAAGCGGCATTGATCGCGAATTACGAAAATGACTTTTTGCTGGCAAACAGAGATGCCACTCTTAGAAATCAACATTTCAATCCTCGATTGCACAAATCTATTGTAGAGTTTGTTGTAAATGTCTATAATGAATTAAAGGTTGTTAATCCCTTGCAATCGGAATCAAGAATAATTGCATCGATTCGCAATTTGCTTCCATTTAAATTACAGCAGATCTTATTTTCCACACAGTGTATGAGTTTCAGTCATTTATTAATGCTTGTACAATGCTACGAAACTCAATACCATGCTATGAATCTAACACAATCAGGAATGGGTAAAAATAAGAATAATTCTGATCATTTGGTCCCTGTTCGGAATTTGAATATCCGAAGTGTGAATAATAATGAACCGAACCTAAGACGAGTATGCTCTAGCAATCAAAATGAACAAAATAGACAAGGTTATGTAGGGAATCCGCCTAACCTAATCAACCGAAGTAGACACAAAAATAATAGAAATACATGTCGAAATCCTAGAGATGCTACCAATCCTATGTATAGACATAATCATTGTTCACGAGATGGTACTTCGTATCCAAATTCAAATCACGATGAAAGACATGTACAACCTAATGTAGAACCTAACCACGATTGTGCGGTACAATGCACTTTATTAGATTCATATGCCAGTGCGAATGTAACATGATTACCGTTAACGAAATTAGGTTAAACCCATGTTGGTTATAGATTCTTGTGAATTTTCGTTTTAAAGTTTGTGTTAATATTAATCATGAAAACGATGGTTATAAATATTTGAAATGCATCTAGTTAAAGAGTTAGTAGCACCCAACATTCTTGATCAAATAAATAAGAATGAAAAATAACAATAATAATGAAAAATGTGTTTATTTAATAACAAAAGGGTGTCTTTTGTTTCTGTAAAATAAATTTATTTACTTCCATTTGATTATTCAAACGTAGGTTATGTTTAATTTTTATTCTTTCTTATTAATGTGAAGAATCATAATTCAATTTATAATTAGTTAAAGGCAAAAATTATTTATATTAGATTGATTTGTGTTTAATTATCAAAGATTTATTGTGAATGTATTTATGAGAATGATAATAACTAATATTTTATATATATATGAGGGTTAACCAAAATGTAATGAAGATATATACGAGGTGTGATCAAAATATAAAGAACATATGTAATGTACGAACATTAATCTAATCAGACCAGTGGTTCTTGAATATAAAAGCCAAGCCCACTCATGACTTTTATATTCAGTCCCTTTTTCGGGCGACATTTTCTATAACGAAATACTTTAGTTTGTATAATATTAACCTGTACCTTGGGCAAAAAGTGTTCATAAATATGTAATATACTTAGTAGAATGTTCATTTTAAATTAACAGAAAAGAAGAATGTTTTTAATATATGTAAGAGATTATTATGGGATAGTTGTGGCTATGTACATGTTATGTGTTGACCTAGTCAAGTGAATTTATGTATTTTATGGTCTTAAAAAGGATATTTAAGACATATCAAGCAATAAAGGTGAGACTAATAATCTTTGAATATCTGAGTTGATTTTTGCATAAAGAAAAGTAATGATCGCTTCGTAACTTATATTTTACAAGACGAACCAGGTTGACGACGCTTTTTCTATAGAGTCGTTATAATGTTCGGTCGTTCAGAGGAGTTGATTGTGATAGTAAGAGAGAGACTATTGTTGAATAAAGGAAATATTCAATATCTGAAAACGAAGCGGTTTATTTTTTTTAAATAGAGGAGAGTCAGGTGAGAGGGGAGCCAGATGGGAGTGTCGAATAGATTCTCGGTTTTAGAAGGTTCGGAGTGCACTAGTGTTCACGATACTTTGTTGAAATTAGAGATAACATTAAAATTTCAGCAAAAGAAATATTGGAGCACGCAGAAATACGTAGCACGCATTCATGGTTCAACCAGGAATGTACTAAAGTAACAGACAAGAGAAAACGGAAGAAACTGCGTTGTCTACAAAATCCGAACGAAATAACTACATAAAATTTCATTGTCATCTGGCAGTGACTTCTAAAACTTTTAAAACTTTTAGAACAAAGAAACGCGACTTTTGAAAGTTAAAAAATTAATTACCTTGAAGATAATAGTGAAAACAAAAACATTCGGGACATGTATAAATGCATCAAGGAACTTAAAAAAGGCTATCAACTTCGTGCTTATATATTAATGAAACCTAAAGGAACAGTTCTCACTGATACAGATAGATCTTAAATAGATGGAAAGATTTCTTTGACGATTTGCTTAATACATAGCCAAAAACTAATGCTCATGGAGAAAGTGAAATGCATGCAGCATAACGGTATATTCCAGAATCTAACAAGACAGAAATAGAAATCGCTATTTAAAAAAATAAACACACATCTTCGGGTGTAGACGAAATTCTGGTTGGCTTAATTTTAGCTGGAGGGGAAAAATTGTAGAGCAAGATACATAAACTCACTATCTGGAACAAGGAAGAATTACCACAAGATTGAAGAGAATCAATCATTGTTCCAGTTCATAAGAAAAAAAAACAGATATAATAGTTATCGAGACATTAATCTTTTGTCAACACCCAATAAATCCTCTTAAACATTGTATTAGCAAGATTGACTCCATACGCAGATGAAATTATTGGAGATTATCAGAACGGATTTAGGTAAAATCGATCAAATATCGACCAGATATTTACCATTCGACAATTACTTGAAAAGAAATGAGAGAATACAACATCCTGGTACATCAATTATTGACTTTAGACTGGTAGGAGGAAAACATTGTATATACAACATGCTTACAGAATTTGCAATAATGAAAATGGTAGATTAATTAAGATATGTTTAAATGAATCCCAAAATAAGATTCGAGTAGAGAAATTCTTGTTCACGAGCTTTCACGTTGAGAATGACCTGAAACAAGGAGATGCGCTGTCGTCATTATTATTTGACTTTGTTCTGGAGAACACGATAAGGAAAATCAAAGACAGCAATCAGGTCCTAGAGCTGAATTGTATTCGCCAGGTTATGGCGTATGCTGATGATGTAAATTTAATAAGTAATGATAGAATAATAGAAAGGAATGCAAAAATCTTAATTAACGTTTGCAGGGATATAGGCTTAAAAGTAAATGCAGAGAAAACTGAATAAATGGAAGTTTGTCGGGATCGTAATACTGCATTTTATTGATGCGTTAAAATACCAAATAATATTTTCTTTCGACAAAGTGGATACTTTAAAATATCTAGGATCAGACCAAAACCATAATCACTAAAAAATTTGATGTCAACTGAAAGTAGGGATTTCGTGCTATTATTCAGTTAAATATCGTTTGTTGTCGCTAATTCTGTTGAGGAATTTGTAGCTCAAAATATAAAACGATAATCATGCCTGTGCTGTATGGTTGCGAAACATGGTAACTGACTGAGGGAAAATCGCAGACTGAAAGTATTTGAAAACAAGATTCTTAAACCAATATTCGAACTCCAAAATGAACGGGAATGGGGAAAGGCAGAAACATCATAAGGGGGAACTGCATAATTTTATACCGTTTACCAAACATTGTTAGGGTAATCAAGTCTAGGAGGCTCAAATGGTCATTTCATGTAGCCAGAATGGAAGAAATTAGAAAAGCTTTCGAAGTTGTAACTGGAAATCCAAATAGGAAAATGACCGTTAGGAAGACCGAGGCGCAGATGGGAGGACAATATTAAAATGGTTCTCGTAGAGATTGAAATATAAAATAGAAACTGGGTTAGGTTTTCTAAGGACAGAAATCAATGGACAGCTTTTGTAAACGCGGCAATGAGCCTCCTGCGTCCATGGGCGTGCTATATTAAGTTGTTGATACATTTAGCTTCTTTTTATTTGACACAAATGTTATTACATGAACTTAAAAGTTTTTCCGTAGTAAAGAGGATTTCGATTCGAGGTTAGCTATTTACGTTAATACTAAAACAAATTTGGTGGTGATTTTGATGTAAAATGGCACCCATACTTTCTTTCAAAGTCTCTCTCTCTCTCTCTTTCTCTCTCTGTCTCTCTCTCTCTCTCTCTCTCTCTCTCTATATATATATATATATATATATATATATATATATATATATATATATATATATATATATTTATATATATATATATATATTTATATATATATATATATATATATATATATATATATATATATATATATATATATATATATATATATATTCCCATTTGTATAGGCGCCCTTTTAGTAGGCTTGTCCACCGCCCTCATTAGTATCCCAGCACGGCCCTGCTCGAAATGAAGCTGTAGTGTTATTATCAAAAAATTTACTACTTGCATTTGAAGGAAAAGTAACGTAAAAGTCGTGTGTAAAGTTTGAATTCATCTTGCAGACTGAACAGAATATGATCTAATCCACGAATTCATACTTGAAGGATATCCTAATCATTTTACGTACATCCACCCATTTTTTACGTTTTAATACTTTTTCAATTAGATAAGTTTTCTTTGAGTTTATAATTACTTTTTGTAATACTTGTGCATAAAATATTCCTATAATTTCTTCACCTTTCCAATCTTTTCATTTATAAGTGACAGGATTTGATTTAATATATACTGTATATCTACAATAATTATTTCTTGTGACCATTTAGGTAAATACCTCTTTCTAGTATATGTTTATACTTACTAACACGGACACAATCACCCGGATTAAATTGACAACATATTCTTTTTATCCATTCTATTTCCGTATAATTTTTCCCATACTGGATTCACATTGGAATCATTTACTTGTGGAGGTACCATTTTAATACTTAAATGATTATAATTATTTACAATTTGATCTAAGACAATATATCGATAGGTATTCTTTGCAGTAAAGCAACGATCCAATTTTTGTTTTAATGTTCTTAATGCGCTCTGCTAAAGCGGATGTAATTTCAGAATGAACACTATAGTGATTTCATATTCTTTGAACAATTGTGTTACATGACTATTATAAAATTCACCGGCTAAATCTCTTTGTACGTTAAACGTGGTGAATTTGATTTTTTTAAAAATTCTTTTGTTATTGCTTTTGCCATTTCAGGACTTTTGTTTTTAAGGGAACACAATATGCATAGTGTGAAAAATATCAATACAACATAATATATAATTATAATTATTATTATATTTGCAATATTTTGCATACCTGCTAAATTCATTTGTAATGTTTCATTTGGTGCACTAACATAATAATTTTTACGTTCAAAAACTTTGCCAGCTGGTGGATATAATATATAAACATCTTGAAAAGCTGGCCATTTCTTAATTTTCTTTGTAGACAACTTTGTTTTACGATGTAATGTTTGTATACCCGTAAAGAATCAGGATTTGAATAATCATAATATATTTTTGATAATTTTGTCATTTTTACATGCTATATTCTTTCTGATGTTTAAATAAATTAGCTACCGTTGTAGGACTAGATGATTTTCTTACTTTACGACTACGTTGTCTTCTACTACTAATACTATTTAGTTTCGATGCTGGTGTGCTAATAGATGTGCCAATAAATTCTTTAGGATCATTAAGATCATTCCATAATTATTTAAATTCAAGAATACCTATAGGAGTTCTTGAATATTTTCTTGTACGAACAACATCATTTACTAAATCTATAATATTTGAACCTAGTATTGATTTCCTTGGATACGTATTATACCAGGCTTATCCCACTGAATTTTGTCAGAACTTGTAAACTGTTTTAATAACACTAGCCAACAAATTTTACTTTTTTTCTGTAGCTGGCATGAAAGCAGCTAATAATCTTCGGGTATGCTGATAACGAAAATGTTAATGAAAATGCAAGATTAGCTCTCGTTTTGAAGTTATGACAACTTTACGTCATTGCCTATATAAGCTTATGCATGTATTTTCCTTGTTATTATCCCTTGGAGAAAGGTAAATGAAAACGCAACGATTTTGCCTGGCGTTTGCAGTTTACTGCTAGTGATTCCCTCATTAGTGTCCAGCAGTAATCGGCTAACATTGATGCACTCCACTTTCCCTGATATCTCATTTCCACGTCCGAAATTTGCTGGTGGAAGAGTTTCTCGTGCTCGTTCCTTACAGCAACTAGTCTTTAGGAATGAAGTCCTTTTGGGAATCTAAGAAATGTAACATCGAGGACACATTGCAACCCAGTCTACCTGAGCAATGCAGAAGATTTGCCACCAGATCCTTACAGTTTAATGCCCTCTTATTTCCTAGAAAGTTTGTTGACATTTAAGAAAAAGCATGTGGGACAGGAACAGACCGTCTGTGTGAGACACTGGTCGCATGGCCGACGGTGTGTTAGCATATATGAAGAAAGATTTCTCTTCTTGGAAATACCATGTTAATGGAGTGGTCATACAAAAGTAACAATATTTCACATGGTTTGGTGATTCTCGCCAGATCATGGGAATAGCAAAGCCCATGGAAGATCCTTTACGATTCAACCACGAATGAAGGCTCAAGACACAAAATTGCAACATACCTGAGGAGCCCAGAGCTTGTTGTGGTCCCTGATTTCACAGCCAAAGTACGGTCTGTACGCGTTCCTTATATATGACGTTATTAGTCTCCTTTGCGATCTCAATGTATCCTGTCTACTCTGTAGCAAAAATTGTCAGCACTATTTATATATTTGCGAGACATATAGTAAATCACAGCAATTAGTGACCACAGACACTAATTACAATTCAGTAATGCCTTTTTCCAGAACACGAACAGAACACAATTTGTAACAAACTGAAACTACGCTTAAGGGAAACATGCTCCGCTCCTCCGTTCTTCTTCCCCTTCCCCTCCTCTAGTTGCTATGAGCACAGGCTAAAAATGGCAACAAAAGACACACAGCTATAGGAAACTTAGTCAGTCTGTCAACCATCATCGAGATTTCGCCTAATGGGAAGGGATTGACAATGAATGCTAATAAAATATAATACTTATAACTAAACGCTGTGACGCTGAGTTCAAAAATATGGTTACATTGCTCTTTATTGAAGGAATTGAAAAAGATAGTTTTGATTCATATGCATTTTAAAAGACATTTTTCTCTCTTGACTTGCTACAGGCTAGCAACAGAAAAAAGGAAATACGTAAACCCTTCTGAAGGTGACTAATGTTGCTTTTGCTGCGCAATTTTGTAGGAAGTTTACATGTCGAAGGTTACTCATAGTTATCCTACAGGATACATAATCATGATTTTGGCAACGTGACACCGCATTAATATGTTGAAATTGGTTATATAGATATGAATCTGTAGATAAGTCTAGAGATCACGCTATTGAATTCTTCCGGCTGTGACAGTACACGTATGTACATGTGTGTCACGCCACGTATTTTGGGTGCGGCAGTCTCTAAGAGCCAATCAAAATGCAAAAGAGCAATAAGTTTCCATATTTGTGGAGATGATAAAACGGATGTACTGACGGATGTGAGGCTTGGGTGTGACCCTCGAGAATAATATAAAAGAACCTCAAGGTCTCAAACGGTTGATCACTTGTTCCGGTGCAAGGGTGTAGAGGTTCGAGACGTCGGTTGTGGCCAGACAGAATCATCGTCAAAGTTTCTAAGAGTTACAAGAATACTACCATAAGGTATGTATAATCTCTTGTTGCATCATAAAATTCAAGTTTAGAGATGTCATGCGGTACTTCAAAATGAATTGTGTACCTACCATAAAACTTTCAAGATTAAGAACTGTTGTCACATACTTGTATTTCATCTTCCGTATCTTCTAACTTAAATATTTCAATCTTTAGCCTGTCAATCAATATATATATAAGTTAGGTATCAATCTATCAAATGAACTATCAGATATTCCATTACTTTTGTTGAATCACTAAATCAAATGTTGTTATATATTACCATTTTAGTTATGTAATAAACTTACTTTTTATAAATAATGTTGTCATTCCCCTAGATTAAAACCACCTTTTCCCATGAAAATAATGGTGTAATTTAAGTATATTTCTTTGTGACATCCGCTACAGAATTAGCGTGAGCAGATCTCTACATTATGGTGGAATAAAACGAGCTAAATAATTAAAAAGAGTCTGCACATCGTCACAAATGGGGGCTCGTCCAAAGCTTTTCTTCTTTTTTTTCATTTTTCGGGACGAAAAATTTTGAGGTGCTGCTATGACATCTTTCCCTTTCTATTTTGTGTCTTATGTTTCGGTTTTGATAATATGTTCATAGTGCATGTTAATTTAAGTGAATTATGTAAATTGTCGCATTACTGCAATTGTGTTATTTTGGATTCTAATGGAAATTAATGATCTGATTATATTGCTCATAGTGAAATAACCCCCCCCCATTATTTTTTTGATTTGAGTAAAAAAAATAGTGAAAACAGTAATTCGAAATGTCTTCCCATTGGTTCCCCTTTTTCAAACCTAAGAAATCTCCGCCGAAGTTTCATGCTTGGTATATTACAAAATCGGGTGAGGCAAATTGCAAATATTGTAGAAAATCTCTTGCTCAGAAAACTGCGCTCACGAAGACTTTGCGCTCCGAGTTATGTCCCATGGCAAAAGAAGCAACCAATTTGCCAGTGCAGCAGGCTAGTTTGCCAGTAGCTAGTTCGCCTACTTCTCTTGAATCGCGGATAAATCATCCACAGCAGTATAGTTTACCAGATCCTGTGGATAGGCAACCGATAACGAAAACGCAACGTTATAAGGAAAATTTAGCTAAGTTTGAAGAAACTTGTAATAAAATGCCATCCTTGACTCCTTTGGACAGTACACAGTATAAACCAGTGGTCGCGAAACGCACAATTTTCCTTAAGCCAGAACAACTTACTGACCCTTCTAATGACGGTGCAGATAGTTCATCCGAAGAGTCTCCTGGCATTATGACGAGTGATTTTGAGTTTGACCCTAAATTAGCGTCAACACCTTTAAAGAAAGAAGAACAGAAGCAAGTAGTTGCTTCAGAAATGGTCAAAGATGAAGTTTATTTTCCATTTGACATACCACCTCATGTGGGTGAACCCTTGAAAAGTAAACTCCCAGAAAGTTCACCACCTGAATCAAGTAAATATGATTCAGAAGACGAAATCAAACAATTGGCAAAGAAGGAGCTCTACCAGGAAAAGACTGCACGTGACGTACTAACACCGAGTCCTTTCTCATATGACTCAGGCGAAGAACTTAAAGAGTGTATAAATGAAGAACCTTGTATTGAAAATCTAAGTTTTCTTAAATATCCGCAAATTGCTTCTCACCCTCCTCAAGTGACATATTCCCCCACTGCCGATAACGCACTTGCACTTTTGTTATATAATAATATTAGGCAAGAAATTTTAGATAATCACGAAGTGAAGACTCCCTCAGAGGATTCATTACCCTTGGACGAGAATAAGGCAATAAATGTTAATTTACTCCCTCCGAAAGGACCCCAAATAGAAAATAGACAAGATCCTGATGAATCAAGTGCACGGGAAGAAACAGAAGATCGAGTAGCCAGTGTCCCGGTATTGAAATTGCCGAAATTTAAAGGAAGCCCCAAAGAATCTGTTACAAGATTCCTTGATGAATATCAGACTATATCTCGTGCCCTCGATTGGCTCGACCAGGAGCAATGTATATATCTAGCGGCCTGTCTCGAAAATTCGGCTCTAGATTGGTTCCTATGTCATAAGGATGCCATCCAACAGTTGCAGTTTCGAGAATTAAAGCAAATGATTTCTCGAGCATTTCCTGACGATTTATATAAAGGTCAGCTTGAACAAAAGTTAAAGAGAAAACGACTCCCTCCTCGTTTCCCTCCTGATAACTTCGCGTATACTTTAATACGAGACTGGAAGTTTTTAAGACCTGAAATGGGAGAGAGAGAATTGTTACGCCTATTGTATAAAGCGTTGCCTTCAAATTATGTCCAGGCCTTAGTATTAAAAGAAGTATCGACAAAGATCAAGCTATTCATGTGTTGCGTTTATTGTACTTAGCTGACATTTATACTGAATCTCATCAGGAAATGAAGAAAAAATGTAGAGAATTAAGACCACATCATGTAAAACCTTATATGGGTGCTAAAAACAATTCGTTTGTTAAAAGAATGTGGACATATAGACGTGAAATCAGGAGAGATGGTAGGCCAATTGAAGTGAAAAGAGCTCGAACGAAATTGTGTGATCACAGATTGCCCACGATTCCGATTCGAATTTTCAATAGAAAAGTAGATGCATTGTTAGACAGTGGTTCGCAAATCTCTGTGTTGGCTGAAGAAATGATCCCTCAAAATTTTCCAATTGCTAAGCGAATGCGCGCCACTATTCGTTTGCGCACATTAGGGGATAAGTTAACTGAACCACTCCCAGTGGTTCGGTTAAGTTTCCAAGTTGGAACTTATGGTCGAAGATCGCGTCGTTTATGGTTAAATGTGGCATTAGTTAAACAGTCTCAATTAGACGAGAAAATGGTTCTAGGAATAGATTTCATTCAGCGTTACACGTACGGTATAGGGATACAGTCTATAACTATTAATGGCAATCAAAGACATCCTAACATGAAGTTTTATGTTCAGTATTTGCCAAGCCGCAAGGAACAAACAGTATTAAATCTGTCACATGTTCAGTTTTACAACAAAAATGGTAACTCTAGGACGAATAGAAACGTTAGCTCAACATCATACTATCGCCTTGGTGAAAGGGGGATCGTACAAGCTTATTTACGTCTCTCGTTTACACTAATTTTGGACTAGAAATTTTCCCAATCATCCCTTCCACCGGGAAGTATACGCATGTTTTGCCAACCTTCCCCTGAGCTTGGGAAAGACTCAAGCGGAAGAGTTGGTAGCAACGTGTTTGGCTGCGTCCGAACTATCCGAATATAAAAATTAGCAAATAAAAATATCGACTTAAACCTTTCTGATCTAACTGGAAGTTTGGCGCGAGGGATAGTTCACTACATAAATATAATTAAAATCATGTACATTCCGCAACCTGTTCTCGCGTCTCTGTTCAGCACTAAAAACAATCACAAAAAAAAAGAAAGAAATATCTGGCAAACAATTGAAACACTGGGACTTAGATATCAATCGTTCATATTTAACAGAAAGCAAAATTAATAACTTTACATGCACTGGTTTTACACGGGAAGATTGAATACTACCATATATCTGATCTGGAATGAACAAAAAGTATTAATCATTTACATCACTAAAACAACACTCTCATCGATGACATCAAATAAACAATAATTTTTCAAAATAGTATTTTGGAATTCCCTATCTAGCTAAACAACATGTAAAAAAAAATAGAACTGAAAATGTTTACATAACATAATTATACGCATGCGTTTTAATGGATTGTGACCGTTTGCGTTGTAAGTTTACGTTTGTTATCATTTTTTTTTTTTTTTTTAATTCGAAGTTCACTATTTAGTGGCAATACGAGATACCTGGCAGGTAAAACACAATCCCAAAGCTAGAATCACTTCTGCATTCCGTCGATAAGTTCCTGAATTAAGCAAACTTGATGTCAATGCTCGCGAAGCTTATTTTCCTGATTGCTCCTATTATTTTAATTCACCTTTACTTACATCACATTGTCCTCAAAAATGGCGTGGCCACCTTGTCGTTCCCCTGGACTTGCAGAGCTCTAATGGAACCAATTGCATAAATTTCGAGTTTTCTTGTTTAATATGACGATCGTTACTTCCAGAAATCATTTACACACGTTAAATCTTTTTTCTACATATTGTTCGAATCACGATGCTTTTAATAAAATGAAGTTTCACTGCAAAACTGTGTCATAGAATCGGGTCGCGTCACGCATCCATTGGGTCCTCTTTTCCGATTGCTGAGCGTCCCTCCTGAACACACAAAGCATGTGTACAGAATGCACTTAGGACGTAACATAGTTTTCGATTGGTCAGTTTTTGAAAAGTTGTCCAATCACCAGTCACTTTAGAAAATCACCGGAAGTACGAAATAGTCTAGTAGCTTCTAGAACTTTCTCGAAGCTGTTCAACCGGAAGTTTCAACATCTTTGAGACAAAGAATTTCTGCTTTGCACACACACACATTCACAAGAAAAGTCAGTTTGTGGCGTCGAAGAGAAATCATGTGCTGAACAAGCATGCATAGAGTTGCCAACTACTGTGTTTTATCACCAAAAGTCAATTATAAATTTAATAAACTATACGCATTAATTTTTCTTGCTGTCGGTGGTCGATAGCAAATGGCGCCCACAGAGAATTGGCAATATTGTATTGACAAAATTGCCAAAGGACCCTGGGTGTTTACATCTGGTCCTTAATTTTGATGCACCCTGTATATGGTTCGATTTTACTGTTTCATGATAATGGTGAACACAATGTTTCCTTGTGGGGACGAACATAATAACACTATATAGGAGCAACTTGGGGTAAATGTGAAACATTAGCATTATAATTTGGAGGAACTATTCACTGTTGTAGGAGCATTATTGGTGGAGCATTATTTACGAAGCACTAGTAACACCATTTTGCACTATTTTATACGCCTTGCTATTATTTTGAGTGATAGGTCTTTACACCTGTATGTTCGGTCACTTTTTTTTTTTTTTTTTTTCGGTCACTTTTTATATAATTATGAAATGTTTTCTGTCTTTTAATGTCTTTTCATTAAAATATGTAATTTTCTATCATTTTGGTAATTTTCACTCGATATTCTAAACTATGGTTTCTCACCGTGTGCTTATGTTTTATGAACATTCACTATCAACAAAATCTATTCACTACAGCATTACAAAAACGTTATTTAACAAGTATACAAGTCCCATTTGGGTGAATAGTTAAGATTATATGAAAAGAAATATTGTTTCGACCTAATGAAATTATACGTAACATTTTTTTTTTTTTTTTTTTTTTTTTAAGCTGGGAACGTATCGGAAACGGATTCGGGATTCGAAAATTAAAATGGAATCAATAACGGAATCGAATTTGTGCATTGCTTTACAATAGATAAACCTCAATACTTATTGGCTACAAACAAGTTTTGAAAAAAACTCCTTTTCTCTTTTTTTTTTTTTCACAAACAGTACGGATATCTTTTTCGAGCATTTCAAAAGAAATCAATACAGTCTAAAATGAAAAATATTATCAATGTAATAGTCTTTGTCATTACAATTTAACATTATTAAACTTTAAAAAAAATCTTTCACTTATCAATTTGGTGGGACAAAATTCAACAATCCTAAAAGTTATATTTCACAATAAATCTTATTCTCATATGTTCTATCAAGTGGTTCAAGATTTGAGAGGATTTTTAGAACAAAAATTTGTTCTTAACAATGTTTAACTATTCTGTAACAATATGACGGCATCCATTAAGGCTACATAACTGTTCATGTATTTAAGAAATATCTCTAACGCTTTTCTTATTAACACATTTTTATCGCATCCACATTTAATTACATCGAGGGCACAACGTCAACCTCGGTAAACAACATTTTCATAAAATCATTTTGTCGCTACTACTATCAGAGTATAGCCTTGCTACTGCTATCAGAGCATAGCCTGTTTTTATTATAACATCTCTATTCCAGACGTACTTTGTCAACAGGGTACGCAAAAATATATATATATCCGCAATATTTCTTGAACCCATTTGCAAACATCGTTATATATTCGCCTTATGCCTCAGATAATTTGTTACCTATTATTATTCTTGTGCAATCATTGACCTCTCATATTCGTTACAATTACCGCTCGTACTTCTCGATAATCAAAATAAACTTAGAATACAAACTGATTTTATTCCCACTAAAACAAATGATTGTTGACTATGTTAACGAAAAGAAATTATTTATATATTCTTTCCCCCTTTTTTTTTTTTTTTTTTTTTTTTTTTTGTTCAAATTAATATTCTTACTTTTAGATAAATTTACTTTAGAGTTAGCGCCAAAAGTTTGGAAATGTATCTGTGTGTCTCCGTTACCTCCCATTTTTTTTTTTTTTTTTTTAATCGATAACCAAAATAATGAAGTAAAAATGTAAAAGTTCGATAAGAAAAAGAACATCTAATTCAATAGTATCTGCATAATTATTGAACTGAACTATATTTCGGGCATTACTAACTAACCTTCTTCAGTGACTTGCTTACATATGTTTCTTCGATATATTGACTAATAAACATCACATTTATCTAAGAACCTAAAAATATGAATCAACACATAATATGACATTGATTATTAGAACTACTATAGCACATTTCGTAAAATTATTATAATGTTTTATAAAAGTTATTAAAACATTTTATAAAAATCTTTAGTTATTAAAATAAACAAGATTTTCTTTCGTATAAAAGGCATATTGCTTGTGCCTTTGGTCTTAACTATCGTAAATAAAAATAAAAATGTGAAAAATGTGTATCAAAGCTAATTCCCTAAATAACTCGGCTATTTATTACTTAATACGTGAACGTTTTATTAAAAAAATGTTAACCTACTTAATTGGAATATTGTATGTATCATTACGACTAAATTACACGTAATACAAATTATATTGAAAGACTGAAAAATTAGTATATTATATTAAAGTTCAACAAAATTTACTGTAATGTGCATTTCTGTGTATGTATATATATGAGTTTATATATTTTTTTTTTCATACAGTAAAACACAGTAACTTTTAAACTATGAATGCAAAATTTGTGAAACCTTACAAAAAAAAAAAACCTAACATGTGAACATAAAATGGTATATGATTTAATCCAAATCCTATATTTATTCACTAAATATGCAAAGTAAATATATTCAAAAAGACTTACAAAGTTTGACATTACTAATGATTTCTGTATGCAATACGTGATATTTGAATCTTATTATTATTATTGTTATTTTATATCTTGTTCCTTACGTATCAGATAATTGAACTATTCATATACAAGCTTGCTTTGCGTAACTTAACTAATAAACTATCAAACATTGGGGTACATATGTACAAGTATGAGTGAAACGGCGTTTAAGCCTGACGTAGCGCTACCCTGTGTGTCATTGGTTGACAAAACAGGTCGTAAGCCATTAATTAAACAAAAATATAGGTTAATGATTTGATCCCGAAGATCAATGAGCGCTGGCTTACTAGTTTCTCATAGCTAGAGTGTGCGGGATCGCTGAACTTCCCGACGATTTACATGAATCGCTCTTGCACTAATTCCAAATCCCATCCCAGCTAAATGCTTCAAGCATTACAGCTATGTCATAATCGGGTAAATTGTTCCAACCCCTATTGGACTGTCAGTATCTAGACCTATAGAAGGTATTTCGAGAAAATAAAGACATGAAAAGGACAAGAAGAATACCCTGGGGGGGGAAAAGTTCGATACCACAGTCCCGCATCTCAATATCATTAATCACTCACTAATTATTAATGATTTTTGGGCCCGCTCCTACCTACAAAATTAGTAGGTTTACAAAATATTCTCTCAAGGAACGCTAGCCGATACTAAAGATTGTGCGGCCTTACTGGCGAATTGCACTTATCAAATCCGGGTACATGGTCATATTTGAGATTAAAGTCACAATCGAGTTTATCATTTACCAATCTGACATTACCATATAGTCACTTTCGAGATTAAAGTCACAATCGAGTGTATCATCCACCAATCTAACATTACAATAATCCATGACGTGAAATGACAATTTTCCAGTAAACTGATAGAATTACAAATATGTAAGATAACGCTAATCGGCTTCCAGCACAAACGTGTCATGCTTAATTTTTCCATTTTTTTTTTTTCAATGTGGAGAAATAAAGAATAAGATGGTAATAACCTCAACGAAACAAGTAAATGAGGCCAACATTACGAGCCTGACTATGATTATCAGTGGGTTGAAAATGTTCAATTAAGAACCAACAGACTCTTTTCATAGAAGGAAGATTAAAAAGAACGGAAATTGGAAAATTTTCACATCCTGAATTAATTGTTACATTTAACAATCATCATTAAAAAAAATTAAAATGACATATCCGTGGTTTACTTGATTCTACTTTAAACAATTATTATTCACATTTTTCATTTCCGAGAATAAATTTCTTTTTAAAATTTAAAATAACACTTATCAAATTTTGTTTAAAGTTACCGACATTAATGAATTTCAAGGTTGATAATATTTTTGATTATTACGGCCAATCTATATATATATTATATATATCTTTCATTTTTATAAACCAATTTTATTACAATTCCAATTTTATGATCCAAATTTATTGTAGGTAATTACTACCTAATTTAAAAAAAACATTTTATATGTTGATACCAAATTGTATCGGTGATTATTGGGTCCATCGCATCCATAAAATAATATAACGATCCTTTGCGAATGATGACATTATCACATTTTATATTTACATAAAAATAATGTATTATTTTATTTTATGAATACGATGCACCCCGAAGAAAAGAAGAAGGAATCGGTTTGATTAAAATCCGAACAGTTACAATTTATTGTTTTTCTCGAGTCAATGAAAAATGAACATCTGATAAAATATAAAATTTTAAGCGTCAAACTAGATATCTTGTCCTTAAATATATATATTAAATGTCACAGACCGAAAGGGAATTTTGAAGTGTGTGTGTCTAAAGGCCAAATTCACACACTAGCTGAGGGCCTAACCGGATGCCAAACCGATTTCGTCACTGTAATTTTAAAAGAGAATAGTAGTGACGCCTCTAAGGGTCAAATTGCATTTTAACCTCTTCATTCTTCTTAATTGGTAACCTGATTTTTAGATTATACTAAATTTCAAACTTTATTAATATGATGACAAATACTTGTTAACTTTACGGAATAATTATTCGTATGAATCAATTTGTGATCAAGTTTAACAGTTTCAACCTTGTTTTGTATTATTATTTTTTTTTTTCAATCACATTTAATAATATTTTTGGAATTTTGACACTACAATGTATAACCAATTGAATTTCGTGGGTTTACTGTACTCTTACATATATTCAATTACAAAGACAATCATCGACGAACGAACACACATTTTTTTTTTTTTTTTTTCAAGACATGTTTCAAAATACAATTGTGTTTACATATTTCCACCAACAAAGTAAACAACGGAAATGTTTGCAAAATAATTTTAAGTGTGCATGTACTCACATTAGTGATATACGTTCTCTAAAGATCCTATCAGAGTCTCTAGGAGTACCTAAGCAATCTCTAAAATTCCTATTAATGACTTTAAACAGGGTTAACAGGTTTTCAAATCCACATTTCTTTTAATATTATGGTAATAAAACAACACAAAATGATATAGGTGAAACTTTATTCAGACCTCCTCTCCTTTTATCCTGAAATAAACACAAATACACAAACAAATCATTTAAAATTTCGTGAGTGTGGTAGCGTCCACACGAAATAATAATGGTTGGAAAATGGGTTGTGTTTATAAAATTTTGAATCAAAATACATTCGCGAACTAATTTCAATTTATCTTTACCTCTCCTTTTCCTTAATCATCCTTCCTGGGTCCCTTTTCTTTCTCCTGGTCATCCTCAACTGGAATTAATCCTGAAATAAAATTTTATTAAGCACATATTTATTATCTCACGTACCTGTTGTAATGGTGAAAAATATGGCTGGCTGGATGGATGGTCATCTTTGGTAAGCTGTAAGAGAAATCCCTAAACATACGGATTGGTGGGGTTCCTGACTTTTTCTTTCTTTTTTTTTTTTTCAACGGAGCAATTGTAATCCACTGGAAAAATTAGTCATAATGGTTTTGTTTACTGTCTTTTTCGGGATTCAGTTCAAATTCGGGGTAAGTTTACACTTCAATCACACTAACCCTTTCATTTTCCATCGATGCCGATTACACTTGTATGACTGTACTTTTTCACGCTTACGAACACTTCTCCAATTGTTTTTCCTAATTCTCGAACCTTTTTTCCCTCTTACTACAAGCTTATTGAATTTCCACGCGAGGGCACGTTTACGTTTGCAGTGGTTGGATCTGCCATGCCTAATGGTACCTTGCACGAATAACTGACTGCGCTTGCATTTCTTAAAATTTCTCCGAGTCGGTGTTTTTATAATTTGGATGTTTAATTCGGAATGGGCTCGCTTACATTTTAACTTTAACTTATGTCTGGTTCGTTTGGAATTGCGCTTGATTTGTTTCGGAGTATGCCTACTAACGCGTTTTTCATTCGTTCTGAACTCACCATCTAGCACATGTTTGTTATTTGTTCGTTTACATTGTGCACACATTTTGGGGCTAAGCTGACGAATATTCGAATCATCAAAAACGAGCGGCTGTTTTACTTGTTTATTTGCATGGTTAAATTTTCTCTTTTCGTTCGTTCGCGGCGGCGTAACACTAACTTTAAAATTTACACGCGCAAAGAAATTGACTTTACTACACTCATGACTCACTTGTCTATTACCATTTTTGCGTCTACAAACCCTGATCTTACTAATTATACGTCGAGACAACCTTTTATTTCGGATTGACATACTACGAAAACTCGATTGATTACTCCGTACTGCCTTGCCTTTCATTCGTGTCGGATTCTTACACTTGACTCTTTTTGCTAGTGCGCGTTTATTTTTCAATCTACTTTTACGGACAGTGTTATTTTCTTGTCTGGTTACGGGTAAGAGTACTGGCGAATTAATTACACAAGAACCACTGACTATGCAAAACATAATTCTCTTTGCGGGCTTACATTTCAAACTCTTCACTTCAAGTTGTTGATCTACACCACGAAACTCAAAGTCGATGAGGACAGAATCGAATTGCAATAAAAAGACGTAACTCACACTGAAAGACAGATACGGTACTACAGACGCATATGTAGTTGTAGAATCACGCAGAACAATTCGTTCGCAACACAAATACAACATTAAATTTTCAACATCGCAGAAAAATAACAACTTAACTCTCAAGCCTTCGCTGGCGTTTCCGAGAGGGTGGGTACGCGCTTCCACTACGCTACCATTCGTTTTATATAATTCATCGGCATCTCTCGCCGGCACTGCAACTACATCTAAAATCTGTCTGCCTACAGCTGCTCGCATTGAATCGTGATTGATTACTATCTCTGTATTGCCTACTTTCTCTCGTTTTTCCTCACATATGTTTATCGTCGACTTTTCTTCAAACATTTCACGCGACTCATTAATTTCCTGTTCGGCCTCGCAAAACAATTCTTTCGCCATTACGCAAAGATGTTTATTAGAATCGTATTCAAAAGTTTCGCAAACACTACTTCCCTGAACTACAACTTCCGGTGTAAACAAACAATTATTTTCTAATACAACCTGATCTTTAAATAACTCATACTTCTCTTCTGTAACCTGAGCTTTTGCGTACACGGGAGTTTCAATTTCCAAATCATCTGCCACTTCGTACTCTACGCTTGAAATTACACTAACACTAGCCTGCTGTACTATTGAAGGTGGTGGTTCAATAATTATAGGTGTAGAAATCTGACATCGCTCCGTACAATTATTTTCGACGAAGGTGACTTTAGCTCGCGCTTGTTCTACAAAATTGTCCACTGAACTCTTTTTGCTTTCTGAGCGTTCAGACTCAATTGACCTACTTTCACAACTATCCGACTGTTTGACACTTAACGGTGGTGACTGAATTTCGACGGGAGAGAATATCTCATATGTTTCCTGACATGAATCATCTACTAAGCTTACTCGCGCATACTGCGGTTCGCTTTTCAACGGTGGTATTAATTCCCAACACCTTTCAAAATTCGTAAACTCAAAATCATAAAACGCATGTCTATTCCATACTTTCAGTTCACTTACGGCTGTGGGGTGAGTCGATGATACTGACCTACATGACGGCTGCTTGCATGCATCTACTTTAGATGAATCAGCTGATTGCTTATTCGTAGTCTTTTGTTTCTTACGCCTACCGGGTTCACTTTCAAGCTCTTTCACAATTTGTTCGTGCAACGATTGATCATACCGTGAATCACCTATTTCCTGATATCGTTCTAAAAGAGACTGTAATTCTTGCAGTGTACGCCTACCTATTACTATAATTCTCCTTCGATCATCTGTTCGCACTTCCGCCGTAACGTTAAATATAAATGGCCAACTGTGTACTGTAAATATGACTTTCTTCGGAACATTCGTATTTTGATCTTTATCCAATGACTCAAAACTTTTTGACAAATGAATTCTACGCCAAGTAACATAGTTATTTTCTTCACTCTTGTCTAAATGTATATCGCAAAGACTTTCATCTATGAACACTGCAAATGACCTCATTTTGTTTTACTTTTTTTTTTCAAAAACAAAAACAAACTCACAATTGAACTTTGGATTCTTTCAAGCGTTTAATGTTGACTTCCATTTTCTAAGATTTCCCCTCAAACTAGTAACTAATACCATTTTCCTTTACACTACCAACACTTTCGATCTGATCTGGTTTCGAACTCACGACCATATCATTGATCTGTGCAGACTGCTTTTTAGACAATGCTGTAAACATATCCTTTAATTTCTCAGACTCTGACATTTTGTACGGATTCAATAATCAGTAACTAAAGAAAGCTAATAATTTCTCTAATTCAAACTAAGAATGCACTCTATTGGTTGCTAATGATTTCTCTACAGAAACACAAACATAATAAAACACACAATTAACAACAGTTATTAAAAGTGAAACACTCTGAAGCAATGCACAAATTGGTCGCGGATTTTACTTTTGTACTTATATATACCAGTGCAGAATAAGAATAAATAAGGTCATCGTATTATGAATCTGTCCCAAGTTGGTTTCTGAATCAAGTAACTATATCTTCTTGGGAAGGCAACGCCAATTAAGTATGCTATTATCAATCTGTCCCGGGTTAGTTTCGGCACCAATTAAATATACTATCGCCTTGGTGAAAGGGGGATCGTACAAGCTTATTTACGTCTCTCGTTTACACTAATTTTGGACTAGAAATTTTCCCAATCATCCCTTCCACCGGGAAGTATACGCATGTTTTGCCAACCTTCCCCTGAGCTTGGGAAAGACTCAAGCGGAAGAGTTGGTAGCAACGTGTTTGGCTGCGTCCGAACTATCCGAATATAAAAATTAGCAAATAAAAATATCGACTTAAACCTTTCTGATCTAACTGGAAGTTTGGCGCGAGGGATAGTTCACTACATAAATATAATTAAAATCATGTACATTCCGCAACCTGTTCTCGCGTCTCTGTTCAGCACTAAAAACAATCACAAAAAAAAAGAAAGAAATATCTGGCAAACAATTGAAACACTGGGACTTAGATATCAATCGTTCATATTTAACAGAAAGCAAAATTAATAACTTTACATGCACTGGTTTTACACGGGAAGATTGAATACTACCATATATCTGATCTGGAATGAACAAAAAGTATTAATCATTTACATCACTAAAACAACACTCTCATCGATGACATCAAATAAACAATAATTTTTCAAAATAGTATTTTGGAATTCCCTATCTAGCTAAACAACATGTAAAAAAAAATAGAACTGAAAATGTTTACATAACATAATTATACGCATGCGTTTTAATGGATTGTGACCGTTTGCGTTGTAAGTTTACGTTTGTTATCATTTTTTTTTTTTTTTTTTTAATTCGAAGTTCACTATTTAGTGGCAATACGAGATACCTGGCAGGTAAAACACAATCCCAAAGCTAGAATCACTTCTGCATTCCGTCGATAAGTTCCTGAATTAAGCAAACTTGATGTCAATGCTCGCGAAGCTTATTTTCCTGATTGCTCCTATTATTTTAATTCACCTTTACTTACATCACATTGTCCTCAAAAATGGCGTGGCCACCTTGTCGTTCCCCTGGACTTGCAGAGCTCTAATGGAACCAATTGCATAAATTTCGAGTTTTCTTGTTTAATATGACGATCGTTACTTCCAGAAATCATTTACACACGTTAAATCTTTTTTCTACATATTGTTCGAATCACGATGCTTTTAATAAAATGAAGTTTCACTGCAAAACTGTGTCATAGAATCGGGTCGCGTCACGCATCCATTGGGTCCTCTTTTCCGATTGCTGAGCGTCCCTCCTGAACACACAAAGCATGTGTACAGAATGCACTTAGGACGTAACATAGTTTTCGATTGGTCAGTTTTTGAAAAGTTGTCCAATCACCAGTCACTTTAGAAAATCACCGGAAGTACGAAATAGTCTAGTAGCTTCTAGAACTTTCTCGAAGCTGTTCAACCGGAAGTTTCAACATCTTTGAGACAAAGAATTTCTGCTTTGCACACACACACATTCACAAGAAAAGTCAGTTTGTGGCGTCGAAGAGAAATCATGTGCTGAACAAGCATGCATAGAGTTGCCAACTACTGTGTTTTATCACCAAAAGTCAATTATAAATTTAATAAACTATACGCATTAATTTTTCTTGCTGTCGGTGGTCGATAGCAATCAGTATCACCTACGAACATTGACGTGCCTCAAAGTAGTTTAGAATTTCATGAGTCAATCTCCCTTTCTGAAGACACACATTGTGATTCCCAACCTGAGGACGAATGTCCTATGTTGAAAATCAACTGTATTGAGCAGCAAACTTCTCGTAACTTGATCACAACTGCCGAGCGCATGCAAATACCTGCTGGGAAAGTTGGTTTAGTGCAAATTAAACCAAGTTATCCTATAACTGGAGATCATTATGTTGAACCGAATGATGTTTTGCATCGAACTTACTCATGTTTAATACCACCTACAATGTATGTAGAAGAAAATGGGTATGCTAAACTGCCTGTGTTTAACTTGAGTAAGCGGGACGTGACTATTCCAGATGCTCAAATCATAGGACATTTGGAGAAATGTGTTCCTACACCAGAGATAAGAGCGAACACGGTTAAAGCCAGCCCACTGTCCGCTGAGAAAGTCGAAAATTCGAAATCTAAATTGCAACACGATGTTGGCAAAGAAATTGACATTTCCCCTGACCTTTCGTCTGAAGATCGAAAAAGGATAGTAGATCTATTGAATGAATTTCAAGATATTATTGCGTGGACAATAAATGATATAACTGTAACACACGAATATGCGCATAGCATAGAATTAATTTCAAACATTCCTGTATCTTCACCACCCTACAGAGAGACATTAGAGACAAAAAGAGCCATGAAAGAAGAGATTGACAATTTGCTTAAACAAAATATCATATCTAGTTGTCGGTCTTCATACGCATCACCAGTTATTTTAGTTAAGAAGAGAGATAATTCTAAGAAACTCATAGTGGACTATAGAAAATTGAACTCCGTCATATCTCCTGACAGTTACGCTCTTCCATCACTCAACGACCTAATAGATTTATTCACAGATATTCAATTTATAAGTTCAATAGACCTCAGATCTGGTTTTCTACAAATTCCCTTAAAGGAAGAGGATAAATTGAAAACTGCATTCATTTGTAGTGCCGGTTTGTTTAATTTTAATGTGATCCCAAAAGGTCTCTCCACTTCCTCCGTAGCATTTCAAAGAATGATCGACAAAGTGTTTGCAGGGTTAAAATTCAATATTATGGCATGCTTCGTGGATGACTTGATTGTCTTTGGAAAATCTATAGACGAAAAGTTAGATAGACTTCGGAAAGTATTCACTCGTTTGCGAGAAGCCAATCTAAAATTAAATCCCTCAAAATCTCACTTTATGTATGCTGAACTACCAATCTTAGGATTCGTCGTAGGACGCGAAGGGGTTAAGATAGATCCTAAACGAGTCGAGGCTATCACTAACTTTCCCGAACCAAAAACAGTTCGTGATGTACGCAGTTTCGTTGGATTGGCTAGTTATAATCGAAGATTTATTAAAAACTTTTCCGTTATCGCGAAGCCCTTAATAGATTTGACTAAGCCTGATGTAATCTTTCAATTTGGAGATAAAGAACGCCAAGCCTTTAATATCTTAAAGGAGAAGCTCGTTACTGCCCCAGTATTAGCCATCTTTGATCCTGAAGCAGATGCTACCGAATTGTATGTAGATGCTTGTGAATACGGAATTGGCGCCGTATTAATGCAAATCAAAAATGGAGAGAAGAAACCGATTGCTTATTATAGCAGAAAAATTTCAGACCATGAAGCTAAGTCCTTAACGATCCCAGAAAAAGAGACCATGGCTTTGGTACAAGCCGTGTTACACTTCCATGAATATCTAATAAGAGTGCCTCACTTCACTGCATTTACTGATAGTTGTTGTGTTTGCTATTTAAGGAACATGAAAAATCTAAAAGGAAAATATCTTCTTTGGTTAATCAGGTTGCAATCTTATAACTTCTCGATTAAAGCGATAAGAGGTAACCCCTCTAATCGACATTCGGACTGCATGTCCAGATATCCGACGCACACCCTAAGTGTGGAAGAAAACGCCAATCGCGACGAAGGGCTGTGTATAAACATGATGAAAATTGACGCGACTGATGTAATCAAGGCACAGAAAGAAGACGAATATTTTGGTAGAATTCGTGATTTAGTAAGGTCTGATCCTACTAATAATGAGGCTCGTCCGTATGTATTAGTAGATGAGGTTTTATATCGTAAGTCTAATAATGATTTAAAACAATGTGTTCCTCGAAGTCTGGTTCCTGAGGTTTTATATGCTATCCATACATCATGTCTAGAAGGCGGACATCTTGGAGAGAGCAAAGTGTTTTCTCGTGTCAATGAGCGATTTTATTGGCCTCGAATGGCATTCGATATCAAACAGTATATTAAGACATGTCGCGAATGTCAAGAAAGTAAAGACTCAACCACTACACCATTAGGGTTGCATGAACCAATTAAACCACTAGCTCCTTTCCATACCTTAACTTTGGAAGTATTTGGCCCACTGCCCCCCCTCTAATGGTTATAAGTATGTCATCACCGCTGTCGATATGTTTTCAAACTATGTAGTGGCACGACCATTAAGAACAATAACAGCCAAGAATGTTGCAAAGTTTTTATTGGAGGATAGTATTTGTTATTTTGGTCCACCCCGCCATATATTGTCAGACCTTGGTTCTAAATTCCACACACAAGTAACTAGCGAAATTATGACTGTACTCGGTATACATCAAAAGTTTAGTATTAATTACCATCATAGAATAAATTCACGAATGGAGAAATATGACCAAGCTTTGGTAAACTATTTGAAGAAATATATGTCTACTTCCCAGAAAGATTGGTCTCTATTTGTTAGAACTGCTTGTTACTCTTATAATACTATAAAACACAAACACCATCCTTGTTCTCCTTTTGAATTGGTGTTTGGTAGAAAGGCTGAATTAGGACTCGAACTCGAGACTCCATGCCGAACCCCGTATGGAAAACTCGTGAAAAAGAATCTTGATCGTATAAAGAAAATCAGCACAAAGGTCTTAACTAGTCAGCAGTAAAAACAAAAAGCCAAAATTGATAAGCGTAGGAAAGCACATACGTAAAAAAAAAAAATGATTAGACCTCATTACAAATTTGGTAACTAAGCCGGGGTTATTTCCTAAATGTATGCAACGTGCATCATTAAGAAAGTTAATGTTGAACGAACGAAGTTATATTGTCCAAGTTCTCTAGTTTCAACCTGATCGAATTGTTCGATCATTTCATAGTTAAAAAAAATAATAAGTTATCGCGATAGGCGTAGGAACTTCTAACGTGAAATTCAATGTTGATGCAGGCTTTCTGAAAGAAATGTTATATTAATACTTAAATAAATAATTAAGTAAGTAAATGGGTACCCAATCAAATATTTATATGTATAGAAGGAATAAATAGAGAAAAGAGTAGTTTAGAGAAGTACAAAATGGTTTTAAATCCATATATGGTCGGAAACCCTGCTACAAAAAAAAAAAAAAAAAAAAAGAGAAAAGAGAATAAGAAGAAAATATATAAATATATACAACTAAGGAAACTTGATTCCTTGCGTAGGTAGTATTCCTGGTGTTGACAGCAGACCAAAGACAGACAGACAGACAGACAAAAAAAAACACCAAGTGAAAAGAAAAGAGAGAAAAAGAGAAATGGAAAATACAAATTATTTATTTGTTAAAAGTAATACTTCCGTTAGAAGGATTGAAAATCGCATTAATGAGAGAGAATAAGAATTAAAAATAGGATACGCCTTCGTATTTTATAGGTCCAGAGAGGCTTTTGCCTTCGCAGCCTCCGCTAAGCTTGGTGAACCATTGCCTTATTTGCAAGACGGAATAAAACACCCTATGAACGTTTTCGAATTAAGTATGCAGTTCTAAGAGCATGTAACAAACTAGAGTTAATTATGAGTACACATTAAAAAAGGTTTGAACCCCGTGTATTGGAAGTTATTTTACTCGTGAGCCAGGTCGTGTGTAAATGAAGCTGAGAAACTACTTAATTGTATGAATTGCTAAGGTTCAAGCAGGTTTACGTGTCCTTTCTGGTGTTCCCATGGAACTCAGTAAGGTGAAATACAGTCAACCCAAATTAAAATCAATCGACAGAGTGTACTGATAAATCATGGAGGACAATGATTCTATAATAATAGAGGCCGTGGTATAGGAGGTCATTATAATAATAAAAGCCAGCCGTGATAGACAGATTAACAATAAGGATAGAACTCTCAAGATGTAAGACCTATAGATAAACTCTAAAATAAGCGAGCATTGGTATTTTTTTTATCTTATTCATTGTATTTCTTTCAATTTTATTTTCTTTCCTTTTACTGTTTAAATTTCTGCGCAGGTAATTAGTAGCTAGAAGAGATAGCTAAGGAAATAAAAATATATAGAAGGGACTGATATAATAATTTATATTCCCTTATATCGTAAGATAACCAATCATGAATCACTGTATGCTTCGTCCTCGTATAGCAGAATGGTGTACGTTTCCATAATTCTATTAGTATTATTTACTCTAGAGCATTAGATAATGAAGCAGTGAGAACATAGAAATTGTCATTTGAGAACACAAACAGACAAGAAAAGAACACGAGCAACAACAATTTTAATTTTGTATAATCATGTTTTGCTTCCTTTTACAGATAATGCCTCTATAGATTGTCATTGGTCGTAAGTAAGTAAGTCTTGCTTTGTTTGTATTGATGCAATGCAGCATTATAGTATATTCTATAAAAAGGTATTATAGTTACATACATCATTGTATTACAGATACTACAGATGGATGACAATTCACAATTCACCGTTTGTTTGAGCACTATAGGTAGCCCCGAAATACCTGTATACCCCTCCCTCTTTATTTTTTTGATTGGCATGAATGTAGGTATAGTACTCTGTTACGAAGCAAGGACGCCTTCTTCCCCTTTACTTTTTTTTATTTCCGGTTTATTTCCGGTCTGATCCAGCAACGTTCTGTACTTTTTTTAAAGGTCTCTCTCTCTAAGCAAGTATATGTTTTGTAATATATTTCATACTTGTTTAAAAAAAATATATTGTGGTATACTTCATAATTGTTAAATCAAACATTGTTCCTTTTTTTTCAACGATCTTACTTCATAACAGTATTATCTGTTATTATGTAATAGTGCTTTCTTGAGTATTTTCTGTATTCCGGAAGTAAGTTATCTACTTCCTTACTGAACTGTTATCAGCACACACTCTCAGCACAACAATCTTTATCTACAAATTGCATGCAATAATGCGCAATACTTTAAAAAGAAGAAGGTTCTAAATTATAAAATCACCATTATTACTAATTGCGATTAATGCTCTATTATTGGAATTAGGTCAAGTTGAATGGCGGCAGCCTTACTCAAAAAGTTTTCATGCAATAATAATAATAATAATAATAATAATAATAATAATAATAATAATAATAATAATAATAATAATAATAATAATAATAATAATAATAATAATAATAAAATGGTAACTAAATTGTACCGTACATTAAAACAAATGAATAGTCATGAGCATTCTATAATCTGGAAACAATAATAAGATTAATAATTAATTAACATCCATTAATAGCCGTAGTTCATTCATCATTGCTAATTACAAGGCAGTAGTCACTATAAATACCTTTTATTTTCTCAAGGGTGCATATTATAAAAACGGATTCACTTTCAGACCATTTATACTCATGGTTTGGATTGGTCCTATTCTGATGGGATCTCTATTTCAGCAGTAAAGGAACTGCTTTCCACCTTACTTACACCAAATAGCAAATTATACTGCAAGAAAAATTATAATATTAAATAAATTCTAAAGTTACTTAATCAAAGCTGAAAATTTAAAGAATTATGATGCTCTCGGATAGGAAGCCTTCCGTTCTCGAGTGAGCACGGAATTGCCTTTGATATTATGTTACAAAATGGAGGCTGATCCTTGTTCGCCCACTGCTCCATTTCGAACTCTGTTTAGACGTTTGTCTTTAATCATGACCTTTAAATTGTTATCTAATTGTCACCATTAAATTAGCTAAAAAAATATTATTGTTCCATTGGCTAATAAGGAATATGTGCTCTACAGTAGCCTCTCCCAAGAAGGCTTTCTGCGTACGAGTGCCCTTACTCTGACCGCTTTAGGTTGGATGAAGCGTCAGTCCTAAGAGTGATTTCCATTTCCTAGACAGCTTGACTCTTACCTGTGCTGACACTCTGAATATGCGTTATTGAGTTATGCGCCTTACTACTCCTTATTAATGTACTATTATGAACGTTATATTGCTTTGATTACAGATGAGCTTTGATTACAGATGATAATGTAGTTATGGTGATATTATTAGTACATAATTATATGTGTTGCGCAAGTTATGTTTCAGGCTAATGTTGATTACCTTTGTATTATTGATTAATATTGATTTACTGTTGTTTTATCATTAGAAGTGTAGAAGTAACGTTATATAATTGCTAGATTTATTTGAATATGTATATGTAATAGTTATTTAGTTAAATTGTTAGATTATTATATATTTTGCACATTGTCGATACATGTGTTGACCTCGTTCACATATTTTATACAAGAAGACTATGTTCAGTAACTTATAGGCTAACTTACTAATTAGTATATTACTTATATATCCCAATAGTATATTACATATGGATATAGTTAGCACACATATAGATATAACTCCCTTGAGTGCACTACTAATTATGAAAAAAAAAGAAACTAAAAATAAAAAAAAACACTCAACAAAACCTTGCACGTGAAACATGCATAAAACTTTTGCGTTGCATCTGTTATATAACTGATAAACTATATTGTGATAATAAGAAAAGTGAAAAGGAAATCAAGCAAGTTATGTCAACACTACATATGACACTACATGCATTACATGCCATTACTCATGCTACATTCCCTCTAATTACTAATTCTACATATATTCCAGACTCCATGCATTCAAGTCTTGTTCCAATGTGTAGGTGTTAATTGGTGAATTTCTTCAGTCCTCTCTACATCCACTTCCTAAGAGCATGCGAGGTGAATTAACAACATTCCCCCAGGGACACCCCTGCCTAACGGAGTTTAATTAAAATCACGCTAGAGTCAGGGTTGCCCCTAACGGAAGTTATTAGTAATCAGCATAGTGCCATCAACCCCATTGCAGATTGTCAGGGTCCATCCACACACCAGGCAGGGCGTTACATCATGCAAACATCTATGGTATAGTTTAACTTTCTGTTACCGGCGCCCCCGAATAATTGATGCAAATTTTCCTAAATTGTTCCGGAAGTATTTTGAGCGGCCAGTGAGTGTGTCCTCTTAAAATGTCATTGGATGTTGATGAGTGCCTTCTTCCTCTTCAACGTGCATTCTAACCTTATATTCTAAGTTCTTACTCATTAGTGTTCTTACCTTAATAATTATGGTGGACAACACCGTGTGTTTTCTCGAGATTTTCCCGTTTCTTCCCATGCCCTTCATTTCATCATTTTCATTCATTACTCATCGCCACCGTCTCCTTTAGCCTAACCGGCATAATCATGGGATGTAATTCAAGAAATTCAATTTATTTTTCATTATCTAATACACTTTATCCCACTAATTTATATGGTACAACATGGTATTTAACATAGGAAAATAAAGTAATTTTGTAATAATCTAGTTCCTTTCTATACAGATAAAAGTTTGTTTTGCCACAAGTTGTAAGTACAATCAAGTTATTTAAAATGTATTCTCATTTCTAGCCGACGACAAACCCCTATTATCTCTTAATACGAATTCTTTTATTTAAAGACACAGGTAGACTCTTGATTAGGTAAAATAGACAAATAACACCATAAATAATTAATCATATGAACAGGGATTTGCCTAATATCAATTGTGTGGATTCCTTTTTTCTATTTACTATTTTAAGAGAAATATAAAAAAAAGAGAGAGAAAGTCTATGCAAACATTTGCATGCAAACATTTTATACTCTTCAACTTCACTATTACTTAATCTTATCATTACGTAAAATTGGAAGCCCGGAAGACTTTATCATCACAAAATTCCAACGACTCGCTATCAGCAGAACAAGGACACATATATGAATGAACAGACAAATGCATTATTATGCGGTTACGCATGCACTTTAGATTATACTACCAACGTTTTCATACTCATAAAAAAAAAAAAAAAACAAGGGGTGAATAAGAATATAAAATAACACCTATACTATATATCCATTCTATTAATTGTGTTGTGCTGTTACAGAAGTTATCATTAAGTATTAATGTATTAAAAATCGTTTAATAAGATTATGAATTAACATATTTTAAATTGTCTTTTCATGAGTAACTCTTGACAACGGCTCGAGAGGCACCTCGTTCAAAATTAACGGCCAGCACTGGAAGGGGATACTTCTAAAATTGATTAATTCTTCAGACATTTGGAACAGCTATTGGACGAACAAGTGAATGACTGTGATCTTTACAAGGATAGTTCACCCTTCGAAAATAGTATTCCTGGAGCACCTGCAGTATCACTAATGTATTATTAGTGGTAGTCTATATGATGTTTGGTAGGACCAAGAAAGAGACACTCGAAAATGCCTATTTACTTACCTGGTTAACGAAATTTTCCTTTTCTTGTTCTTACTTTAATACTTTTGTTTTTATACTAATTCTACAACATTTTTTTTTACACTTAATCGTTCACTTCACTAAATAACTGCACTAAATTGCACTAAATACACTGTACACTGTACACCACCTACTTGGCATACCTTCTGAATTCCTAGGACTGAATATTGAAGAACAATAGTATACTTCGATACGAATCGTTTCCGGACAACGCCCGAACGGATTTCCACTAATAAATTTCAGCCACCAATCGAATAACAGAAAACATATTTTCAACCCATATTAGGCGTTATGGGTTCGCTTGCTAACATTAGTAAGAATTAAAACGTTCCATCCCCACATTTTTTCACTAGTATATCGATATCGCACATAAACAGCTTGAAGAATATAATTGTAGAATTATGTAATACCCTATCTTGGTTTAAAACTCATACTTACAGATGGAAATATTGCTGCAACTTTCTTCGTTGCATTCACACAAGTTCCTGTAATAGCATTTTAATGCGTAAACAGGAAACCCCTATCAAGTATTGTGTTTGTCCACGGCGTAGCTCATAATACTTGTTATCTAATATTTCCTTTGATGTAACTCGTCTATGCATGAAATTATATTTTTTTTAATTCTATGTATCTGTTCAATTGTCGTGATGTTAGTGAAATAGCCCCCTAGTAACGTTGATTCCAGATTGATTCCATGTTGATTCCAAATTATATTAGGGATACGATTTAGTTCCTGAATACAAGTACTCTGAGGTTCGATTCCCCCTCGTCACAGATCGACAAACTAAAATTCTCTCTCCTCGCTCCATTGGCTACTTAAAGTAAATAATAGGAGAAAGGGGAGACGATTGCTACTTAATCGAAAGGTTACAAAAACGACTATTGCCCCTGCTCCTCCTAAATCTAAGGTTGCAAATACCCGCCTATGGCAACATACTTTGATGGCGGCAAGAAATTAATAATATGTGAATGATTAAACTTCTTTAATTGGCTCAATTCGGTATACCTAATAAAACTCGCCCATGACCAGGCGGAAGTAAAAACCACTAAGAGTGAAGGTCCCAAAACTAAGTATTGGTTCGATTCTCCGAAGTTCCCAAAAAACAACAAAGGATCCTTTTCCTTCCTCGCTCCTTTGAATACACCTGTAAACTTAAAACGCACGAAAAAAAAAAGGAGAAAGGAAAGAGATGATTACTCATTATTTTGGAGGATTACTTAAAACGAAACAGGGTTCCAATAAATTTTAAATTCATGACATGTAGACTCAAGGCAATTTCTACGAGTAAACTCAATATTGAACTATTATTCGTTGTTTGTCACGCTTAAAATAATATAACCTATAGTAAATTAAAATTCAAGATCACAATATCAACAGTTTGACGGTAGTTCCCCTTGAATCTACATGAACTTAAATATTGGAAATTCATTATAATAAATTAACAAATCAATGGTAGTCAATAATAGTAATTCAACCCTTGTTGATATCTCGAATCTTTATGTAACCAAATCTCTACGAGCTATGTAACTGTAGAGATCTCTATTTAAACCCCATTAATAGTTGACGTTACTAATTACTCATTACCAATTACTTGGGGTGACTAAATTGTAATCATTCATTTATCTTTGTAAACAACGAAACAAGGCTGTCTTGCTATGTAATTACCCCAAATTATGTATTGGCATATCTTCTTTTCCATTCATCTTAGGTGCCAATCTCTTAATCAATGGTTTATGTTCTCTCATTTCATTCAATCACTTCATAAGCACAATATTGAAATTAAAATATGTGTATAATGTAATGAAATAATGCAAACTATTGTGCTCCTGAGTATATTACATTGTTACTAATTATAACAATACTATTTCTTACTTACTTGTGTAGTGTTAAATTTTTTAATGGGACCCTATTTCGTTGAATATGAGATGGTACACATCTCACTAGATTGTAGTATTTATCGTACGTAACCGTATATTAATACTTACTTTCATTAAAGTTCAGAATTTGCCATTAGTGAATCTACTGTACTAAAGAAACTGAATTGAATCTAAGATAGTGTACTGAACATTACAAAATCACCGTTAGCATGATAAACCGAACGGTTCTCTGTTATTGTCCAGTAGTCTAATTCACTCTCTGTCATTACTTTATTCTCTGTCCTTTTTGCATATATTACAATTCCAATAAGATGTGGATGTTTTGTCTTTAAGGTTTTTATGCAAGACTTTATTTTTGGTAATGAATCTTTAGAACTGAGGACTGTTAGTTGTTGTTCTCCTGTTGCATTCTTGCAATCGTAGCATTTATGATAATTGAGAAAATTGACTTTTTCTCTTAATGTAGCATGTTCAATATGTCATTGACTTTTCAACTTTAGTGTAATATTTCATTCGAATGACTTCTTGCAAATTTTAGCACATTGAAATGTTGTTCATCTTTACTTTGATATAGTACATGGGTAATGTTATATGATGTGTCAAACTAAAATATTTTTGTTAGTTGATGTTACTCATTCATAATCAAATGTATTTCCATTTTAGTTGTGTTATGTGAAGGAACAGAGACACCATTTGGTTATAAACGTTCTCTGTATTATTGTTAAGAAAAGATGAAATGCGACTATGCTGACAACAGACTCATAAGTATACATAACCTATGCTTTCTTCACCTTGCGAAAACTTTTTTTTAATATAATTTTTTTTACGAGGGTCACTCGAAAAGTAAGGATATCTGTATTCCAGCTTCACCGCTCGCTTCTTGATGATTTTCGAGGTCGAAAATTATGAAGCAGTGGGAATGTGACGCTGAGTTCAAAAATATGGTTACATTGCTCTTTATTGAAGGAATTGAAAAAGATAGTTTTGATTCATATGCATTTTAAAAGACATTTTTCTCTCTTGACTTGCTACAGGCTAGCAACAGAAAAAAGGAAATACGTAAACCCTTCTGAAGGTGACTAATGTTGCTTTTGCTGCGCAATTTTGTAGGAAGTTTACATGTCGAAGGTTACTCATAGTTATCCTACAGGATACATAATCATGATTTTGGCAACGTGACACCGCATTAATATGTTGAAATTGGTTATATAGATATGAATCTGTAGATAAGTCTAGAGATCACGCTATTGAATTCTTCCGGCTGTGACAGTACACGTATGTACATGTGTGTCACGCCACGTATTTTGGGTGCGGCAGTCTCTAAGAGCCAATCAAAATGCAAAAGAGCAATAAGTTTCCATATTTGTGGAGATGATAAAACGGATGTACTGACGGATGTGAGGCTTGGGTGTGACCCTCGAGAATAATATAAAAGAACCTCAAGGTCTCAAACGGTTGATCACTTGTTCCGGTGCAAGGGTGTAGAGGTTCGAGACGTCGGTTGTGGCCAGACAGAATCATCGTCAAAGTTTCTAAGAGTTACAAGAATACTACCATAAGGTATGTATAATCTCTTGTTGCATCATAAAATTCAAGTTTAGAGATGTCATGCGGTACTTCAAAATGAATTGTGTACCTACCATAAAACTTTCAAGATTAAGAACTGTTGTCACATACTTGTATTTCATCTTCCGTATCTTCTAACTTAAATATTTCAATCTTTAGCCTGTCAATCAATATATATATAAGTTAGGTATCAATCTATCAAATGAACTATCAGATATTCCATTACTTTTGTTGAATCACTAAATCAAATGTTGTTATATATTACCATTTTAGTTATGTAATAAACTTACTTTTTATAAATAATGTTGTCATTCCCCTAGATTAAAACCACCTTTTCCCATGAAAATAATGGTGTAATTTAAGTATATTTCTTTGTGACATCCGCTACAGAATTAGCGTGAGCAGATCTCTACATTATGGTGGAATAAAACGAGCTAAATAATTAAAAAGAGTCTGCACATCGTCACAACGCACCCCGCTTTAACTTTGAAACGAGAGCTAATTCGAGTGTTTCATTGTCGGTTTCGTTATCAGCGTGGTCGATGTAGTTAACAAAAACATCTATTTCATTCCAGTGACATTTTCACTGTTGGCTAGTGATAAGAGATCTGTTTTTCTACGTAGTGCTTTCGGTACTGATTGTAAAGTATCTGGTACAAATTGTAAAATAGAAGTATTATTATCATGTTACTAAGTTGATGATGATGATTTTTCTTTTTCTTTCTTTCCTCCTAAATAACAGGTAGTGTAATAGGTTTATGTGAAGATCAAATATACTGTAAATAAAGATGAAAGGTTTGTTGATATAATTTCCACTTTTGATGTACATTAAGGTCATGCCGTTTTAAAATGTTATTCATTTCTTTATCTAAACGTGACTGATGTGAATCTGTGGATTTAATATTGGACCGAATTTCATGTGCAGCATTTTCAGGATGTAAAATCATTTTACATAGTTCTGACATGGTTATAGACTAAAAACACTACTGCCTACTGCTGCAAGAAGTGGTCCTAAGATTAATGGTAGAAGCGCACCACCTTTCTGTACTAACAACTTCTTCTTTGATGCTGTACGTAGTTGAAATAAATTACGTAAACTCTTTTTTATGTCTACATAAACGCTTCTGACGAGAATTCAAAGGAATGTTTCCTTTTATTGTGTTTTTGGCAACTTGAGAAATTGTTTTTATTAAATCCCGTGAAACATTTTGTAAAATTTGTTTTCGATTTCTTACTCTTGCGTTTGCACAGAGCACTGAGCGTGTTGTACTGTTGTTTCACCTTCAACATCTTGACTCACACTAAAGAAAAAATTATGTGTGCATGTCTATTACGTTAGCGTACACGTGCATGATTTTATTGGGGAAAATATTTGTACGTATTCACAATTCATCGTTTGTTTTCTGTGTTAAGTCAAATAATAAATAAGTGTGAGAGTCACGTGTTACTTCTTGGAACACATTCACGATTTCCTTACTACAGAGGTTGTTCAGTCTACATTTGGCCAATTTCGACTTACCTAAAATTTAGAAGAATCCATGGCGCCAGGTCCGTAAGTGCTCGATGTGTTTCCCTTGGTTCCTAACAATAGCCCGATAGCGTAATTTCCACTGTAATAGGCTTCTCTGAAAAACTGGGAGGGGAATCTTGTCCCATTCCCTTTGCACAGCTTTGCAAAGTCCTTCCACAGTTGTCACACGCCACTTTCCCAAAGCCCGCTTCAGCAAACCAAATCCACAATAATCCATAGGACTGGAGATTTAACAGGTACTTCATTGAAAGGTATCACCTGTATATCACTTGCCTCCTCCATCTCCCTGTAGAATGCGAGGAACGATCGTGAGGTATGTGATGAGGCTTTGTCTATGTGAATGCGCACCAGATTGGCATCATTTCCGTACATTGTTGGAATCTCATGCTCATAGATCGGCCGCATGATCTGCTCCTGAAAATACTGCGAATTTATTTTACAATTCTTCGCCATCCTACGAATCTTCAGTTTACCTCGGTAACAGTAGCCAGTAACGACCATGAACCCTTTTGGGAAGGATTCTTTACAGACACGGACCCACTTTCTGAAGTTCTTCGCGCCTTTCTCTCGGTACATGATGGCTCTCGGTTTGCCGCAGTCAGAAAGGTAAATCCATGCTTCATCGAGCGTTACGACGTACATCTACCTTTGTATTGCCAGATGCTGTTCGACAGCTTCCAGGCGTTATACTTTCGTTCCTTTTGGTGGGCATCCGTGAGAAAATGGCCGCAAGATTTCATAACTTTTTCTAGCTTGAGTTTATGGTGTAACGTCCGGCTCACAGTCCCCAAAGACACGTCAGGACGATAAGCCATACACCTTGGTGTTGGCGGATTTTCTTGCATTGCCATTTTGTGAAGTTTCCTCTGCATGGTGGAGGTGGCCTTGGTACATTCCCGCTTCATAGGCAACTTCGTTGGTGATCCAAATGGTGGAGCTTCTTTGCCCTTGCACTTTTTAATAACATTTTTCAATCCACTTAAACTGATGTTGCAACCATTTTTCTTGCACTGTTTTCTAATGACAGAAACACTAAAGCGGACGTCATAAAGAGCCGCAACATAACCTTCCCAAACCCGGCTTAGTTTGGGCGGCATTTTGGTCTGATTTTTAGAGCGGAAACCCACACACTTGGAAACAAATTTAACACAACACTCACAATTATGGTCCTGTTTTGTGCGTTATTGTCGTCCGCGTGGAAAAACAACTCCGTTCCCAGGAAGCCACTGCACAACACTGCAGGACGCCACGAGCCAGGTCGGGTGAGTCCATTGTGCCCGGGAGGGGGAAGGAACGAAATCGGCCAAAGGTAGGCTGAACAACCTCTGTATATCGAGGCATAATTTGCCTTGCTAAATATTGTATTTGTAATTTGTGGCGGTGATTTTTAAATACTATAATATAATGTGCATTTAGACTAATATCACTTGCGTGTTTTCCTTTGGAATTAAATTTTAAATAATAAATATTACTATCAACTTTTTATGATGTGCATACTTTGCAAATAAATTAGCAACATCACCATTGGTTTCTAACATTAAATCACAAAGTATTATTAATTAATTTTCTTTAATTTCAAAATTACCAGTGTCGGGTATTACCTCTACAAAACGTATTTTTGCATGTGTATCCAATTTTGGTATTACTTCCCCATAACACCATACAATATCATTAAATTTTATACTAAACATTTCATCACGTTCATTAAGTAATCGATTTACAAAACAAGATTTCGCAGCCCTTGACGGACCGGAAATTAAAGCAGTAGAGGGATATTGAAACTTTAATATCTTGTACTCAAATGAATGCATTCAATAGAGGTTTTTTTTTCATATATACACATTCACACACAGGAAGAAAGAAAGAAAATAAAGAGAAAGTCACTGGGATATAAGAATATTAAAGATCGAAATTTTTAAAACTCTCGAGGTTTCACAGAAATCAATTCAGTATATAAATTACGAGTTTCTATAAGAAACGATACGTAAAAACGACTTTTCGGCAGTACACCTTCCAAATGATTATTGTGCTGGGTATGAACAAATGGTATCACTTTTACACGATAAAGAACGTCAATTCACTAATAAAATCAAAGATATAATACCTTGCGATTTTAAAACAGGGTATTCCAAAAGACCACGACGGATGATCTTTAACCTATTACTTGGACTCGCAAATTTTTGAGTTAGTGGATATAGACAATATGAAGTTCATAAATCAAAACCAGCTATTAGTCAAATGCAGGCACAGAATGATTATCTAAATTCTCAAATACAAGATATTAAGAAAATTAATTTTGAACTGACACATTTGGTAACAAACATTTCAGTAGCTGTCGAAAAATTGATAACCGAAACTCATCATAGTATTTTGCAATTGGTATGTATATACAACGGCTCTTCTTAATTTTCAAATAGTGGAACAACACTTTGATGCTATAATACAAAGCATTCTTCAAAATAAGGTTAACGATGCTTTAGTAAAACCTGCTTTAGCTAAAGAAATGATCAGACAGAATACAAACCTAAGATTCACACTCATGGAGAGGGATCTTGGACTATTTTATCAGTGTTCGAAAGCATTTTTAATCTCATTTGACTCAGAATCTGCCAATTTAGATATAATAGTGCAAACTCCAGTTGTATGCACCAATGACAATCATATTATATACATTTTTTTTAAATAATGGATTTCTCACCAACACATCTCATATACGTCTTCCAACTCCTGAATATGCAATTTAGACGGACCAAGGAATCTATGAATTGGACTTATCACTGTGCCAATCTCATAATATGTTTTCTATATGCAAATTACAAGCACAAAGACGATCTCAGATAACAGACTGTCTATATAATTTAGCTTTTTGAAATTCAACTATTAGCTGCCATCTGAAACCTACTTTATCACGGACTGAGGAATTTTACTTATATACACCTATGGGACTTCATCTTACAACACGTAAACCCATTAAAATTGCATTCCAAAGGAACCATATGTTAGCTGTTGACGCTGTTAATCGCTGATCAACTTACTTTTTTAAATACGAAGAATCCCAGCGTATAATAACAGATACTTTGAATCTTCCTACTAGAACTTCGGCGAACTTTACCTTAATATATCGAAATTTACCAAAAAACACAAATTTGAATTTTACTCATAATTTCCAGAACATACAGCGAACCATTACTTCAATGAATTCTTTATTAAGCATGAAAAGACTCTTTATTGGATAGAATGCCGGAATTTCATCTCTCTAACGCATTTCCGTGGACCATACTTGCTATTGCTACTCTCATCATTATATTATTGATTGGCCTTGGAATATATTTTTTATTTTGTTTATAAACGCCTTATTCATAACAATGCCTCATAAACATTTTACTTTTTAAAGGATTTCCGATAATTACCAATCGTAATTTGATTTTTTCTCTTCTTCCAGTATGGATGGAACGTGTTTATATCTCTGTGTTAATAGCAACTTTTTTAGTACTTATCATTATCATTACTCTTATCTCTCTTATCATTTTATATATATTATATATCCGTCTTCTCTCAATACCAAAAATATCCAAGAGACCTCGCTTAGAAATATCTCCTCCAATTCCAATGGACACTTTAATACAATTCATACAACTAAAGAGCGACCGAGTCCACAGACTCCAAAACCTCTCACTATAAGTGAAGTAATATATATATATATATATATATATATATATATATATATATATATATATATATATATATATATATATATATTAACGCCAAAGCTAAAAACAGGCCTATCTCGAGGGAAATGAAGTGACATATAAAAATGCACCGATCCTGCCTGTGATTAGGGAACAACTCTTTAGTGCTTTCTTCCGCTACTTTCTAGTGCTCCGAAAGATGATTTTTTCAGTGTTGCCAGAGTTGATAATGTTTTCAGTGATTTTTGTGTGATCCCTCAATGTTGCCAACTCTTACAAGAAGAAAAATAACCCTTCGGCTTATTTTTAAAACAAGCCAGGGGGTGTAATATCTCATGTGATGTTGTAAACAAACAATTACACATGTCAGTGTTTACAAACACAACCACGTGGTTCAGCAAGAAGACTTCACTCCAGATGGATCTACAATCACTTGCAGACGACGACTCCTAGCCGCTCCCACGGAGCAGAAGACGACATCGGAGCAACAGCGCCACCGCCACCCAAGGAACCCTATAAATTGGATGGACAAAGGCAATTCAGCACCAGTTTTCTGGTGACCCTCCTCGAGCCTGCTACGGGACTTTAGGAGTAACCTAACCTCAGGCCTCTAGTCTGCTACGGGACTATGCCTATCCTATCTTCTGGCTTAGCCTGCTACGGGGCTCTGTCTGGGAATCCTAACCTCAGCCGCTTAGTCTGCTACGGGGCTCTGTAGAGAACCTGTCTGCGACCTTACGGTCAAAAGAAACCTATAACTAACTCTGTATATTAGAGAAATTAACAGTGTAGTATTTTGTACAAATACTTTTATAGTGGAGAAGTTTTATAATAAAACTGGTAGTGGGAGATCGATTCCGGACACACTTTTTATTAAATGCTCTACCTATACCTATATGGGAAAAAACTTTACAATATATAGAGAAATAGGTAGTTTCAATACTCCTTTAATCTTTCTATCAACATCTAATTCAAATTATAAATTCAGTGATCTGTTTTACCACAAACAACACTTTTCTTCTTTTTCCTTTTTTACACAGTACGTTTAATAATTTTTACATAACTTGATGTACAGCCTAATGATGTTATCAGTCAATGAAACAATAGCATTGGAAACTAAATATAATTCTCACCCAGTTAGAAAAAGCTTATTTCGCAACAATGAAAACTTTTTTGCTATTTTTTTTACCACTCAAAAATCACACGCCAGTAAATAATGCTGATCGGAACTCTTCTAGCGCCAAGGCAACAGCCTCTTCCGTTAGTACGCATTTCTTCTTATATATGGCACTACAATGCGCCCCACGTCGACGCAAAGAATATTCTTTTAACGTCCAATCACAAGGGTTGTTTTTGATTGATCCAATTTCCCACACCTATCCTATATACCTCAGTTGGCTTAGGAGCTGTTTGTAGTGTGGAGTTCCCACTTGTTGTTACCGCCACGTGCTAAGTTCGCGCAGTTATTCGGTTTTTGAAGGCAAAAGGCCTTAAACCGATTGAACTTCATCGTCCCGAAGAAAAGGCACAACCCTTTAAATGGGTAGACAAAAGAAACAAAAAAAACTTCATCGTCAATTGACGGAAGTGAATGGCGAGTCGTGGATGGATATCAGAAACATCCGCAAGTATTGTAGAAAGTTCGCAGCCGGTGATATCGAAAGTCACGACGAAGAAATGAAACGAAGACAGTCAATTTTCAATTAGACAGTCACGAAGGTTGAGCAAATCAGTGACTAGTACCTCTTTCCTAAGTTGAAAGAACATTTGGCCGGAAGGCGCTTCAGCAATGATGAGATGAAAGATGAGGTTCAACACTTCCCTAAACACAGGCGGCGAGCTGGTATCAGATGGGCACACAAAAACTACCACAGCGCCTACAAAAATTCATCGACCGAAATGATGAATTTATAGAGAAAAATTGACAAATACATAAGCTTTCAAATAATGTAAACATTATTGAAAGTAAACATTTCTTTGCATTTCTAAAAAATAGGTGACCTTAATTTTGGGATTACCCTCATATAAGGGTGTTGATGTCGAGGCCAGTTCGAACCATATTTACAAGTCGTACTTTGATCGTGAATGTAAAATCTTACCTTACCCGACATAATACTCTAGTGAGTCCGACACGGGCTCGAATTTCAGAATTTTATTAATTTTGCAAACGACATTTTATTTGTTTTTCCGTTACTCTCCTGTCTAAAACTGCAAAAGCTGAAAAACGAATTTCGTTCAGTAGTCGTTAATTTTATGATATGTAGAATGAAAATAGAACAAAAAGAGCTTCTCTGTCTTCAATCAGACAATACAACTTATATAAAAATATCTGAAAATATTTGAAAAATAAGAAATGAGTATGCATGGATTTAGAAAAGACCATACTAAAAAAGATGGATAGGTGGCGAAAAACAGTAATCATTCTCGATGGATGTTTTCTCTAGAATCTTAGAAATAAAATTATTTTTACTCGCAGACTAGACATTATCAAACTCAAGTCAACCTACCTGTCATCAAACGCAAATTTTTGTGATGAAGACAAAAAACCTAAATGGGAATATCTGCTGTGAAACGTATTTCACATATGCACTTTTCTCTTCGGCTTCAAGTATTATTTAGGTGGAGTACGAGACGGAAGTTGAGACTGTCTTCTCCCGAAAAGGTGTCCTGAAAATGAAGTCTCTTCTCGTAAAGCGTATCTATTACTATTAGAAGGTCCCTTTTTCGTCTCATATTTCGTCGCTAAAATTGTTGTTCTATATTGTTTCGTGTGCAGCTTCTAGTTCTGTTTTGAAAGGTTGGACGATGAAACCAGCACTCATGGAGCCCGTTCCAATAAAATTCAGGGAGAATTTTTTCCAATTATATGTGATACGCATTTTAAGCAGTTTACATTTTCAATCCGAATTATTGAATAAATAATACTTACAACAAAGTTGATACTTTCAAATATCTAGGATCAATATGAACAATCCAAAACCATATTCACGAATAAATTAAATGTCGATTAAAAACATGAAATTCGTGCTATAATTCAGTTCAAAATCTTTTGTTTTCGCGAATTCTGTCGAGGAATTTGAAGCTTAAAATATATAAAACGATAATCATGCCTGACGTGCTGTATGTTTGCGAAACATGCAACATGCTTACTTACTTTAAAGAATGAAAGCAGACTAAACGTATTTGAGAACAGGATGCTGAGACGAATTTTCAGACCCAAGAGGAACGGGAATGGGGAATGGCACAAACTTCATACGAGGAACTGCATGATTTATATGGTTTACCAAAATTGTTAGAGTCATCAAGTCTAGGAGGGTCAGGTGGGCTGGTCATGTAGCTAGAATGGACGAAAGTATGAACATTTCCAAAGTTTAACTGGAAATCTAATCGAAAAACGACAATTAGGAAGACCTAGGGATGGATAGGAGGACATCATTAAGATGGACCACGCAGAAATAGGAAAACAAAGTAGAAACTAGATCCAGTTGGCTAAGGACAGAACCTTTCGTAAACGTGGTATTGAAGCTTTGGGTTCCATAGACCACAGATTTTGTTAGTTGTTATTGAGTAAATTCCGTTTCATTTAATCATACGTTGAGAAGTTTCCCCTGGTTTCGTCGTCTAATTCTTCCCAGATACAACAACAAATTTTTGTTCTTCCGAGAATCAGAGCTCGTAATTATTAAAGGTATTTATTTTGCCATTACTGGCAAACTATTTAGCTCAAACTGAGAATCATATGCACCATGGCCTTCAGCTAACCTCTTGGGTTTCATAGCAATATTATGTTCCAATATCATCCTCGTTCTCTTTCCTTTTTTTCCAGTGTTATTTCTTCTGGACCAATGTCTTAATTAATTTCTTTTTTCCCTATTTGATTATATATAAAGTTGTTCTTTGCTCCCTACTACTATTCCTAAAACTTCTTTATTTTTTTCCGTTCAACCCAGCTAATATTCTAAGAGATTGCCTCGCGTATAATGCTGTAGCACCCCATTGCGAACAATAATGATATTGATATATGTTGTAGCGCGATCAATTCTGCGTACGTTAATACCAAATGTAAGTACGATAACCATCTAGATCATACCTAAAAATCGGTTTGAATTAACATGGCGGTCTATGGGAGGAGCAAAGAAAGTAGGTTTTTTACGATATTAGGTACGTGAACATCGGAAATGTGCAACAAAAAACTAAAAATAAGAAACTATGGACAAAGAGCTTTCTGAAAATGTATATATTATTGTCTGGAGAAAATCACGTGACATGAAAATCGGTAGCCGAAGAAATGTATATGTATATTTGTTTCTTTTTTTATATTTACATATTTTTTTATAGTTGCATGACTTTTTTGGAGTTTTTTATTTTATTTCTTTTTTTGGATTTTCGTATTTTATGTTTTTTTATTTTCTTATTTTATGTTTTTTTGGGGGGATTTTCGTAGTTTATCACTTTTGTGTGGATTGTCTTATTTTTTGTCGTTGTTTGGTTTGTTTTTCTTTATCTATACTATTTACATCCTAGGTTCATCGTCAGGTATGGTGGCATTGCACTTCCGTCGAAGTGCCTATTTAGGAAGTCTGAAGGAGCGTGTATCTATAGTACCCGAGATACCATATTACTGCCATTACAGGTGCGCAGCAACCTGCAGTTCTTGCACCGTTGTTGCAAGTACAGTAGTGTGCTTTGATGGCTTTGTGTCCATCTACGTCCAAGTCACACAGAATGTACAGCATGCACTGCTTACTGCTCGAATGACGCGATTGCATTTTACCTCTTACAAGCATTGGAATTGCTGGCATATGTTCGGCATAGTCAGGATGATGATTATCTTTTACTATCGAGAACTCATATTCTCCATGGAACGCGTGGTCGAAGTAGTATGACTTGGCTAGACTTTTGATGTATGTCGAGCCTAGTACGTTCATGTCTCACTCAACTCTCGCCTAGTATGTTCACTCAACTCTGGGAATTCTGGTATTTCATCAGCTGTCATCTTTTGGAACGCTGCTCTCACTTTGTTCATCGGCTGAACTAATGGAGCTAGCCAGTTGCGTTCATTGATCAAGCTGAGTAGCTTCTGAGCCGCCTGAGCTTCGTTCTTTCTGTATCTTCTCTTACCGTACGCGTTGTGCATTAAAACTATACTGACGTCAAAGAGATGCTAAAATCAAAACAAAACTATGCTGGTAATCGATAATCCGGCACGGGCGCACAGTACAACGGTCGTGTCTCTAAGTAGACTTCGTATCATTCTCCTCCTTAACTGTTTAGCCAAGTACTTATATTTTTTAAGGTCTTGATTCGTGTTTTCGATTACCCAACGGATAGCTGTGCATTCTCTTGATTTATTTGCCTGAATGTCATCCAACTGTTTATTTTCTTGGTGAGATACGGGTATTTTAACTACAAATCCCTTTTCTTCAAGCTCATTTGCTACATGGGAGAATCCTCGGTCTAGTACGAACACATCACCTGTTTTGTACAACATCTTGAACCAGGTTTGATTCATTATCATGCGTAGAACTGCTCCATCTGACGAGTTTCCATCCCAGAAGTCATCGTCCGATTTTCCTAGTACGACTGTATGTATCCGTTCGGAGCACATATCACCATTGGCTTTTTATGTCCAGAGTGCGACATTCTTTGATATCGAAAATTGAGGCTCTTATTCAAGTACAAGTACGTACCATCCCACACCGTTATTATCGATTCATCGTTAGTTCCGTACAATGTATTTGCGAAGATTGATTGGTATTTTTGAGATTAGCTCGAAGAGCATCTGCATCTTCTTGTGTTTCTATTTTTACACTGATATGTTTTGGAGTGAAGTTCATCCACATTGACTGACGAGCATTTTGAATACATCTATTTACACGAGTCTTATCCATTTTATATCTGAGTCCAAGTGATCTTTGGGATTCACCAGTGTACTGCATTGTCAGATATACTCCAAGTTCTATCTTATTGCATTTTGATTGTCTAAGTCATCAAATTAAGCTTTAGTTCTACCTGTAGCTAGTGACATTTTTTAGAAGGGATCGTTTGCCTTCTCATGTACTGAACTACCGATTCTTAGTCCTGTGATGAGGTTTACCCATTCATTTACTGGCAGCTCTGAGTCCTCACTGATCTTGTGTCGAACCACTTTTTCAAGTGCTTCTTGCTTGAAGTTGTAATCTTTTTCGAAGTGATCACGACAGAACCTTGTACCGATAGGAACGACTATGGCCTTTTCAACCATCACTTGGGTTATTGCCTCTTTTGTCACGTTTCGTAGCAGTTTTCCCTTACACCCTAGTAAGCACTTCGATTTCGGCTTTGATGTTCTAGAGAATGGTAGCTTTACAGTTTTCTCTTCTTCCTTTTCATCCGCACTAACCATATCGTTACTATTCCAATCTGTGACCGATCCAGTGCCTGACTCCGAACTGGGTTCTATTTCCGAACCTGCACTTGAACCTGATTTGGAAGCTGATCTCGATCGGCTTCGAACATTGTCTCTTCTATACATTTTCATAGCACACGAATTACAGAACCACTGTCCATTCAACATTCGCTTTTGCGCACGTTTTAGCTTATCGGTACGTTTATTACAATTAGCACAATGCATGTTTGATGATGATGGCACGATCGTTGACCGCGAAGCTTCCTCGGTGCCTTCCGGATGTGCGGGGTTTGACCTCTGTCGATGATAGCGACTCATGATCGCGCGCCGTCGGAACTGCCCCGAGCGGCCACGCCCATGCTCCATGTTCTGCACGTGTCCCACGGCAGGAAGTTAGTCCCGTTAAATGCTCAATCGTTACTCATCGATGCATAATGGCCCCGCTTGTGAGCAAGTAGTTACTCGTACAATTTTTGGACCGGATACTTCGTATCCGATCCGGGTTGACCTCGGTCCGCAGACCTTGGTCGTGGGGAAGGGGAGACCATTTTTACGTGTCTACAACACAGCCAACTGAGCCAAGCTCACTCACCAAATATTCATATATTCTCTATAGACCTTATACTGCCTCAGTGTATAAGTTCTATAGCAAATATACATTGGGGTGCTGCCTATGGCAAGTGAGGCAATCTCTTTTTCTCCATGCCCATATTTCAAAAACTTCCAATCTTTTTTTTTTGTCTCTTTTGCGTATATTCATGTTTCTGCCCCATAGAATATAATTGTTTACAGATTCCTGGCGGGAGCTCATGTGGTTTGGATTCCACGTTAATCAGTAGGTCCATGTCTCATATAGCCTCGCTGCTGAACGGGACGTTAAACTGAAAATCAACTCATAATTCTTTACACTAAAGATTCTGTGAGTAATTTTCTTGCAAATTCACTCAAAAACCAAGAAAATGTTATACCTTTTTTTTTATTGCTAAATGCTTGTTTTACTATTCCTATCCTTGCTTTTATTTCATGTCCACACTTGAAGTCTTCACTACCTAGGCACTGGAAACTAGTCACTTCTTCTATTTTCTCCCCTCCTACTTCTATATTTAATGCAAATCGATTCATTCGAATTACCTTTTCTTTTGTCTTTTTTATTTTTATCCTACCCCAAATCAGAGACCTTCAGTAAGTTTTAATTCTGAGCCTAGCTTATGAGATGGGCTGTGCCAAAACATTGAATTAGCGGCTTGAAAATGTGCAGCTGTTGTATTGCATAAAAAGAATCAACAGGTTTGAATTTCAAATTAGTTTAGGAAAGCCACGTACATTGACCTGTTATTACAAAGGAATCAGATTTTGATGTAGTTTCAACAAAACGTTTGGAAATGTTTGCCAAAATTCCTAGAATAGAACTGAGTATTATACAAATAAATATAGTTGAAAATTATAATAATTATTAATTTAGCTACATCACTTTAGATATCAGTTTCTGTTTCAAATATAACTGGTGAGGTATCCAGTTTTATTACTCAATTGTATTAAACCTTAGGGAAGACTAGAAATGTTCTTGGCACTACTTAAAAGAGAACTTCAATCAAATCTATCGGTCGTGACTATTTTAATTTAAAAGACTGTCAATTTGCCACTAATATTAGTTAAATAGCTTAGCTATTTTGTTTAATTAACAGTTATACAAAAAATTCTAGTCGTTAATCTAACAGGCGATCTCATTATACCCTGCAGTGAGGTAAATCAAACTCTATTAGAACGACCAATTCTCGTAACGAGACATAAATTCGTATTAAATGCTATTTTCACATAATGATTGTTCTGAAATCAGCATTAGGCTAAACGTATGCATGTATTTATATTCATTTTGCTTCAGTTGAATTGAATTGCTAGGTAGTTTTGGTGAAGGTTCTACATGTATGAATTCGCAACATCAAACCTTCAATGGCAGATGAAGTTGTTTTCGTGGGTTTTCTCGATGTTTTCCTGTTTTTTCCACATTTTTATTCTACCATTTTCTTACAATCATTCACTTTCTTTAATCGTCTGCCTCCTTTAGCCTAAAGGCATAACAGTGGGACTTAAAACTAGAAAATTCATTTCATCAAGAGCTCAAACAGATTAATACCTCTTATGCTGACTAGGAACGGACATGATCCTGTCATACGGAAGTCCGAATCAAACCTAGTCTATTCGATAAACATAACAAAGATATGTTCATGCACAAAAAAATAGGTGCAATGGACAACGGAGCGAGTCCCTGGGGCCCATTAACCCTGTTAGTATAAAGAAAATGGTAGACTCGCAATGAAATAGCCATTGCATCAACATGTTCATTTGAAAGTAATGGTTTATAGTTCATTCTCTTCACCATAAAACAAGCTTTTCAGAGGTGCTATGTATTGGAGCTCATAAAATATTTTAACAGGGAAAATTGGGAGAATGTCGGGAAAATTTCCTTAAGAAATCCCTCACATCAACTTTGGACCCCTCTGGAGTGGCCCCGGGTAAAAGCACACAATCCTAATGTATCTCGAAAAATACCATAGGAGATAAGAAATGTGTGTCTATCAAGTTCTGTATTGATAGACAGAATAGGTATGAAGGGAAAGCGTGTATTGATACACAAGCTTTCCCCTCATACCTATTTCGTCTATCAATACAAGACTTGGTACAGTCATTTCTTATCCCCTATACTGTTGTCATGGAACCTAATTTTTTTGTGCATGAACGTATCTTTTTTATGTTTATCGAATGGACTAGGTTTGATTCGGATGCCCGGATGACACGTTCATGTCCGTTCCTTGTGAGATAGTTATCCTATGCAAAATTTAATAGATCTTTTACGACTGTAAATAAATTTCCTGGAATTATATAACGTAAATTTCACAAAACTACCTTTGGACTCTAAGTATATTATGTATGTGAATTTCGTAAAGTTCAATTAAACCAACAGGTGAGTGACTACCAAAACAAACAAACGAACAAAAGTTATAAAGAGCCATAATGCATCTTGTTACTAAATAAGTGAATGACCTAACCGAATCGAACTTAATTTTCAGTTCAGACTTCCCTTTATTTTAAATAATATTTACAAACCGTGTATGTTTGTCAGGCGCAATATAATATAATTATTAAACCACTTTTTATCTGTCTTTAAAATCTACATACTCACTTTGTATTAGATCCGTTTTGAGCTTCGAGTCTCGTTCAGCAGTGAGGTAATATGAGGCATGCGTCTACAGTTTCACATGAGATCCGAACATAATGACTTTCCGCCGAAAATCGAAGCAGGATCTCTCAAGCTAAAGACGCATACGCTAGCCACATAGTCACAAGGGAGCTCTCATAAACTCACTGTTGAACTATTTTGATGTAAGTATAACCTAGTATCTTCACTTTAAAGGACAAATAAAAGTGTATGATCTCTAGTACACAGGAATTCTTGTTTAAACATTTTGTATTCAATGTCTCCCACAGCCAATCTATATATAGTGTAAATGACTAGGGCTAATATGAATATTTAATTTGATTCTAATACTGCATCAGTTTTATACTTGATATTAATATTAGAGAAGAACTTAGGAAAATATGGTATATTTTTTATGTGTTTTGGGTAAACTTTAATATGCACCAGGCTCTCTTTAGTCCGGCATGTTTGGAATAGCGCCCGTGCCGGATTATCGATTACCAGCATAGTTTTGTTTTGATTTTAGCATCTCTTTGACGTCAGTATAGTTTTAATAAAAAAAACAAAGATTAATCTCTCTAGATAAAACTGCAAACGACTAAATCATGTATTTTGTGTGTTTATACACATTCTGAACCTGTACAGACGATATGAATGTACTACAAAGTACAAACGTTTCGGCATTCTATCAACTGTGGAGTTTGAAATATTCATTCTTCTTCTACATAATTCAATAGAGAACAAAATTAAATTTAAACATTAAACTATTGTTTAGCTGAATATTCTTGAATGAATAAATAAATTAAAAAGAAAACAGTACAAAAGAAAAATGAATACAGTACAATGTCATTTTAAACAAATTGTATTAAGCTGAGCCATGGAGAGAAAAACACATTTGAAATTGTTACTGTGTGTTACTGTTTTAAAAAAGTGTCTTGATATCACGTTGCTGCTGTGATTCAGGTCTCTTCTTCAAATAGTCGTTACGAATTATAAATAAATGTTTGAGTTTTGCAGAGTTATAGCTTTTCTTGGAATCCGTCCGTGAGAAAACACGAGTGGCTGAATTGATTCCGGATTAGAGAATGTGTCAAACCATAGAATGCCGGATAGAAGAACACCTACTGTGTCTCTTCTATATAGGAAATACGCGCTGAAGAGCATTCTGTCCAAACCTAACTTGTTCCTAATCTAAGCGAATCCACTAGAGGTATATCCGACGAACCACTAGAGGTAAGTCCAGAACATACCAATATTAAGCTTGTTTCCCTGTTTAGAGCTTTTTTCCCACCATGTTTCCTTATAACGGAAAAGATATATTTTAATAAGTACTACCATCTGTATTGTTCATTCTCTTATGCAGAAGAGTGTTGGCATGTACCAAAGTTCTTTCTCGTAGTCTAATAAATAATGGTATATTCAAGAATCGTCATAGATAAATCAGATATTGCATTATCTATTATATTTGAATTCACATTAGAGAGTATCAAACACATCCTACAAACTATCTCAGCCAGCACAAGGAACGGACATCTCTTGGTTTATACCACCAATTCATGTCAATTGATACTTAAATCTATTATAGAAATCTTTCATTCACTTTCTTTTTTGTTTCAGAATGATCAAAATGGCTTCTCGTCACGAAAATGTAATTTCATCTTATCAGCTTCCAGCGCCACACATTTCCGTGGATAGTGGAATTGAATAATCTCAGATTCGATTCTTTAATGGCATTTAACCGGGGAATTTTCGGTGCTCAGCCCTAGAATTTGAGCACCTCGAAATATAAATTCACAAGATGCATTCAGATATACGAAATTGGTACCTTTGTGAAACTGTCACTAGAGGAACTTAAAATGTTATTCAATTTTAGAAATGTGTGCTCTTTATTATTACTAAATTGTATTCATTAATCACTTTTATGTTGCTTTTTTTAAATTTAATTTTTATTAAAGGAACTGAGCAGATTATGGAATAACCGTATATGTAGTCTGTTTTGAGCTGTATTTTTACGTTATCATTGCAACTATTTCTATGAAGACATCACATGATATTATAACATGGAGATTTTCTTTTAAAGTTGTGAAAGTACTGCAGTGACAGAAATTCAATGTTGAGATATATTTCTATCAGAAACTTTTACAAATATTTAGGTCTTCATTATCTAATTTTAATAAAGTACTTTATACTAAATGCACAACATTAGCCTAACTGCAAGAGTTTGTATTAAGCTACAAAATATTTATACTTACTCTCGTTTTTATCGAAACCTGCTGCTTTAAACACGAAAATTAAAAAAAAAAAGCCATGGAAAGGTGTTTTGAACCATTTCATTTTGCAGGTCTTTCATAACACCTTCCCTCAGATTCTGAAGAACTCCAGCACTCTAATGAAGACGAAGACACCATGGTCTACTACAACATTTTCAATCATCTTCCTAGGTAGTAACGAAGTAAGCTGAATCTTTTGCGTCAATATATTTTTTGAAGATGATCAAGGTAAAATGTGAATGCAGTGGTTCAGTGGGATATGTGAATGTTTTAAGAAAGGCATTTATATTTGTGATTTTTATTAGTTTTTGTAATTAATTACTTATACGTGTAAAAACAAATGCGTCGTGAAATAATATATCGCAGCACGCGCATCTTCAAGTGAGAAACAGTGGAGTTTTCGTTCGCTAATACTTCCGACTTCCTACCGATGCATTACGTGTTCACTGCTGTCAAGGCTTACCTTTTGTGTACTTTGGAACCACTTTCAAGTCAGAGTATGTATGAGAATACTGTTGAGAATGACTGGTTTGCAGTGAGTCGCTTGCGCACACATTCACATTGCTGAAATATGCATTTTTGGATGGTGTATGTTTGACTTCGTTTACTTTTATATGTACTTTCACTCCACGGTTTCCCGTGTTCAAAATAACAAGTGATGCAATGCAATTTTTCAAGGTTTCGGACGACGCTCTGAAACTATGCACTTTTTCCACAGTTTCATATGAACTTCTTTTCTTAGTGAAGAATAAATTCTTACAGTTTCTCCACATTATTCATTAACACTATATATAGGGTCTAGTATACGTATACTATATTACCATATCAAGTATAGAAGTATGTTAACCATACAACCATGAAGAAGCTCAGCTACAAATTCGAGTTAATAACTTTAGAAAAAGACTTCGAATAAAACGCATAGTGTTTATCAGTCATATTTCACAAAATTCGGATTACGCTCTTAAGAAAAAAAAAATGCTAATATGACTGAAAAATTAACTTGAATTTTCAAGACTGCATGAAGAACGATCCTTAACCTATTTACTTACTTACTTACTTACGGTAATTAGTCGGTTCTCTCCTAAGTCAGGTGTAGAGATTTTATATAGACTTTCGATTTATAACGATCTTTGGCTAGATTTTTCTTTATTTTAAATAGGGTGACCAGACATACTCTTTTTAAGAGTATTATACTCTTTTCGAGGTTCATATACTCTATACTCATTTTTCTTCCCAAAAATATCGAATTATACTCTTTTATGGCATTTTCAATTTCATTTAACATTTAGTGCATTTTTCCATTGAAAATCGCATTTTTTTCTGTAAAAATTTGGACGTTGACAGCACTGTTTAGTACTTCGTACTTCGTAGTACAGTAGTAGTACACGCTGCGCTGTGCTGCGTTTCTCGTCGTCGTTGCATTGTAGGGTTGCCAGATTTTCTTTTTGCAAAAGAAAAAAATAATAATACAACTAAACTGCTTTTATTACTTAGTACTAAAACTATAGTAAAAATGGCAAAATTAAAGTGATAGATTTATCCAAACTTTCAACGTTTTAATTATTAAATTGTTAATTAAATTAATTGATTACCTGTAATGATTTATATTTTCGGAATTTATACCTGGTATTCGTACAGTTCACGGCACGGGGTTTTGTTTTCCCTTCAAAGTGAGTCAGTTCTTGGTAGTGGGAATCGCGCAGTGATTACACAGGCCTACAGAAAAAAAATTTCTTGGTGCCTAAAATTTTAGAGCTGATTTTAACTATGTGTGGGGCGCTGAATCCAATAATGTAAGCAGTTTTTTTTCTATCAGCTCTACTTTGGTAGATACAGGCTACTGTACCAGTAGTGTTATTTACGTTACAATGTATGTGGAAGAAATATTACAATCCAAAATAAATATGTAAATTATAAATGATGTAACCACTATTTCTGCATGCTTCTTGCAATAGTATACAAAATAAGCAAAAGAAATACAAATATTCTCGTAATAACAAGTTTGAATATGATCTTATAAACTCTGCAACTCAAATAAATCCTACTGTGCTCTATAGAGATTTCTATTTGGAAGAACGGCGCTCTTTTCTCATTAGTGCTGCTATCTGTCGGTACTAAACGGAAACTAATCATATAGTAGTTCCAGGAACGTCCACTAGATTGCATTGGTATTCTACTTGGCTAGTGGATCTTAGTTGTTGTCTTGCAGGTGGAGTGACATGTTGGAACATGTGAGTTTTGTTCTGAAATCATAACTTGTATCGCGTATACTAAGGCTTTATATTTAACATCCGTGTTAGTGGCCTGAACATAAAATGAGTTCAAGTCGAAGAAGTTGTGTTAACCATCCTGATGTGTTTTGCTACATATGTGGTGAGTACACATTTAAAGACAATAGAAAACATATCAGTGACTTTGTAAAAAAAGCATATCATGCATATTTTGGTGTACGCCTAGGGGACCAAGATAAAACGTGGGCTCCACATATTGTGTGTAAAATGTGTACTGAACACTTGCGACAGTGGACAACTGGAAAAAGAAAAAGTCTTAAGTTTGGTGTTCCAATGGTTTGGAGGGAACCCACAAACCATGTTGATGACTGTTATTTCTGCCTGGTAAATGTTACGGGTATGAATAGAAATAACCGGAACAAGTGGACATATCCTGATCTGCCTTCAGCAAGACGTCCAGTTGTTCATTCCGATGAAATACTAATCCCAACGTTTCACCACTTGCCAGAGCTTTGTGAGACTGAAAACGAACGTAGTGAACATTCTTGTGACATGGATGATGGAAGTGACAGTGATTATGAGGGAATGTCAACAATTCCTCAACAGTTTAATCAAGATGAGCTAAATGATCTAGTTAGGGACCTTAATCTTTCAAAAGAATCGTCTGAATTACTTGCTTCCAGATTGAAGGAGAAAAACGCACTAGAACAAGGAACTAAAATCACATTCTACCGAACAAGGGAAAAGGAGTTTTTACCATTTTTCACTGAAGACACAAATCTCGTATTCTGTCACGATGTTAGAGGTCTCCTAGAACACATGGGTCTTCCAGAATACAATCCAGATGATTGGCGCCTGTTTATTGATAGCTCCAAGCGAAGTTTAAAATGCGTCCTTCTACACAATGGCAATAAATATGGCTCAATTCCAATCGCTCATTCAACACGACTGAAAGAAGAATATGAAGCAATTGCTTTGGTTATGGAAAAAATTAAATATCAGGACCATCAGTGGGTGATTTGTGTGGATTTAAAGATGGTGAACTTTCTTCTTGGACAGCAAAGTGGCTACACAAAATATCCTTGTTTTCTATGTCTGTGGGATAGCAGAGACAAAGCAAACCATTGGTCAAAAAAAGAGTGGTCGCAGAGAGACGACATGGTTGTTGGTAAGAAAAATATTATTAACATGCCTATTGTTGAGTGTGACAAAATCATTTTGCCACCTCTACATCTCAAGCTCGGTTTGATGAAGCAGTTTGTAAAGGCGCTAAATAAGGACGGGCCGTGCTTTGCTTACATGGGAAACAAGCTACCTCAGATCAGCACAGAAAAATTAAAAGCTGGAATATTTGATGGTCCCCAAATAAGACAACTCATGAAAGATCCGGCTTTCGTGGAGTCCATGAATGAGACTGAACGTAGAGCTTGGACCTCATTTGTAGAACTTATCAAGAATTTCCTTGGCAATAATAAAGCTGATAACTATGTTGAGCTAGTGAACCAGATGCTTAATGCATTCCAAAAACTTGGATGTAATATGAGTATCAAAATTCATTACCTGCACAGCCATTTGGACCGTTTCCCAGACAACGTAGGCAGTCTGAGTGAAGAACAAGGTGAAAGATTTCACCAAGATATTAAAACAATGGAGGACCGCTACCAAGGAAGATGGGATGCCCATATGATGGCAGATTACTGCTGGAACCTAAAAAGAGACTGTGCAAAGAAACATTCAAGGATGTCACGAAAACGAAGCTTCCGAAGTGTTGAATAGATCGTTTTGAACAAATTATTTGATTTTTTATTCATAAAAACTATTATAAAATGTAGTTACAGAGTTATTATGTACTTGATGTTTGTGTTTATATGGTTTTCATTATTTTCAAAGTGTTCCAAATAACAGATTTAAATGTCATAGTTTTCTTTTCACTTACAGTAAAACAGCACCTATGCAATTTTCAACGTTGTAGCAGGTCAGTCTTGCAATTCCTATATCTCAAAAACTAAAGCTGTTAGGGGAAAACTAACGCCATATTTGGATTCAGCGTCCCAATTCTACTTCAAATCAGCTAAGAAACACCCGGCACCAAAACCACTGTAAGCCAGTGTTATTATTCTAATTAACGTGCGTACGTACACTCAATCAATTATATTATTCGAGGATTGGAAGGATTTATTTTATTAACAATGTCGCGAGGAAAATGTCAGTATAATCAAGCGTTTGAAATAAGCTATACTTACATTAAAAGGGCCCGCAGTAACGATGTTTACAAAGCATGTATGTACGGTATGTAAGAAGGAGTTCTCTATAAAAAATAAAGATAAATATGATATACAACAACATATAAAATCTAACGAGGGAACCTATCCAAGTGAGAAGATAGAACAAATCTCAACTTAACGGATTTAGAAGAGTGGCCATATATTGTCTGATGTAGGATTATTGACATTTTGACCAGTTGCCCGTTTGCACAGGGTCATCATAGAGAGTTGAGATTTGTTCTATCTTCTTTTATTTAACAATAGCTTTCATACAATATGCTACTTGACCCCCGGTTCCATTTGCCAATTTTGAGTTGGACCCCGCCTGGGACCCTGCGAGTGCCCCGGGGGCAACATTTTTTCATTCAAAAGGTTGTGGGCTCCCAACACTAATTTGATATGTATTCGCTGAGGTTCCTTACCTGACCGTTTCCGAAAAATCTGACCCGGAAGCTGACTTTGTAATGTATAGTATGGAGCTCAATTTCTAACTTTTCACGCTTATATCTCTGCAACGGTTGCGATCGAGGATGTATCACTTTTCGTGTTATGTTCTTTTGGGACAAGGTATCCAACGACCATAGTCTCGACTCGAAGTCAGAGTTGCACTTGGATAGGTTCCCTCGTAAGTCGCACACTGAATGTTCATCAACTTCCGAAGCAGGTAAGTTCGATAGTTTTTTTCACCACAAAATCTTCAGAAGAGCTAGATTTAATTCGACTAGAACTTGTGTGGTCATACCATAATGTTAAACATAACCACTCTTTTAGAAGCATGGATTGCACTAGTAAACTTTTGAAATCAACTGTGAATAAAAAATTTGCATGTGCGAGAACGAAGACGGAGGTTTTGTTAACAGATGTGTGTGGGAGTGTGGTCAGAAAATATTTTAAGTAATAGTGTTAAAAAGGCTCCTTTCGTTGTTGTTGCTTGTGATGCTTCCAATCGTAAAGCAACCAAACTCATGCCTGTTTTAGTGCGGTACTGTGAAGTAGATACTAATATTAATGTAAAAACATGTCTTCTAAAAATCCATAGCATATCAAATGAAACCTCGGAAACTGTGCCGAACGTATTAATGGGTACATTACGACAGTTTTGTTTGGAAAATGTCATCGGTTTTGTAGCTGATAATGCACCAGTAAATTTTGGAAGCATAAAAAATAAAACAGGAAATGTGCAAAGCGAACTAGAGTGCAGGTTGAAGAAAAATGTTTTGCCTATCGGGTGTGAGGCTCATATCCTTCACAATGGAATTTCTGTGGCGTGTTCGAGAGTAATAACGATCGATGTTGAGAATTTGGTTTTTAAAATATACAACCATTTCAGTATTTTTACTGTAAGGACAGAAAATTTGAAAAACTTTTGTGAGTTCATTGGCTGTCATTATGAGGGGCTTTTGTATCACTCAAAGACAAGATTCTTGTCTCTGCTTCCGTGTGTAGAAAAAATTATACATCAGTATGAACCACTTAAGGGATACTTTTTGAGTGATGAAAATGCTCCAGTAGCTATAGTTAGTTTCTTTCGAGACGAAACAAGTGAGCTGTGGCTGTATTTCCTGCAAGCTCAGCTAATCTTGTTCACTGAAACAATTACAAAAATTGAAAGGGAGGATATAACAGCGACTGAAGTTTATGTTGAATATTTTGAACTTCTGAGGAAATACAAAGATAGAATTGAACAAAACTTTTTTCCGTTTTCTGCTAGAAATTTACTTACGAAACTTGTAAAAGAAGGGAATATAAAAGAGGAATATGCCTACTCAGTGTCAAGGTTTTACTTTAAAGTGATAACATACTTAGAGATGTGGTCACAACGTTTTTTCGGAGAAGTAAACAAGATGAAACATTTACTGCTTGACACATCGGTTACCTATGAAGAATTTCAGGAGTCGTTTGCATATTTCTATGAGCAGGTAAAACATGTAGACAGTTCGTTGAAATTCAGTGATAATGATATTTTTGACACTTACTGTGCAATATCCAGATATGTTAAAGAACACCTTGAACAATGGGGAGAGAAAAGAGAGACAATGATGGGCAAATGGAAAATAGTGTACAAAGATTTAGTGCGGGCTGGGTCAAATTTAAAAGTGATTGTGCCACTCGTGCAATTCTTGTTTACTTTACCGGGCACTAATGTTGATTATGAGAGGCTCTTCAGTGCTATTAACACTTACTGGAGCGAGGAAAAAAGTCAACTCACATTGTCGACACTGGAACAAGTGATGAAAGTGAAGTTCAATGTAAGCATGACCTGTGAAGAGTTCAGACTGGCAATAAAGGATGACATTAACTTACTCAAGAAAGCAAGATCGTCGCAGAAGTGAAGTATTTAACTCATTTGCATGCGCATTGGATAAAATACTGTAGTTCATATTGTCTTTATACTTACTGTCAATTTTTTTATATACTCTTTTGGATTTAAAAAAATCTGGTCACCCTATTTTAAAGCCTGTTTCCTTCAGAAATTTTCTTACCATTTCTTCCCATATTTGCCTAGGTTTTTAATTTCGGTCTCTTTCATCTAGTCTAGCCTGTCACAATTTTCTTGGTATCCTTTCCTCTGCCACACGGCAACATGTCCGAATCATCGTAGTTCTGTGATTTCTAGTTGTTGTAAATACTTTTAGTCCTGTTCTATGATTTCTCAACTGGCATCCATAGATCTATGTTAACTTCGATATGTACGTTATTTTGTAGACAGTTAACTTTTTTGACTTCGATATCTCTTTTTTTACTTATGAAGTTCCTGTTTAAGACATGGTATAGCAGGGTTGCCAACTTTCCTTAAGAAAAAAATGGGACGGGACAATCAATGTTGGAACACCCTTGCCCCCGGAGACGACTACACGTACGACGAGTCGTTGAAAACAATGTAAATAATCAGCTGAATGACACGAACCTGAATGAATGCGGCACATTAGTTTTTTTTTTTCACCCACTGCTCATCACTACGTATAAGCAATATATGCAACAAATTTAAACTAAAATAACTGTAATTTGTTTAATATAAACAAAGTTGAGAGAGAAAACTATATAGATTTTTGTTATCACAAATGAGTGCATAACATTGTTAAAGAATTACTGACAAAAAGTATGACTAAAATCAACTCGTATTCTTTGAAAATCGATAAATCGGGACAATACGCGTCCCGACGAGTGTCCGGTCGGGACGCGGGACAAATAAGTCAGAAATCGGTATAGTCCCGGCAGAATAAAGACGGTAGACAACCCTGTGGTATAGATTTCCTGCTGCTGCAATTCCATTGTTTATTTCTTCTTCTATGTTCCTGTTATTCCTGATTAAGGCTCCTAAGTACTTGAAATGCAACACTTGTTCTAAGCCTTCATATGCTAACTTTATTATAATAGTTTTGTATTTCTCTGTTTATTACCATAGTTTTTGTTTTGCTTACGCTAATTTTCACACACCGTTTTTCTAATTCATTTTCCCATATATTTACATTGTATTGTAAATTCTTCCCCGTTTTAGCTACTAGGGTCAAATCGTCTCCAAATACCAATTCTGATATCTGTATCCGTTTCATGAGCCATGTAAGGGGTTATGTCTTTTCTTAATTGTTTTCACATTATCGATTAGAATTATAAATAACAGAGGGCTCAGTATACAGCCTCGTCTTTCTCCTGTTGCTATATAGAAGTCGCCACTTCTAGTTTGCATATTCGCACATAATATTTGCAGTTTCTGTGAAGACTCTACATTGAATACATTAGGTTTTCTTTGACCTTCGATTTCCGAAGAAATTCCATATTGCATTCTAAGGTACTTTGTCGAAAGCTTTTCCCAGGTCAATGAAACATGGATTCACAGACAAGGGCGCCGATCCTAGGGGGTCCCGGCTTCCCAAAGCTCATGTGGGCTCCCCTATTGTATTTATTGGCATAATTTGAATGGAATTTGTCTTAAAATCCTCATATATATATCTTCTGCATCTGAATGTCGCCCCCAAATTTACAGAGAAATCGGCGCCCTTCCATTACCAGACCATTTTACAGACCATTTTATTGTATTCGATAACCTTCATGGATATCTGGCTCAAAGTGAATATTGCATCTTGGGTGCTGCAATTTGGCGTGAAGTCATACTGGTTTGCTTCTAGTTGATGTTCGGCTTCTTGTCTCTCTTCAACTTACTGTTTTATTCATTCTTAACAACATGAGGACGACATTTGGCTGAAGAGAGACAGAAATGCAGTATACAAGCACATAAGAAACACGGGATATTCAATTAATTGGAATGAAGTGAAAGTGTTGGGCCAAGAAGAGAGAAGGTTGGTCAGAAAATGGAAGAAAACAAGGTTTATTGAAATAAAAGGCGATAGAATCATGAACTGGAATTCAGGACTTAAAATTGCTGAGCAATGGGGTAAATTATTAAGGAGCTTTAAAGAATAAATAAGTTAATTGTACAGGTTTATTTTTGAAAATTTAGTATTTATTTATTTAGTATTATTGTGTACTTTTATGTAGTATTATTTATTTATTTAGTAAGTTAGTTTTCATTTTTAAGAGTTATTTGTAAGATTATTTTATAAATTAGAAAATGAAAAATTTCAGTTTTACATCCCACATTATGGCGGCTAAGCTAAAGAAATTGGTGATGATGAGAAATGAAGAAGATGATGGAATGAAGAAAGTGGCAGGAAACGGGAGAATCCTGGGAAAACCCACAAACATGGTGTTTCTCCATTACAAAGTCCGCGTGGCGAGAGCTAGGATCGAACGGGGACCCCACGTACCTGAGGTGAACGCTCCACCCTTGAGCCATCATTCTCCGTTTTGTAAATTAGATTAGGCCAAGTTATAAGAATGAATGTATATAGTATAAACAGGGTGGGAAGAGATTAATGATTTTTGTTTCTATTTTATATTTTGGTTTCTGGTGAAAGGGATTGATTGGCTGTAGGAATTAGTCCCAGAAGCGACAGTCCTATTAGCGACAGGAACTGTTATCTGTCCTATGAGCGACTGATTCATTTACATTGAGATGATGGAAGATGATATGATTCCATCTCGTAAAATATGTTTGCCTCTGGCGTTATTAGCGCCCGAACAACCTTGGTATGAAATATACGTGCCAGTGATACTTTTCCTCTACTGTGAGTGCAAATAAAACTTATTTTTATTTTGAGTTAGATTTACATAAACATATCAAATAACTTAACGAGACAACAGGGATATTTCCATGAAAAGTATATTCCTAAAGGTAAAACAATCCAAAAGATACACAAACTCTTTAAACTACCGTCCCCCCTATTGTAAGCTACTAAAATGTAAACTAATTGCTTAATTTACCTTCCTCCCTTGTTTCGACTTATACATAAAAGATTGTCGTGAAGCAATCTGAAATAATCTCTTGTAACTAGACGAACAGTTGTCCTACGAGAGATTTGTAACTTGTGTAATAATTTCTTCGAATACACTGTGTTTTTAGATTTCTTTGATATCCTCAAATGGTGAACACCTTTTCCCCATGGGCACCCGATGGGAAGGCAGGGGTCTCCTACCTGGCTCACAAAAATGTATACGTAATATAGCAAACCACGTATATTAAATACCAGATATACCAGACGTGATACAACAACCATGGAGATGCCCCTCCCTGGAAAATTTTCTTCGGGCGCCCATACTTCTTTCTGATTCCCTTCTTGTGCCATACACATATTTAATCTAAACTTATGCTCCGTATCATTTTAACATGACATTTTTAATTATATTAAAATCATAGACAAAGGCAGAGCTACTCTAAATATTTAATTAGTTTTCTCCTTGATAGAGTCAATGTATTCATATAATTTAATTCAAAAATATAATATTAGGAAAAATGTATAGAAAATTGTTAATATAATGAGAGCATTCTCACGTATTAAATTCAGGTAGAGCGAAGTTTTTCATAGTACATTTTGTTAGGTTCTAAATCATATTAATATAAAACAAGTTAAAGAAGAGAGAATCTTATCTTCTTCCATTATCTTAGTATGAACGAATCGGTGACCCATAGGGCACTTAATAGATCGAATCGGTCGCTCATAGGACAGTTAACAGTTCCTGTCGCTTATAGGACTGTCGCAAGTGGGAAGACACCGGCTGTAGCAGCCATGGTAGGCATTCGGGAAGGCACAGATTTTTTTTAACTGTCTCATATTAAATCTGTCATTACTTGCGTAGTCACAGTGTCTGATGAAACTAAAGTGAATAGTTGGTGAAACTGTTATACGTTAACATTTTTTTAATAATAAACATATTGTTTTGCACAGCCAGTAGTTTAAATCAGTTAAGTCTGTTGAAAGCAAAGCTTGTACAAATGGAAAATATTTCAGGACTTTTGTATATCTACATATCTTAACATATATATATTTTATCCTTTCATGTTATCTTGTTCAAAGGGGGGAGTTAAAACTTGAAAACTCTTTTTGCGTACGCCACTGATCACACATAATTGTATACGGATTTATTTAGCGTACATTTCAAGACTTACATGAACTCCCTCGTATAGCTATAGATATTCTTAGCGTATGTACCTTTGGCACATAGGACCCGAGATCTATTCCCAGTGGGAGCTTATGTGGTTCAGATCCCAACTTAAGCTGTAGGTTCACGTCTCATATAACCTCGCTGAATGAAACGCTAAACTCCAAATCAAACTTTCTTTTATGCCTTACAGTAAAATTAATTAACTGAGAATAAAATTAAATACGATAGCTTTAAATCTTGGGACTGACAAATGTAAATAAGATTTGTGTATCTAAATTACGTCTTAATTAGGTTGCCATGTAAAACTGGTTCGTTGCTCTTAAGATTATACCACATTTAAACAATGCTCAAATCCAAAAAATATATCAATAATTACCATATAAAACATTAAAAATTAATTCTGTATGTCTTCTTTATAAACAATCCATTTTAATTTTAATGTAAATACACACCAAATTTACAGGTTACGTATTATTCAGTTTTTAGACAGCTTACAAAATCTTCCAAAACAATCATTACTTAAAGACTACAACATTTCTTCTTACAGTTTCTCGTAGCTATGTGGTTGACGTAGCCTACGAATCTTTGTCACGGGAGACAGGTTCGATTCCCGGTGGGAGCTCATGTAGTTCGGATTCCACATAAGCTGTAGATCCGTCTCATATAGCCTTGATGCTAAAAGGGGCGCTGAACTCCAATCCAACCACTGAAGATTCCTTCTCCTATATATTTTTACCTTGGTATGTTCATCTACAAAACACTTCAGGCCAAACTCACATCAACATCTGTTCACTTACCAACAGATACTTATTTCCTTCCCTACCTCAACGCCTCAATTATTAGCTGTTTTTGGTTTGAATTGAACGTGCTATATGCAGTAAGCCTGTTACTTGAACTCAGACTTTTCTAATTTTCAACCAGCGAACATGCCAGGGAAGCAGCTTTGTGTAGCCTTAAAATGTCTGAAACACTTCCAATCTTACAAAAAGACGAAACTCCAAATTAAGTAATGCATTTATATAATATTTTCCCTCTTTTTGTGTGCTCTTGGTGCCGACATATTAGAGCTATGATTGTAGCACTGATGGTGTTAATAAGCTTCTGTTCAAGCTCTTGAAACATGCAAAGGGTTCTTCCATTCAACTTTTTGTAAGAATGTAAGAAACACTTCCTGCCCACAATGCTTGCATCTCATACATCATAGTACAAGCTATTCAAACATCGTCGCACTAGGTTATACATGTTCGCATGGAATTTATCGCAAGAAAAATATCTTCAGATTTCTCTACAACGCTTGTCAAGGGAAGAAACATGCGTTATAATTTATGCTGCTTCCCAACAGTAAATGGATTGCTGTTAAAGATTTTCGGCAATAATCCTTTGTATTACTAGCTGTATATTATCTTTAAGCTCACTGCACAAAACTCGTCGGGACAAATAATAAATTAGTCGCTAGGCTCCGTTACGTAAAAAGAGAAAGCTCTGTGTATATATATGTGTGTAAGTTAGAGTGGATGTATTTGTGTGTCGACACAAAGCATTGTGCACCCAACAAGATTTACAATTTGGCCTTAACATCAGAGCGAATTGGAGGGGTTGGTTAATCAAATAGGACTCTGTCCAAAAAGAAACCTTTGAAAAAAAGAAAGCACCCGTTTCTTCCACTCAGTAGCATTCTAATGTTGTTATTTCTCTCCTCCTTCCCCCCCCATTCCTTTTGACGTACTGTATACGTACTTGGCTGGAAAACCATTTCTTTCCTTTAAGAAAATTAACTAAGAAATTCATGACTGCACAGAACTGTCTGTATTTATGGGTGATGGAGAAGTTATGCCTTCATAAAGATATCATATTATTTGTTGTACTCATGTTTATTAATTATGCTGTGGTGGGAGTCGACTGACTTACACTTCTAGTAGAAAAGCGATGGTAGTGTTGCCACAGTTATTTTCGTATTGAATACTTTTAATTTTCAGATGTAAAATTGGGTATTTAACTTACGAAAATTCCTGTAATGATGTTCAAAGTTTGGAATGGTCTTTCAGTAGATGTTTATGCATCTTATTGAACCAGATAACGTATGGTGAAAAAAATTTGCACAAAATTATAATTCGTTTTCCACACTGAACATCCGTAATTTTGTTGTGTTCTCTGATTGTTAAACAAGAATGACATCTAGACTTTAATGTACAAACACATTTACGCCATATCTGCTAGCCTTGCGACAATTGCGGGGAACGTTTTGCATGGGTGACGCGAAACACGATGTATCAATTTTATTGAAGCATCTACGGATTCGACGGATAAGACCTGCAACGGATGTTGGGTGATAATTATTGGCATACACTTGTCTCTTCAAATTTGCCCAAAAGTCCTCAATAGACAGAAGTTGAGGAACATTAGGAGGACTTTGATCTTTGGGTATGTAGCGTATGCTATGGCTGCAAGACTTGCTGTAGCGTAGTGGAAGCCTAAATCTGGCCAAAACACCACATTGTCTCCACGATGATACGTGTTAATAAACTGTTTAACTTTCGGCAGACAGAACTTCACATAACGTTCAGTGTTTAGCGCAAGACCGATGGTGAAAAACTGCGGTTTAGAGAGTCTCTTTTCACTCATCGCAAACCATAGCAACACCTTTTGTGGATATTTTGATTTCGGAGGAAAACGCACTGAATCAGGAATATCACCAGTTTCTAGATCGTAGTACGATTTTGGCTGCCACTCGTGACTGTCTAATGTAAAATAGGTCTCATCGTCCATCATACAGAGTACATCATTTTTGCAGTGAACGTTTTGGTGATCAGAGTTCTTAAACGTGGTTTCTGAATCACAATTTGTTGTTCCGTAACCTTCGGCATAGTTTTCCGTTTACGTCTGGTAATTCCCATTTTCTGTAAAGCATCCTTCACTGTATTTTTATCACAGTGAAATTTCCTATCAAGTTCTCGGTACGATTTTGCCACCTTACTGCAGTAGCTCGTCGAAGTTGTCTCAACACTTTAAAATCATTTGAAGTCGATTTGCGTTCACTGCCGAACATATTTTCCACGTTCATACCCTTCTCTGCTTTCGAGACAATATTATACACCGTTCGTCTTGAGTATCCCACATTCTGGAAGCGTTACACAAGGTCTGACTTTTTAACATTCGGATTGTCTTTCCAATATTGCACGATTATTTTACGACGCTGTTTAACGCCAAACTTATTTCGTTGTGCGTCATTCTCCTCCTGCACTTGCTAATGCACAAGAGATACACTAATCTTCCTGCATAGCTCATATCGTGTGCCACGATCCACTGTTGCCAGGATTTGCGGTGTTACAAATTTTGTGCAAATTTTTTTCACCATACGTTACTCAATAGTCCGAACAAGTTTCTTGTTTAGACTTTATTTCGTTTTGAGAGGATACAATATATACGGTAAATGCAAGAAATTTGTGAAGGTTTGTGATGAAAATCTCTCTCAAGACGTATAGATAGGACGCACAACCAAGCCAATAGCCTTTTCCGCTGGTCTAGTAACTAGCGCGCCCGCCATTAGTGCACGTGGTCCTGGTGGGAGAACGCATTACAGTAATTACGATTCCAGCTTAAATTGTAGATCCACATCTTCATATAGCTTTGATGGCCAAACACTTAGGTGGTCAACATTTCAACGATCCCATGCTAACTAGAAGCACACTCAGGATCAAAAATCGATTACTCGTATTTCCATGATAATTTTGGTATAGATCAATTTGAATCCGAAAATCTTATTTGAATTTTTAATGTAGTGAAGTATTCACAAAATTCTTTTGTCGCTTTGATTTCTAGGACCAGAATGAACTTTTGTTCCTAGATGTACAAATAATATCTGTTTCAGTGGTTATATTACAGTGACTGCTCACTTTGAAGTGCATCCTATGATTCGAGAACATACGAGAACATCCTTTTCGTTTGAACTTTTTCGAGCTCCGGATATCCGTGCAACGTTGCACGGGTCGTTTAAAAGGTAAGGAATTGCATACCTTAAATCAATATGGAACAGAATTTCAGCTTGTTTATATGATTATAGATTCATTTCGACCATGCAACGAGAGCTCCTCCGTGGCTAAGCGGTTAGCATATGCGCCTTTGGCGCGGGAGACCCGGGTTCGATTCCCGGCGGGAGCTCATGTGGTTCGGATTCCACGTTAATCAGTAGGTCCCCGTCTCATATAGCCTCGCTGCTGAACGGGACGTAAAACTCAAAATCAATCAATCAATCAATCGACCATGCAACGTTGGTGTGACATAAATCGAGAAATAATACTACCCGTCTTACCTCGAAAATACTCAAAGAGCTCGCTAATACGCATATTTTAGTTCATCGGCCAGGTATGCTACACTCTTGGAGTTTGAGGCCAGTGCTTCTTGAATCAAATGCGAAGTGTGTTTGTGTGCAGAGGCGTGGCTAAATTTCAAAACAAGTCGGTATTTAGTGCTTGACTATATGTTGTGACGAACTATATGTTGTGACGAGCCTAAATAGATCCCCAACCAGAAGACACGATGGTCTTCTGGGGGATGGATAACCTAGCATAACCTAAATTAAGCCAACATTGACCCAGAAGACACGATGTTCGCCATTATCCATAAACTATATATTTCTTCGTGATATTTCCTGTTTAACGCAAGCCTGAACCTACAAGTAGATCTAACTCACACAGTGGTAACAAAAAAGGAGCTTAGAGCTTAATGAGGAAATGAAGAGAGGTTACTTACAGAAAATAAATGTTACTACTAATCAATGTTTTTTATACATCGCGAGTCATAATGAAGAAATTACAGTACAAAAGCATTATTTTGTAACGAAACTAGAGGAAGAAATGTGAGTGTAGAAAACTAAATAAAATGGAATTTCGCAATGAATGTTACCGTCACATTTGTCCAAGAACAAGTGTAACGGTAACACTTATGGCGCATGGTGTCAGTAAAGTGGTTTCACAAAGAAAGGAAAGGCAATAGTGTTAGCTTGTAACGTATACTAAAATCGATTAGTTACAAAGGATGGCCTCCTTCAGACTATACAGATAGATATAATTTGAATTGTAGCCCTATGATTATTTTTCTGTTACTTATTTTAGCCTTTCAGCCACACAGATTTTCTCACAATTGTCTAAGGCCGTTTTCAGCCACAATGGCATCGTATAATGGCTCAATGTTAACAATTATTCCCATCAGTCAATAATTCAATAATACACCACCAAGTTACACTCGATGTACTGTATTTCATCCACTGGAAAAGTAGAGTGCTCACATGGGTAGACTTCTTTCTCCTTTTTGGTTCTTCCTTGTCAAGGCCGAGAGAGAGATAGGGAAGACTCCGCATTCTGTTTCTTGCTTAAATACTCTCCGGTATTCTCTATTGCTACCTACCAGAGTGCTTGATAGGAACCTCCCCAGATATTGCAGAAGGGGTGGTTGATACTATAGCACTGCCTACTACATGTGCTGCTCCGGTGAGAATGACTGCTGACGAACTCAGAAGTGTTGATGACGAAGTAATTGCCTAAGGAATGTTGAAATACACAGGAATATACAAGAATTAAGAAACTACTTATCGATAATGTAGCACATGGAAGTACTTTTAGATACACTTAGATATTTCAATTTGCCGTACACGTCTTTTGTATGTAATCTATTTGTCGTTTACATCTCAAAAGCCTTAGATCATATCTGGGGTTTCAATCTGGGGTGTGTGTATTTTTTTGCTGAAGGCGTTGAATATCGAAGAATGGATAATAACATAAAGTAAGCGAAATTATATATGTGATAAAATTAGACAGAAAAAGATACCCATACCAAGCATTTTAGTAGCTAAACGGAACTTCGGTATTAAACAAGTGGCAAAATTTCTCGACAAGATATCGGGGGAAAGTTAAGCCCGCTCGTAACGCAAAATTCGGTTCGTCGTGAAAAAATAACCTCTCCATAGAAGCCGCGCCAACAGGTAAGAGTAGGATTAACTTCGCTATAGAGTACAACATGGAAACATCGCTTTCTTCTGATCATCAGAAACGAGTTTACACAGAAATTACATACACGAAAGATCTCCTGGTAATTGTCGTAGAATTGTGTACTTAAAAGAAATGTCTTCCAAAGATACGTCCAATGATAGGAAAGGCTTCTTAAATTCTGGATTTTCCTCTTTTTCTTTAAGGGTATTCTGAAATGACGCCGGAGCCTGAAAGTCGTCATTAAACATGTCTCTTTTACACTATTGCCTCTCTTTATCACTTGCCAATCTTGATCGTCTGTTGCTTGGAGGTATTCACAAAAGTAACAGTTGCCTGTCCTGCAGAGGCAATCATTGCTTTTGACATATCACTTCCGAAACAACTAGACTTACGAACAAGTTTTCACAAATGAAATTCGAGATACTTTGAAGAATCCTATTCAGTCTTGCTAGTGGCTTCAAAGCCATTGACAATAGTTTAGCGAGCCGAAAATGGTTAGGCCAAATTCCTTAGAAATGTTTTGCCTCGCTCCACTTTTCTTTCCTCTCGACAATTAACTTCGCTAATTACCAAGGATCTTATAAAGTAGAGGATATGCCCTTACAACAAAATCTTGAAGCCATACGTCACAGCTTCGCCACCTCTACTCTGCCCACTCCGCCCAATAGGATCGCAAAGTTTGGTCCAACAATCATGGCGGAAACGAAAGTAGCCAATCAGACGATGGCAGAAACGAGAGTAGCCAATCAGACGTGCCGATGCTCGGTTGCTTTTGTCTTCATCGATTTAATAGGATGAAGATACATATGGGCAGATCCTCTATTTATAACATCCTTGCTAATTACGATCAAGTATTCATTGCTAATTTTCATACATTAATTAACTGCTAGTAAGAAAATACATGTGATAAAAGTATTCTTCTTAAAATTAGTTCTTTCTTAAACATTAATTTTATTCATTTTTATTTATTGAATACAAGATTTAGCATTTTTCGAAACCAACGCGAAGAGAGTTGCGAAGTATGTTGAAAATCCTCGCCTCTCATGTATCCTTTTCCACCTATCTAGGGGCTAGAAATAATCTCTTCTCTTTCTATTTGCTTGCAGATAACATTACTTTTTTCTTTCGAAAAGAAATATTGTCATCTTTTTATCGGATCCTTATTAACAAAAAACAAAAAATACTTTTAATGCCTTAATATTATGTCTGCGTAAAGGTTATAGGCAGGCCTGTATTCAGGGGGTCTAGGGGGACCGGTCTCCCCTAAATTTTCGCTGGCCCCCTAAAATTTTCACGGTAGGCTTGCAAATGAACTATAAAATGGTTGGACTGGGCCCCCTAACTTCAGCCCCCCCCTACATTTCGACTGGATACCGACCTGGTTATAGGTTATATTACTAAGCAGAGTACATAAGTGTGTTAATTTAATTTTTCTTCTCTTCACCATGTGTATTCAAGTTTAATTACATATATTTACTTCTTTCGTTCTTGATAGTTTTCATTAAGCTAGCGTCACAGTGTGTAAAGTTTATTGCTGCTGTATCCTATAGTTACAATGTATACCCAAACCACTGTTTGACTTTAATGGTTACTTACCATAGTTCGTTATAACTCCAACTCAGATGTACGTGCCACACTAAATTTCTAATTCTTGTTTTGGTTATAAGCACATGTAACATACACGAGGTCCTCCTGATAACCTTAGCTTCTGACCTTAACCCTCACAAAACTTATCAGTGTGTATAAAAATTATCAATTAAGGAGTAGCTACCTAAGAACAACCCAATGCCAATTGCTCAGGCCATAAGACGTAATTTCAGTTTCAGAGATTACGAACTTCCACTCATGGTCTCCTAGAAGAGTGCCCCTTCTTCACAAGCAAATAAAGTTGTGCCGTCTGAACATGATAAGGTTCCTTTAAAATCTTATGATTTTTCTAAATCGTGGGAGAAACTAGTTTAATCTTCGAGACAGGGACTGTCCTTCGTCAGGGCGAGTACGTCGAATCACCGTGATGGGGACATGTTGTCCGTCGTCAGGGGAAATAATATTCTTAGACGCCGTCCACACACCTAGTGAACAACTTCTTTCTTAACTTCAATGTGGACTTAGTTTTATTCTTTTCGAGCTTCTTCAAGCTCCATTGGAAGTATTACATATTCTGGCGTGTATATAAAGCGGAACTATTCTTCGTCACGTCCGCCAACTAATATATAAAATTAACTTGTGCTACAAACTATTAATATTCGCGCATCAGAACAATTATTAACTTTGCTAAAGTTGTGTTGTCTCAAGCTACTGAACTTACAGTTTTGGAAAGTTCTATTTAATTATACAAAAGATCTCTTTCAATAGGAAACTTCTTATTGACTGCTGCTTCGAGATCTATGATAATCCTCTTTAATTACTTTGTGCCGTTGAGCGTTTTTAAGTGCTACTTCTTCGTTGAACCACTTAGTTTATGCTGTTACCAACCTTCCAGTAATCTTTCCTTAGACATAAACACAAGATGCCTATCTTTGCATCTTGGTCTACGAATTCAAATTTCAATTCAATAAGTTTCTCTTAAAACCAAACTCCCTTTGTCGCCTATGTAATTTCAATCTCTACGAGAAAACGTCACCAATACCTTTCGCTTTAACAACAATAGTAATCGTCTCCGTCATCATAATCTTACAACTGCAAGTCTACCGGAGAAGCGGAACAACCTTTGCAACGATGTACCAACCGTTCTTTGCTCAGTTGGATGCTTCGCCTCTACCGTTCGCTGACATCATTTCTTTTCTGTCGCTGTGGCCAGGAGAATATCATCCTGTGAGAAGACTTCATCATCCCGTACGAAGTCCTGGTGTCTCAGCAGCTCGATTCACACATGAAACTCATCTTCCGTAATTCTGTAGATTTCATCATCTGTGTAATAAATGATTTTCGTGCGTCTGTGTCCCCATGGTGTTAGTGAAATGTCTTCAGTGACGTGGATGGTAACCCTGGAGTTCTACATCTGAAAATTCTAGAGACACCGAGGTAGGAACTGCGTTCTCAGGTGGGTTACACCAAGTTATTTTATATTTCCATTGTGTATGTAATTGTACGTACTTTTTGCATTCCTTAGTCATATAGTCGCTTAACTCAAAGGGACCACTTTCTCAAGCACTCCTTATTTTACTTAGAAAAGTTATTAGTTTGCGTGTCTGTGATAAACTAAACATTTGTAGAGATATTTAAGAATGCTCCTTTCGATCTGTTTATTTATAATTTGTATTTTGTATTAATTACTCTACCTTCCAACCACTACCATAAAACTGGTAGCAACTGCGGAGAAAAATACCCCATTGCCATAAAACTGGTAACAATACTTGCATACACACTCATTTCCTGTGTCGCTCCCGAAGGGCCTTATCTAAGCTGCCACTTTGCTAGAGGTGGTAAATTACAGAGAATCTTATTGTGATATATGAGACTTACTTTTATCTGGCGGTCTGAATACATGTCGTTATCCTAATTGTCGTTAATCTTTCATTAGTGCCTTAAAGATCCTCGTTAGTACGCCACAAATTAACATTAATTCTTGTTGTTAAGTTCTCGTGTTAATCTGACACCTTCGTATACACTACTATCTTAAGCTCAAAGACCAACTTGAGAAAGTGAGCAAACTATTCATTTATTTTGAATGCAATAGGTAGAAGCAGTGTTCCGTCAAACTAAGAATCACTGAATTTTCCCACCCGTGGTCCACTTGGAGCTTGTTCCCTTCAAGCCCCCACGTGCCGCGCCATAAAATTGTTACGAGACAACAGATCGTAATACTGATTAAACACTAGACAAATATAAATTTATGCTAATCGCAATTTAGAGTTAAGCTCAAAGAGAGTTTAGAGCAAGGTTAACTAACTACGTCACGGGCGCTTCACCACTTGCATTTTCCAAGATATACATAAGTAAAGAGAATTTAAATATCACTCAAAACTGATTCTAATATTTAAATTTATTAAAAGAAATCAACATATTTGAGACAAAATATTGATAGCAGCTAATGAGTATATGGGATAAATGGAGAATGAAACCAGAAAATATAAGATTTGGTCTCACCCATTGATGACCAACTTATGACTAAGTTCTGAATCCTGTTAGATGCAGCCGCTCACAAAGACGAACCCAAAATCACTGATCAAGTTTCCAAAGCAATCTTCCTCCATTAGTTTGATCTCGACTTGTGTATGACGTCAGACAGGCAGCGTCGGAAGATCTCTACGTGTGGCCAAACGTCACAGTGTAATATTTCTAGCCACCAAGTCAGCTTCGCCCTCATCGTCCTATAATTTCTAAATCCTCATTGTTGTCGGGAAATAAATTGGTTGGCAACGAGGAACTTAAGTTTAACGCCAAATATGTCATCTTTAGAAAAAGAAGTATTGTATGTTAGTATGTTGTTTATGAATAATTGGTTGGAATGGGTAATAAGTTATGAGATTAAGAAGGGAGGAATTTTATGATAAGTGGACGAAATAATTGTATTTCGGTACCAGAGAAAGTTCTGTGATTGTAGCGGTATATGAAGTAATAATTAAATGAGTGATACGGTACAAGATAGAGTTATGATTATAGTTAATACCATTTAGTAACTGATTAGTGTACAAGTTAAGCCTAATAATTTACTACTTTATCCACTTATATATATATATATATATATATATATATATATATATATATATATATATATATATATATATATATATATATATATATATATATATTAGTTGGATTTGCATCACTACCACTCATGTCCAAACGATAGCAAATAGGACATGGCATCTGTGTCTTCTTCAAAGTGACATGAGCTGACCATATAACAAAAGCTGGAAGAGAATTTCAAGCTTGACAGTTCTCAAAAGTTTGATTTTAGGACATCTTGTAGAATTGAAGAGGTGGCTCTTTACAAAGCACATAAATTGAAAGACTTGTGAAACACAAGGGCAAAGAACAAACCATTGGAGACGACACAGTTAATTTAATGACCGAATTAGTAGAGGAAACGTAGAATTTCACGTGGCATAAAACATATAAATAGGGATAGTTGCAATTAAAGATAGCAAAGATATTGTTGAGTATTGGAAATAGCTGCTGCCCTAAAGTTTATTACTTTAAATTTATAATTAATCGAATTCTTTCTGATTTCAATGACAGTAGATAACTGCGTTGTAAAAGTTTGGCTAGCAAAAAGTAATAGGAAGTTATATATTCCCAGGGTAGAGGTTATAAAGTTAAAACACCTTGCTTTCCGTGTTAAGGTGGGCTTAGAATGATGGTAAAGAGGAATTATTAAAATCCGTATCCTTCCTTGTCTTGGAATCCGGGAGCCTACAACAATAGTCAAAACAAACACTGTAGAGGGCTTCTTGAATAGTAGTAGCAATCCTCCAATTGAACTAAAGTAGTACGCACCATCCCTATAAATTTGTTCGAGGAATAAGTAGATAGCGTTCCATGCTAACTTCGTCAGATAATCAGCGTGTCTTTATTGGCTGAACAACTTTATATGGTAATTAGGGAATTAATTATAACTTTCATTATATTATTGTTTTGAAATTTTAAGTCTCGTGTTCATATAGAGATAAGCTATTTGATAGGAGTTGTAACTGTTAATAACCCGAAACGTCCTAACGATTTAAAGTTTGGACATAAAAATGAGTTTGAAAATATTTTTATTCATTTGCTGTGGTTGAAATCTATGTGACTTGGAAGAGTACGATTATTAGTGACAACCGCTTTATTTCTTTTGTGTACCATCCCAACATTTGCCTCGTGGGACAGTTTTGACCGAAAATCAATTACATGACCACTTGCACAAAACACGAGAGTGATATCTACTAAAATAATTTGATCAGGCTAGAAAATGAACATCCTGTGAGCAGGAATCGTTTCCAGAACATTTTAATATGAGGATCAAGGGAAAATACATGTAATCTTTGGTTAACAAACATTTAATATATAGTTTGTATTGTAAAATAATAAGAAAATATTTATTTCTAGAACTAAAATTATTTATTTATATTCAGAATGTTGGAAAGGGACCCACAGGCAACATCCGGAGCAATCAATTCGGATGAATGATTCGCAAGGATGAATGACTTAATCACACGTGTGGAAGAAAGAATGGTGATAAAGGGGAGAGAAAAGAAAGTAAAAGACGTGAAGAAAACAGAAGAAAGGATTGAAGGGAGAAAAGAGTTAGAGGAAAGATGAGGAGGACAGAAACCAGAGGAAAGGTCAAAAAAGAAGAGATTACCAAAACTAGCAATAGTGGCAATGGTGAACCCAAATGTGCAAGTCATGGGAGAGAAACAGGCAATCGAACATAACATTCAAATTAATAATTATAAACTTATATATTTGCAAGGGAAGAATGTTTTGACAAATTGGAAGAAAGGATACGCATATGAGAAAAAGAAAGAAAATATGCATATTTAGTGTAAATAAATAGTTGGAAATTTGTTTAATCTTTTTGATTCGATTGGAACCTTGTATACGTTTTTTAAACTTATTAAATGAATCGTTTCATATTTCTTTATGTGTTTGTATTACTTTTATTTCTCTCGTATTGCTACTAGTTCGATTTCAGACAAAACTCGTTGTTTAAGAAACTCAGGAGCAAATTTCATGTGCGAAAGAATAAATTAATTGTTGTTAGGTAAGTGAGATAAGCTTTATTTGGACTCTGTATAAAAAATTGTGAACCAGAAAAAGTTCCTTTCTTTTTCAAAACTGAAACTATACTGGACTATTAATTTCTGCATCTCTGATGCAAATTGAATCATAGTCTTCCAAAGTAAACGCATATACACTAAGCGCTTAGCCATGTATTTCACAAATAACCTTTCTACTACTGTTTTCAAATTATTTGAGAAGTTCATTTTAACGAAGTTAAAATTCCTAGTTTAAGAAACAAATTTACTTTGGATCTGTGATAAAATGATTGTGAACATATAAAGATATTTAAGATATTCATTTTTATTGTTCTTCTCTCGTATTATGTCCATTTCTTTCGTTAAGTAAGGCAAAACATGTTTTGAAATACGTTAAAATTGCGAACCATTAGATAAGTAGTTTTCAAATTTTATATTCTTTCGTATTAGCACGCACAAATGTTGCTTATTTAAGGCAAACTTCGTTTTGATCTACTACATATAAATCGTAATCTAATAATAATTTAATAAATACAAAGTTTCTACATAAAAAATTCAAAAATGGTAGAAACAAAATACAAATATTTATATTTACAAGTAGAAAGATAATAAATAACACGTTAGAGTAGGTAAGTATTGTTTATAGTAGAAAAAACAACGAAAAATTTATTTATTCAAAATTTTATGGGTCCATTTTAACTCTTCATTCTATTGTTTTATTTTTATCTCTTTCGTAACTTTGTTACTCCTTGTATTTTAGTTTTTAATGTGGAAATTGAGTTGAGTTGAGTTGATTTTGAGTTTAACGTCCCGTTCAGCAGCGAGGCTATATGAGACATGGATCTACTGATTAACGTGGAATCCGAACCACATGAGTTCCAGCTGGGAATCGAACCCGGGCCTCCCACGCCAAAGGCGCGTACGGTAACCGCTTAGCCACGGAGGAGCTCTAATGTGAAAACTCAGTATGTTAACCGTTTATCCATGAGAAAATTCAGAAAAAATATAAAGCAAAAGAAAGAAAGAAAGAAGGAAAAACTTCTCTATACCTTTACAATGAAGGCTGCTAATATAAGTTGATAAACAAGGTTACGCTTGTGTGATACAGTATATACATTTTGTTATTATAGTTTAATCCGTGTAAATAAAAAGTTAGCTAATCAATTTGTTTTCGACAACTTAAAGATAATAAACTATATTTTATTAGTGATTTTGCAAGCAATGGAAATTTACTGTATGATCGCATACTGTTCAATAAAATTCATAAATTATAAAATTCGTTATCATGCATTTTAAATCTTTGAATATTAATATTGTACTGATTCATACATAGTTAAATTTCATATAAACAGTAAATGGGAAACGATATAATTTGACCAACAAATTTTGTATTCTTTTTTTAAAATAACAAATTTTACGCATAAATTTTATAAATGATATTAAACTATTTTCTTGTTTAAATACTTCAAAAAATCCAAGAAGAATTTTGTCAGTGGATAAAAATTCAATGTAAATGTTCCCGTATTATGAGATGAGAGCATTCATGATGAATACTTAAGCTATACTTATCACAACGCACTAGGTCATTATGTAAGTATAGATTTATAATTTTTAATTCACAATTCACATTAATGTTCTCTTCACTGACCGAGGCGAATAGCAACGCACGAAAACTTAGTCAGTTCAGAAAGACCATCAGAAGCGGACGTAAAATTACAGCGATCCTTCTCCTTCATATGTTTTACAACGACGCCATATTTGCTAAGAATTTACAATATTTGTGCGTACCAATAAAAAGCTAAGTCCAACATGTATAAATATATTCCCAAGAGATTTACAATGTGACCATATCGACAAAGCGATTTAAATATTTATGTGTACCCGTTAATATAAATAAATAAATGAAATTCCCGCCAAGATTACACGACGTTATTTTTAAGGTGACATTATTTTGACGGATCTAATGTAATAAAACACGGTCATGTTGACTGAAAGCGTATATGTATAACATCATCATCATAGGTATTCTGCCTTTATTGGCAGGTCACTTGCCGCAGCTTAGAAGCTTCCATGTTCCACGGTCCTCCGCTAACTTCTTCGTCTTCGCGTATGATCTTTCTGTTTTTATATCATCCATTAATTGTAGTTTCCTTCGCCCCATCCCTCTCTTTCCCGACACCATACCTTCTAGGACGTCCCTCATGATACAATCTTTTCTTAGGCAATGTCCCTACGAGTTTCTCTTCCTCTTCCTAATAATATTTAAAAGTGTTCTTTTCTCACCCACCATTTCTAACACTCTCTCATTCGTTTTGCGCTCGACCCAACTAATTCTTTCCATTCTTCTCCACACCCACATTTCGAAGGCTTCCAGTCGATTTTCATCACCTTTACGTAATGTCCACGTTTCCGCCCCATACAGTACAACACTCCACACAAAGCATTTTATGAGTCTTCTTCTCAACTCTTTCTTCAAGGTCCCACAAAACAGACCTTTCTTCCTCCTAAAGGATTCTTTCGCCATTTCTATCCTTGCTTTTATTGCACGTTCGCACTTCATGTTATTACTAAGAATACTACCCAGATATCGAAAACTATTCACTTGTTCTATTTTCTCCCCCCTCCTGGTATATGTATAAGTACCAGTTAAAATATTTTCAACGTAGAACACTGCCATGTTGACAGAGTAAATGATATGACAAATAAAATTCCTGCCACACATATTTTATCGAACGAGGCCATATTCACTGCGAGATTTAAGAGCGTATGTGTAGTAACGAAAATTGCAGGTAAAATAAAACGAATTCACTGTGACGGGATGTACACAAATAATGTATACTGCCTGTAAAAATAAATAAAGGTCGTTCATCCTTATTACATATCATCCAAGATTACAGAAGATGTTGCCGACAGGCCAAAGAGAAAACTACTAAAGGCCACTGACCAAAACGGCCTCTTCTGACGACAAGTGTTGCATATACTACTGCGGTCACGTCACATCTGGTGCAAGAGGCCCTAGATTCAACCTTGGGCCATATTAGCTTGTTTTTGTCTATATGTGCGTGGGTTTCCTCGAGGTTCTGCCGTTTTGTTCCATATTCTAATTACATCATTTCGTCATAACCATTCACTTTCATTAATTATCTGCCTCTTTTAGAGTACAGGACATATTCGTAAAACGTAATATTTTAAATTTCACTTCTAATGGACACTTCGTTTACGACTCATGTGACATTTAGAAAAAAGATGAAAAAGAAATGAATACACTGTGTTCAAACAAAAAAGCCAATTCCTAGAATCAATACACGCCACGATAGTTTTCCAAAATAAATGAGTTCCGAACACGAAAAAAAAAAAAAAAATGCAATCAGCGTTTCGCCAGTTGCTCGCATAACATCGATTTTCATTGAATATTTTGTTATGAATTTATTATATGAATATGATTCCCTTTATTTGGTGTCTAACTGCTGTAAGCACGGTTTAAGTTTATTTTCGCTTTTCTTTTCACTTTACATTATTTTTTTTTTCAGAATCAACTACAGTACTTTAGTACACTTTGAGCAGAACTGAACGTTGTCAAAATCGTACGAAATATAGATATGGAGAAGAATGTAGAACATTGTTTGGGTAGAATAGAAAGCAATAAGTAAGTGTTAGCAAAAGATGAAGAATTGGATTGGATTTCGGTTTAGCGTCTCATTCATCAGGGAGGCTAAATATGACGTTGACCTAACGTGGAATCCAGACGACATGTGCTCCCACTGAGAAAAAGATTGAAGAAGAATAAAAACAGTATTCGGATTAGTTGGAAAGACAAAAAGAAACCGCGGAAGGCATTATTTTATTAGAAATCGCCTTATTATATATAGAAATATGATGGAGAAAAGAGGAAGAGGAAGGAGAAGAATATGATTGATGGACGGTATTCGACAGAGAAAAATCATAGATAAAAACAAGTGGATTTTAAAAAAACAAACTTTTCATTTTAAAGCTGCCATTGACGACAGAACTTTTATGGTGATGAGAAGGGTTAAGTTTTTTAGGGGCAGTTCTCAAAGAAAAATAGAAAAGGAACGATGCTAAAATGAGAAGAGAGCAAAAATGTACTATTTCTTCCAACTGTTATGTCAACTTCTCTTTTGTCTAATTTAACTAGAAAGTACTACATTAGTACTTATTATTCCTCAATGGTATGTCGGATCGGCGTTCACGCGATCCTTTACGACACACAGCGCGCACTCTCGAATCACCAAGTCAAATTTCGTAATAACGACATCAAATTTGCTCCAGGCATCTCGGAGGAGTATCCGGACAAACGAAGTCGAGTAAAAACGACCTTCGCTCCAATAAAAATAATTGTTGCCTCACAGAGGTGGATAATCTAAGCGTTATTGTTTCAAGTTTTTAATGGTAGCCGTCATGTACTTGTAACCGTAGATACAAAATAATTTGATCTGCAAATCATGATTTTTCTTCTGAGCTTGCACATTGTGTCTGGATCCAGGGAAATCACAAACTGCTTCAAATCAAAATTCTCACACACACAATCCATGATGACCGCGAAAATTTTAAATATAATTTTGAGGAAGCGAAAGTAAATAAACAGAATAGTGAAAAACAGGAAATTGGAGGAGATTAAGAGAGTAAAGAGGTAAAAGGCTCCAAAATGGGAAGACAGGCTCGATTTTTTTTTCCACTGAAACCAATTTCTCACACATCAGGTATTTCCGAAGAGCTCGTTTTCGCATAAAAGAGAAAGAGAGAGAAAAAAGAAAGAAAGAAAGAAAGGAAAAAAGGGAAAGAAAGAAAAGAAATACTCAGATCTAAAAATCTTAACATTAGTACTTATGATTGAATGCCTCTGAGAGAGTTTTATTAGAATTTCGAAAAAGTTTTGGCGTTGTTATTTTTCTCAACTGACTATATAGGTTAGCTCATTATTTAGAATAACAGTAGTATTTAATTCAGTCTCCATCTTTGAACCCAGCATGAACAGATAATTGTGTTCACCTTTTGTATGTCAAGGCATATTTATCATATATTAATTCTTTTATGTATTAGCTACCATCCATTCTAGATGACAGTGAAAATATTCTCTTTCGTTATCTTGATGAACAAATTAGTTTCAATTGAGAATAGAACGGTGAATAATAAAGAAAAAGAAAATAATTAACAGAGGCAACAGTGGAAGGGTGTCCGTCTTGAGAGAGAGGACTTAGTATTAAAAACACCTTGAGAGTGCATATATGATGGTACAGCAGACGAGGCCCATAAAACCGGTTTGGTAATTGCGTTAACATCTAACACTGTTACATTGTCCCGTTGGAGCATTAACATTTATCTGCGGCTCGGGGAACACGTAATGACAACCAGTAGAAGAAGAGAGATAGGATGCGTTCGTTTTAGGACTTTTTTGTCGCCATGTTTTATTCATGACAACTGAGACAAGAATAAGGGGGAAGGTAGAAGGAGCTATGTGCATGGGATAAGGTGGATGGGAGAAATGTTTTATCAGTAGCTATGGTTGGAAAATGAGTCTTTTTTTCCTTTAGTATATGATAGAAGGAAAAAAAAAACAGAACATTTCATCCCCTAGAAAAGTTTTGTGAAACAAAGAAAAAATAAGATCTTCCCCTTCTTAGATCTCTCTTTCTGGTTAGTTTCGTAGCATAAATCGTTATTGGATTGCTCATAAAATCCTCATTCTTCGTTTAGATCTTGTAAATAGCCTTGAGAAACAATTCGGTGGGCCTTTTGATCTTTCATATATATATATATATATATATATATATATATATATATATAGAGAGAGAGAGAGAGAGAGAGAGAGAGAGAGGGGTTATGAACTATTTTTTGTAAAATGAGAGGGGTGAGGATGGCGTCAAAAATAGCGTAAAAACAAACTTCAAAAAGAAAACGTGTAAGATGGATGTAAAGATCACAACCCACGTTTGAAGGGGAATTAGTTTTCTGAGAAGCAGAATGAGAGAGTGCTGGTCATATTGCTCAAGTAACGATGTCAGTTTTCTTGTGGCTGGGCGTTTTTAAAGAGATATATATAACGGCCACCTGATATACTCGTAATAAATTGTGTCAAACGAACCTTTTATGACCCGTTTGCGAAAGAAGAAAGAAAGAAAAAAAAAAAGAGGATCTTTGCCCAGAAGTTTATAGTCGCTCGTGAAAACTAGCTCTCGTCATTTCCGCTAGACCGCTGCATTCAGATGAGGCGAAATAATATATGGCGATCAGCATCTCCAGAAACAAGTTACGAGCATTTGCCCCTTCATTTATCAACATGTCTTTCTTTTGCTGTGTTTTCTTCCTTATTCTTTTTATACTTCATAATATGTATTTGCAAGACCCTAGAGTCGTAGTAAGCATCGTATTCCTTTGAAAATAAAGCCTGGATAGATGGTTTGGCTTTTTCAAAAACGAATGTTATGTCTTTCATTATGTGATTAAAAATGTTTTGCGTTCACATCAAGACGGTAGTTACCAAGGCGTAGAAGGTAAAATGAAATATCAGAATGCTGAGGTGGAGGGGACAACTTTCAGCAGTATGTCAGACATTAATATATGCTAGATTAACAGACATAAAAAAACTTCTTACCAGATTTTTTTTTACCGTGGTAGTATGGAAGCGAAGTAGTGTTGTATAGGGAAGATCTTGCGGGAGAATTCGGGGATAAGGCAATTACAATCGACTTAAAGTGAAAATTAAATTTCTAGTTTAGCATCGCATGTTGACACTCCGGGGCTAAGAGAGACGGCGATTATGAGAATGAGTGAAATGTTGGAGTGAAGAAATTGTGAGGAAGCGGGAGAACCCCCAGAAATATGTGCTTGTCCACCACAAACTTCAGTTGACGCGAGCTGTTATCGAACCAGATATGAGCACTCAGTCACTGCAGCTCCGACAACGGATTCATGTCCTGTGGCTTGAACTTACGTAAATAGTAAATTCCTCTTTCATAACCCCGGTATTCAATACGGAGGTTAAGCAAAAGTAATTAATATGTGATAAATGATAGCCAGTGTTAATAGTCTCAAAAAATTATATATTTCTCAGTTATTCATAATATCGTTGATCAAACGGTTCAGAAGAGATAAACTAATTAACTGAGTATTGCCCGACATTCAGAGTATGAAAAGTATTGAGTGAGTATAGGTATCGGATAAGATTGGGAAAGTAAATGCGCTTAGAAATACGAAAGGCATGACACACAAAAGTAACCAGATTTTAATAGTTGGAAGCGGGAACAGATACCCAGACAGTGAAACCGTAGGTAAGAACGGGACGGAGAAAAGTTTAATATGTGTTGAGAAAGGTTGTCGATTTGAGACGCCGGGTAATGGCAGTGATTTAAGAGAATTTAGATAGCTATATATTTTGGTTTTGGTGTAAAGATGAGCAATCAAGGTGAAATAAACCGAGATAAGTACCGAGATAAGTAATTGATTTAGCGGGACGAATTGGTAATTTTGAACTGAGAGAGAAAGATGCGATGGATTTCGGTGGGTTCTGGAATGTTTACGAGGTGGTAGAGAGACTATTGAATGTGTTCTGTGAGCATGGATGGTGAGGTGCCATTTACAACACCACTACGAGAAACGATTGATAGAATCCTGCAGGATGATGTTGATACTGCCATGGTGCGTCCAAGAACAAGGAAGGTGGTATCGTCGGCAAATTGGAAAGGATGAACGTCTGTGGGAAGAGAAGGAAGACGGAAACGAACAGGAAATAGAGGAAGGGAGACAGAGCTGAGCCTAGAGGAACACCAGAATTTAAGAAGGCATGATATGGTAAATGATTGTTAATGTTAACATACGTCGTCATAATTCATTTGAAGGTATGCACATGAACAACATAAAGTATCTTCCCTATGAGCACCCTGACTTAGAAGTACTATGTGTGTCATAGCTAGGAGTTACCGTTAGAAGATAAGCAATATTAGATATAGTCTGCTATTTAACGCTGTATTTTTTTTTTTACATAAGAATAAATTATTATTGATTGATGCAACTGATGCCTCAAGACTTTAAACATCAATGGCGCAGTCCCTAATTAAGCTAGGAAGATAGTTTTAGTATCAATGTATTCCCGAAGGATGAAGATTTCCGCCAATATGAATTTTTTATGTACATGGGAGGTACTACGGCGGAAGGAAAAGTTCGTGCTTTCTTTTTGCATCAGTTTTCTGGGGTCAGTACCCCCTTGGAGTACAGTCATAAAAATTGGTATATGAAGCAATGAAATAGTCCACTACATGGTAATATCCTATATGTGTACTTGTTGATTGTGTGGATGAGGAGGGAGAGAAAATTGCCTATTTTTGAGACTCGGTTTTGACGTACATGTATTTTCTTTCTTCTTTCTTCATGCATTTCTTCTTCTTCTTCTTTTTCTTCTACGAATAGGGTGGGAATTGCACAAATGTTACCTCGTTGGAATCTGTGTTCCATAAGCTTTTCAACGATGTATCAATCATGACTCTGTGATAATTAGGGAAGTCATCAGGTCCCCCAACGCGAGAGTCTATGATTTCGTTAAAATCCCTGCTGAGCGTAGAAAGGATAAACATAATTTTTTCTGCACATTTTTTTTTTCCGGCATAATTGTGGGCCATATCTCATTAACTATACTGTGTACTGCCCTCTTGCTAGTGTCATACTGAAAAGCTTGATAAGGGCATCTTTCAGTATCAGTTTCGTCTTATTAGGTGGCGTGGTTATCGTAGATTATCAATCAATATACTAAAATGCTAGGTTTATATGTTTGTGGTCAAGAAAAGTCCATATGTTTGCGAACGTTTATATGTTTGTGGCCAATTCTTTTGACAATGATATCTCGGAAACCACAAGCTCTAGAAAGATGCCGTATTCACTGGTCGATTGCAAATTTTGTGAAGATTGTGTGTTGAAAGTGCTAACAGATTTTTTTTAAAATGGTCGTTATTTTTTAATTACACCTTTTAGGGGTACACTGGAAGTGTTGAAATTTAAAAAGAAATAAAGCATCATATCCTACAAGTTATACATTCGAACGCCACACAATTGTATACGGGGTTAGTACATGGTGGCCCAAAAGTAGGTATACAGTACCTACTGCATTTTATATCATTTCTTATTGTTATCCATCAGGTATACTTAGTTTCTTTATTACTTGTTCTTATTGTGTTTTTACCTACATCTTAAGCTCGGAAGAGCCGAAGCAAATAAACCCATAAACTAGAGTATTATACTTGATCAATGCAGGGGTGTATACCTACTTTTGGGCCACCCTGTATATCTCTCCGGCGTTCGTTTCATGGCCAAATGATAATGAAAAACAAAGGATAACCATTTCTCCAATCTAACATGAATCTTTATTGTTTGGAGTGTTTTGCCTAATGAACACTATATATCACTTACATATTTAATTGTATGTGTAATGTATTTGTTTAAACACTGATCACACATGATTTAGAGACTCCAACCGGAAGTAGGCTCAAATCTTGCAAACGGTGCGATATATTAAAAAAATAAAAATAAAAAAATCTCCCCTTTATGATACCCCTTGCCGATTTTTATCAATACGTCTTTCACTTGTGTCTTTAAAGGGACATCTACTGATGTGAGAAATGACAAGGAGATTCATGCTTATATGTGAATGATGCGCTGTGTAGAAGAGAGCGCAGGTTCAGCTATTTTAATTTTACAAACGAAAGAAAAAAGAAAGATTTTTCAATAACTATATATGATGATTTACATTCACCTGTATCATTTTTTTCAGCACAATGAAATCTAGCGATGGGTTCTGTACAGGCATATGTCTCATCTGTGACATTTCTTCGTTATATTCTCATATAGGTTTACAATTAATACATGTCACTGTTACTATTATGTGATACGAATATATGTAACACACAAAGACAAACAAAAATAGTTATAATCTGCTACTTAATAGAGAATTCTGGTTACATATACAGTTAATAAATAAATAAATAAATAACAATGTGTACAACACAAAAACTATCAATCATATTGGTAACGAACAAGTGCCATAAAAGTCCGTCTTTCCTTTTTCATTTTCTCGAAAGTCAAGGCACGAGAATTTGTCTTCCAGTACGTAATTTTGTTTATCTGGATAAGATCTGCCGATTGCAGTAATGCCAACCAGGAACATTATAAAACCCCATTTCGAAATACAGAAATTCCCATTTTTGCTCTGAAATTTCCCACGCATTATACTAATTACAAAATTTTCAAAACATGTAAAATATGAAAATTGAAACTACTGTATGTCACTTGCTTTTTTTTAAAAAAAAAAATATTTGAGTGAATTGCTCGTAAATTCCGATCTTATAAATTCTTAATAGATATTTTCCTTAATTGAAAGAGACTATTAAAATTGTTGATGAAAGCAAGTACATTTTGTTGTCAGAATTTAATATTTCCATCACATTTTTGTGCCATAATGTTCTACTGAACGTAATGAAACTAGAAGAGCTTCATTCACCAATTATTCTGTGTAGGACGTTTTAGAAATTGGTTGTTTTTTGTTTGGTAAGTTACTCTCTTCTCATCATGATTTTTGAAAAAAAAAAAAAAAAACTTCAGAGTACAATTTTTGTTCCTTGTTCCTTGTTTCCGAGATTCACAAGTTCCTGTATAAATCACTTTCACACTAACATACACTTTCCAATAACAACATTTGACAATTAATACTAATTTCATGTTGATTCAAGCGTCATTAGCATATATTCTGCTCATAGAGAATTTTGTTGGTGTCGATGGAATAAATGATTTTTAAAAAATCCCATATTTGATGCCAATTTTGTCGAAAATTCTCTTTATCCCTATTCAAAAAAAAAAAAAAAAAGTCAAAAAAATATCACAAAGTCAGGTTTTCCTCAACGGTTGATATCATTGGTCGATTGGTATATGTGTCCAGTGTGGGAGTTACGTTATTGGTATTAAGAAGGGAGGGATAAAATGAGACCAAGAGGACACAGAAATAAGGTACAGTAATTAAAAATGAAACAATGATGCCCTTCTTCATTTAACACACGCGCACACAAAATCTGACAGTACTAATAAAGAATAAACAAGAAATTTATTAAATCAATACATTAAGCAACAAGAACTAAATTATTCTTATTCTCTCCCGCTTTTTTAGTTATTATAGATAAATAATCTCGAGTACATACTTGAACATTTTTATTGTAGTACCATATCTCGACAGCTTCAGCTCCAACCACACAAGGCTCCAACCACTTGTTCACATCTCTTGGCCAACAGATATTGACATTTTCAAATCCATATGTGAGTTCTTTATATGTAATTAGCACGTCCAAAGTCAGCTCCGACAACAAACTGAAGAGTGTGAAGGTACTGTTGCAAGTTGCTGCTATAGGCATCCTAAAATAGACAGCGGCGGTGAAAACAGAGGAAAAGAATATGAACATTGTGGTAGCTGTGAACATAAAACCTAGAAGAGAGCCAAAGTGGGTAATTTGTCCTTTTTGGAAAAAAAAAAAAATGGAATTTGACAATATAATCACTCTTTTCATCACTGAACATTGTTTGGGGAAGTTTCTTTTGTTTTTAAGAGTGATCAGATTCTGATTGAGGGGAAAATCCCCTTTATTCCCCCGGTACTCCTAACGTTTGGATATTTTTCTCCGCTATATCCACATATCGTACAATTATTCAAGTCTCCTTTTTTGCATAAAACAAGAAATGAAAAGTTCATCAAATAATAAAACGTCTGTGCTACTGCTTTTTGAAGATTTTTGTATCTTCTGAATGTGCAATTATCGACTACTCGTAGACATTTTGAGAAATGAACTGAGAGAATAAAATTTTTGTTTGCTTTTGCTCTTATTGAAGAAAACTCAATGTTCTTGAATCAACCTTTTGGTTGCCAGTAGGAGGCTGGCAAGAAGGTTTCATAAGTGCTCTACTCTTTCGGGATGTTGAAATCGTCTTGAAATACCCTTTAAACTACTTGTTTGGCACTTAACTTTTCTTTTTCAATAGAAATAATAAAAAAAATACTCAGTTAACTTAGTAAGTCGATTAAGTATACAAATGTACTTACTTTCACAATTCCATTTTCTACTTCCTGCAGTCGAATGGTCATCACGTGTGGGTTTACTGTGCATGATCCAAAGTGCATTATTCGGTGCATCCACAGAATTTTAGATATTCACTCAGCATTGTTAGACATACTAGGAAGCTGTTTCAGTGAAGAAGTGGTGAATTCCTGTCAACATGCTTATCACCTATCACTCAACTAAATTACCTCTCACCAGCCATAATCATTGATATATTGTAAATCCAGAGATTTAATTATTTTTCTGGAATCGGTTCGGCGGCAATTACTATTTCCGATTTCAACACTGACCGTCATAGTAAAAATAAATAAATAAATAGGGTTAAAGTAAATAAATAAAAAATAAATAAATACAAATAAAAAAGTGTAATAGATAGTGAGAAGCAGATTTTGTATATATGAAAGCAGTACCTCAAGAAAGTTTCATCCTTTAATTTATTCCTCTTTTCAAACCGGAAGTGGCAGCAATACATGATCACTTTCGGATTAAAAATTGATTCCCATTGAGGAAAAACGTTAATAGAAGGCGACAAATAGTTTCTCATGTGGATTCAGGATCCGAGGAATAGATTTTTATCTCAGCTTTTATTCTTCTGCTGGAACCGGAAGTAATCAAATCTAACAGAACTTCAAGTTTCAGTTTTTATTTCTGTATAATGATAATTGTAAGAGATAGCAACAAAGTGTTTTTGATATGGATTCAGCGTCCGAAGAACAGGTTTCATCTCTAACCATATCCGACTATTGTAACCAGAAATTAGAGATCCATTACCTCAGATTTGAGTATTGAATTTTCGTCGTATGAAGCCTACCGTAGTTTCACAATCTGAAACGAAATTCACTTGTTTAGTGTATAATTCTGTTTTAAAATTGTACTTTTTTCTCTTTTCTTACTGTTTCTAGTTGAGCTCAGTGTTGCCACAGTCCTAGCTCTGAAGTGGGCTGAAAAATAGTACCAAATTGAAACAAAAAGGGATGAATTCATTATTTATACCATCGGGGGTAAAAGTGTCGGGGAATGCGGGGGGACGCCGTCTCTCCACTTTCAGAAAATATCTGTGGCGTCCCCCACTTCTAAAAAATTACAATGAGCAAGATAGACACGCGGGACGGCGTGACGTCATGCATCCCCCTATTTATCAGATCTACTTTTACCCCTCAACAGGAAAGTAGCAGAGGTGAAGTTCTATAACACTTCCCCCCTTTTCCAAGAGTTTAAATCAAGAAAGTTTCTTTTAATTAATTTTTAAAAACATCCAAATAGGACGACTAAAATTTCTACCACACTGTTTCTTTCTCTTTTCCTTTATGCGCTCATCTAGCGTCATTTGTTTTCCGGTATAGTTTGAATTACTAATTTTGTACACAAAGTTCGTAGCGTTATGCGGTGTAACGCCACAGAAATGAATGTTCAACAGCATTTTTTAAGAGTCCAACACACAGTATGAGTAACTGAAATGTAGGAAAAGTTTTAATGACACTTTTGAAAATGCGACAAGTATTTGTTAAATGGTGCTGAATTGGGTAGAATGATACCAACTTTTTCACAAAAGGGGCTGAAAATGCCTGCGTGGTACCAACGGGCCGATGAATGACAAAAAGAGCTGAATTTGATACAATTGTACCAAGTGTGGCAACACTGGTTGTGCTTGAAATGCTTTACGAGGTCTGACAGTTAAGTTTCCGAACTCGCTACCATGTGTGACTGAGAGCAGCCCTGTACAAAGATTTTTATATTTTTCGACAAACCTATTATTTCAGTGTCACATCAGTGTTTGCATTGACGTGTGACGTTTTCGTTTGAGTACAGGGCATTGTTGTTCGTGCTTGCGTGTGTTCTATCGTGAAAATGTCTGCGCTGCAGTTGGACCAAGTAAGAAACGTGAAAGTTTTGATGAAGCTGGGAAAAGAAGGGAAGTGAAATACAGGAAATGTTAGAGCAGGTGCATACGGCGACAATGCCATGAAGAAAGCAAATGGGTTAAACGACTTTCGGAGAAAAAGAAAAAGTGACTGATGAGACTGTGGGGCGGCCTGTGGTAAGTCGAACAGATGAAAACATTGCCAAAGTTTGTCAAATTCATAGCAATAGAGAAATTGTGCGGAAGTGTGTGCTAAAGTAGTTCCAAAAGAGCTCGTCGATGAATAAGAGCAAAAGAAGGTGGAAATGTGCACAAACCTACTGAAGAGACAGGGCGAAGTTTTGGGGAGAATAATTACAGATGATGAAACCTGAGATTTCACGTATCACACTGAAACAAAGCAACAAAGTCCCCAATGAAAGACTCATGACCGAAAAAGTTCCGGCAATCACAATCACAAATGAAAAGATATTGATAATATTTTTAGATATCCATGGGATCATACAGCCTGAAAAGATGAGACGCAAACAATCAGAACTTTTCGCGAGAAACTCACGGCTTCTCCATCATGACTAAAGCCCGAAATTAATGGCGAAACAATAGCCCGAACATGGCTGGCAAAATTGCAAAATAAACACGCAAATATGGCAGGTAAAATGGAAAAATAAAATAAACAAACTATCTTGAACTTTGGGGAAAAAATGGATACTAGAATATGTAAAAGCTATAATAGGCTATAATCCGTTTACTAATCGAATAAAATGTTTCATTTTGCACTTTGTACTTACTCCTTAAAATTCTGTAAACTTGCGTAACCGGTAAAGGGACGACATCTAACAATTCATTCGCCATTCTTCAGTAGTAACAATGAAACAATAACTTAAAAAACACTATCACATTTTATTCACACGCGGTTACATTAGCACAAACTTTCAAAGCACAAGAAATACTAAAGTGAAGTCATTGTATACAACACTAGCAGTTTATTTTCACTTACGAAAGGTTTTTCATATTTTTGTTCTCTGAAATTATTGACATCTTTTTAAGATTTTCAAAGGAAAGACTTTGTCTCCTGTCAGAAAGAATTCGCTTTAGATTTGAAAATGATCTTTCCAATCTACAGATGTCACTGGAGCATAATTGAAACATGTAATTTGGGAAGGATCATGTCACTGTCAACGGTTATATCAGCATCACCTTCCTAACACTAGCGACGTCCTTCAATTTTTCCAAATCTGGATTAGCACTTACAACACGATCACACTTACATCGAATGTACTCACCCTTGTCACCAGGTACAACACTCAGATCGTTGAGAGTATCATTGAAGATTTTCAGAGAACTAGCCAGAGTCTGTGATTTTTTTTTTCAAGCTTGCCAATAGCATCTGGTAACTTTGCAAAATGTATTGCAATGAAGACTAAGTCCTTTTCCAAGGAAGTCTTCTTAAGCAAACTTTGAGCAATGAAGACGCATCATCTTCATCAAAAGTATCAATGATTCTTTTGATGGGTTCAAAGTTGTTAGCATAATAGAGAACAGCTGTAATCCATGTACCCCACCTCATTAAGACAGGCTGTGGTGGAAGTGGAAGTTCAGGGACTAATTCGCGAAACGCGATGGAGCTTTCAGAAATACCTTTTCCACATTTGACACAAGAAGGTCAACGTCAGGAAAATGAGAACGAACTTCCTCTGCAATTCTATGTAGCGTGTGTGCCAGACAGGTGATATGCAGCATACGTGGGAATAGAACATTAAGGGCTTTTGCTGCACTTTTCGTGTATGCAGCTCCGTCTGTGACAAAAAGAAGGATCTTATCGTATTTCACACATTCTGGCCACAGAATACTCTGGGATTTAAAAAAAAAAAAAAAAACCCTGTGCAATTGCCGTGCCATTTGCTTTCTCCAGAACTTATGAGGCAATCAAAAATATTTGTGTGCCTTCTTCCCCTTCCAAAGTTTCAATTACAACGTTGGCAATGGAACGTCCTAGAATATTGCAAGTTTCATCAATTGAAATCCATATATTTTTGTCAGCAACACTTTTATGGATATCGACAATAGTTCTGCAGTACGCGCTATCAACGTAATATTTTTCAAAGATGATTCACTTGGAACTTTTTGTTTTGTGTATTTCTCGCGAAAATTTCTAAAGGAAATATTTTCTAATTTCCATAAAGGAATGTCCGCGTTAATTAGAGCTTCACACAGATCATTCGCAAAACTGTTAGTACGCGGAGCGGGATTCGTGACTGTTCCAAGAAGATTTTGAACCTTTTCACCGGCTGATTTGCGTGTCCTTGCAGCATTGTGTTTTGCAGTGTTTATATGGTGTGTTACAAAATAACGCTTTTCAGCGGAAACCACAGTTTCACATAACTTACAAAACAGTACAGAACCTCTGTTGAAAACACAGTACGTCCGAACTCACTCACAAAATTTTCCAACTTCTGTCGCCTAGAAAGACCAACTTTCGGCATCTTGAAATACTGAAACGCACATAAATACCAGTTCTGTATCACGCACTCCTAAAATTCACAATAACTGCCCACCTGACTACTTCTTGAAAGTAAGCATCTTCGTTTGTCATTCCAAGAACCGAACACTGCTTCAAAATTCCAAGAACTGAATATGCACTAGCATCCCCGCCCCTGCACTTGTCATATTCCAACGGGAATAGACCAGTTATTATCAGACACCGAGATCGCTTGGCCAGATAAGAGCGACTCAGATCTGTGGTATGCTGTCATTCATGAGTAAATAAAAAGTAGTGGAAGAGAAAACCTGTGATAATGGCAACAAGTTGCTTCTAAATTGTGAAATTGCACTTTTCATGAAAATATCATGAAAATTGCAATAATGGCACTTATGGCATTTTGCTATTAATTCCGGGCTTTAATCATAACAATGAACTTGCCACACGGTACTGTCCATACGGGAGTTTGCGACCAGGAAAAAAAACTGCGATAGATCATCCACCGTACTCATTTGATCTCGCAACCAACGACTTTTCTTTACCCGAGGATCAAAAGAGTGTTGATAGGAAAGCATTTTGATGGTATTGAAGTCATTAAAGTTATTACGACAGCAGCTCTGAAGACCTTTCCAGAAATGCTTCGAAGGGTGGAGTAGGCTTTGGTATTAGTGTGTATAGCTTCCCAAGGGCAGTACTTTGAAGGTGCTCACACTAGTATGCAGCAATAATATATGTAGCACATTTTATGAAAAGAGTTCGCGAACTTAGTTGTCAGTCTTCTATGTTGACAAAGTAGATGATACACCAAACAAAGCATTTGCGAATATAATGACCTCCGTCACCGCTGAGCGTTTTCACTTTCGGTGCAGCAGACTCATGTTCGATTTCCGGTAGAAACTTACATGGTTCAGATCCTAATTTGAAATGGAGATCGACGTCTGATATTAAGCTTTGAGATATTAAGCTTCAAACAAACAATTATGTGTATATAATTGCGTTCACAACGCATCTTCTAAATACTGTTTCCGCTTATCTTACTATTGTACTAGTTGTTACCCAAAATATCCTAGACTTTTTTTTACCTGGGCAAACCAGTAGCAGTACGATATTCCGATGCTAGATGTCTCGTGTACATGTGTTAGCCACTGCACCACAAAGTTACAGTTTGACGCATTCAGTTGTGAGTTCTAGTTGTGCGTGTCAGGATGTATTTCAGTGCTTCTGCGATTTGTCAAATGGTTGAAGTTAAGGAACAACGGATTTCCATCAAGTTCTGTGTCAAGTTGAAGAAAACTATAACCGAAACCCACCGCATGCTGAAACAGGCATTTGGTGAGAGTGTACTGAGTCAAACAAGAACATTTGATTGGTTCAGGCGTTTCAAAGAAGGCTGCGAATCTGCGAAAGATGATAAACGTTCTGGGCGACCGTCAACATACCTAACACCGGAAATGATCACGAAAATGTGTGATGTGATTCGCGAAGACAGAAGGCATACAATTCACGATGTTTGTAACAGACTTTGTCGTACGGTATATGTCAACGAATTCTATCCGATGAACTGAACATGAGACGAACTGCAGCGAAGTTTGTCCTTCCCTTTCTCAGAATCGACCAAAAAACCTCGGCATTCAGACGTGCACTGAGCTGCAACAAAGAGTTTGAGAGTGTCCAAACTTCTTATCCAGAGTCATTACAGGTGATGAATCATGGTTCTATGGTTAAGACCCGGAAACAAAGCAGTAGTCATCACAATAGAAGACGCCATCCTCTCCCAAGACCGGAAAAACCCTAACAGCACAAGATGTGCTAGGCATGTGCCATTTAGGTGTCCCAGCTACTTTTTAGGTACCCAACATTTGGCACATATAATATTCATGTGCTAAGTATGTACTTCAGCTACTTACAGGTACTTGTTACACCTATTGATATTTCTAACTATGTACCACAAATATAGCATTTATATACCTGGCCCAGTTTCGTACTCTAACAGTCATTTGTTGTTAGGTCGTCACTTGGGACATATATCTGTCATGTTCTAGGTACGTCCTTTAGGTACATATTGTTTCAGATACCCTAACAGCACAAGATATGCTAGGTATTCGCCATTTAGGTGTTCTAAATTCATCTCCCACATTTGATGCATTTGTTGCTTCATTTTCTAGGCGATTGTGTACTAGAAGCAATAAATGCATCAACTTTATTAGTGGCAACTGTCGCTGATCATTTGAAAGTGAATATGGAAGAAACATGAAATAAAGTAAATAGACACTCGTCAGTTTGTTATAAAATTACACGGTGAGGAGATTTTATCTGATCCCAAATGGTTAGTCGAATATATGCGGTTAAAGGAACACTCTGATTAGCCGAATGTAAAAGACCTCAATAATTTATCCCTCTACAAGCAACGTTCTTTTCATCGCCTCTGTGGACCAGTTGAGCTCGTCGTCTCGAGCTGTTCACATCGTGAGTAGTGTTGGTCCCATTGGAGTGCCTGATATCGCTACTGATACGTTAATTGAAAAGACTCGTGCTTCTTCCACAAGTTTTGTGCTTTAGTGTGCTCGGTGAATCTCACCCTGTGTGTACAGTGTTTTGCAGTGTAATAGCTTGTAGTAGTATGGAATATAAGAAGGACTTACAATTTCAATTAATATTTGACCGAAGATATAGAAATGTAAAACCTAATGCTAGTCAAGTATATCAGTGGTTGGAAAATAAGTTTCCTCGTATCTTCGACAACATTTGTGCGCTCCAGTTACATGCGGAATCATATAGCATATATATTAGGTTTAAAGATTTACAATCCTATGAACATTTCGCAGCAACAGCTCCTTCGTCTGTAGAATTCACGCATGTGTCTGGGGAAACAAGCACAGTAAGGATCGTCCCCGCTGATGACCCCATTCGGTTGGTGCGTATATATGACTTTCCTCTTGAATTACCGTTACCATTCCTAGAAGAGCATTTCAAAAGTTATGGTAAAGTGCGCAAAGTGGAACCACAATTATGGAGTGCCCCTTTTCCCCCTGGCATAGACAGTGGCGTACGTATTGTTCATATGGAAATACATAAGCATATACCGTCCCGTATCATAGTGCACGGTTGTAAGGTGAGTCTGTCTTATGAAGGGCAGCCTATTACTTGTTTTAGATGTCAGAGCAATTTTCACACGATTGCCACGTGTTCTTTGAAGAACGCAAAACCAACTACGGCCGCCCCTTATCAGACGTCTCTACACATGACGGAGATTGGCAAAGTGCATCGCTCTTTTCCCTCTTCTGGCTCGCCTTCGCTCTCTGTCACTGCCCCCGGGCCCCTGCTCAGAGTTACTTAGGCTTGCCTTCATTGACTGATACCAACGAGTTTCCAGTATTAGTACGAACCCCCCAAGTGAATTCATCTCTAACAAATAATGCCCTAGTTATGGAAGATTCTGAAGTGAAACTGCGACCCCCGCCTTTACAGAATACGCCTGTGGATATCATGGAACTTGACTCGACTCGTCCGTCGGAGCAGGAAGTGTTAACAGTTCTGTCCGGTTCTTCGTCTGAAGTGCAAGACAATAATGTCTCGTCTTCAGCTGAACATACTGTTACTTCTGTGCAAGCTGATTTTTCTTCACAGCAAAAAAGAAGGAAAGTTACTCGAACGTCTACAAGAAAGAAGGAACAGTGTGCCCTCGATGTTACACGAGGGATAGACCAAGCTGAGACACGCGAATTACGATCACAACATCGGGCTATATCTGACTCAGAACTGCCCTGAGGCGTGGTGTGTTTACTCTTCGCTATTGACCTTCACACCTGCTTTCCAGGGTTTATTCCATATTGTATGTTATGATGTATTTGGCAGTGTTAGTTTTTGTGTTCGTACAGGAAAGTTCACTCGGTTTGTTTTATATTCGTATCAAAATGCGTCACTTTACTAGTGTTCATGGGAAAGAATCCCTTTTACCTTTGTAAGTATTTTTTTCTTTTTGTTTTAGTTTTCTTTTTGAGTGATTTTATAATGTTAACAGTAAATTCATTTAAGTTAATATCACTCAATATTCATAGAATCAGTTCCGATCATAATAAGGCCCTTCTAAAACAGTTCATAGAAAACCGTTGACCAGACGTTTGTTTTCTACAAGAAATAAGTTCTCTGCTTACATCTTTGGATTTTCTTACTAATTATCAAGCTATTATTAACCGCGACCAAGAGACTGGGGTCACGATTTTGGTTCGAAAGGGTCTGAGTTATGATCGTGTTGTGTTAGCCCCTGAAGGAAGGGCTATACGTTGTTATATTCAGAACATTTGTTTTATAGCATTATATAGTCATTCTGGCTTTACACGTACAAAAGAGAGGAACGAGTTTTATGCAACTATCATTCCTTCCTTATTTCCTCCGGGAATTCCTCATTGTATAATTGCCGGAGATTTCAATGCAATTGTTGATCCCCGAGATTCTCTGACGCCTACCACGCCTTGTCCTACTTTGTCAGAGCTTATTCGTGTCCTAAAGTTAAAAGACTCTTTAGTTGTGTCAAACTCTAAGCATGTATTCACCCACTGCACTACTACGACGAAGAGTAGAATCAACCGCGCATACATTTCAGAGAGTTTATGCACTGCGGTGATACAACAAAATACAATGCCTGTGGCGCTGTCCGATCATGCCGCGATTGAAGTAGCCTTTAAAATGCCTTTCTTGCTACCACCGACCCGGGGCCCTTCCTATTGGAAGATTAATAATGACATCATGTCTCGCCCGCAGGTTGTAGAGGAATTCTCGCGTCCCTTACCTTATTGGTGCAGCATGCAGCGGTACTACCCCTCTGTGATTTCCTGGTGGAATTTATATTGTAAACCTAAATTACGTTTTTTTTAATGGCAAGGGCGGGTCGCGAGGGAAGACGACCACCATTTACATGAATTTTTATATCAAGCTCTCTGTGAATTTTGGAATGCTCCGCCTTCTCTGGAAAACCAGGCTTGTATTAACGGTATCAAACACCGATTGAAAAGTATTTACTCCCACACGTCGATTAGTGCGTATTTGTCGGAAAACTTTTATCATCTTTTCCGGAGGAGACTATAACTATTTATCATGTTGATTTCATTTTGCGACAACGGCGTTCCACCGCCATTCATTCTCTCATTCTGGGAGATGGCACTACTACTACTAATTATTCGCAGATTTTACTAGAGTTCACGCGCTACTATACAGACTTTGCACGTGCGCGTCCCATAGACTATTCATATGCCCCGGAGTTTTTGTCCACGTTATCTCACCATCTCACGGATGACGAGTGTCAGACATTGATCAATCCCATTAGTGCGGAGGAAATTTTCGCAGTCCTCAGGCGCACAAAGGGCCGTAGTGCCCCCGGAGAAGACGGATTAAATATCCAGTTTTATAAACAGTATTGGTCTCAACTCAGTCCCTCTCTTACCGCTTTATTCAATGCTTGGTTACGAGGCGAGCAGTGGGTCGTAATACCGCTATCTTAGTTCTCATTCCGAAATCCCGCGCAGCGCATTATGTTCAGGACTATCGACCTATTTCTTTATTGCCCGTCGATCTTAAGTTGTTCACTAAAGTGCTTACAGCCCAACTTCGACCAATCATCCATCACTACATTAGTCCTTATCAGGCAGCACTCCATGCTACGCAAATCCTTTCATATACTCTTCGCTCTTTGCGCGATATTTTTTCTTATTTTCATTTTCGGCAGATGCCTGCGGGTGCATTAGCTGTAGATTTAGAAAAAGCGTACGACAGTTTAGATCACAGTTTTTTGTTGCAGGTGCTGGAAGCCTGGAGGTTTTTTTTTAGCCTTTCGCACAGTTATTAACAATTTATATACCACGGCCAATTTCCGTATACAGATTAACGGACACCTGTCCCCTCTTATTCCGCTGAAACGTGTATTAAGGCAAGGATGTTCTTTGTCAACGATACTTTTTGCACTCGCATTAGATCCTTTACTTAGACAGTTGGCCAACCCCTGCACCCCCTGGACCCTCCCGTTTCTTGAGTCAAAATATATTCGGGTATGCGAATGACGTCACCATCACCGGAGTGGATCCTGTTCTTATGGCGCGGGTTTTTGCAGTGTTGCAACGTTTTGCACTTTGTTCCGGATTACAGTATAATGTACAGAAAACTAACCTATTACAGTTCAATGGTTTTCATTTACCTGCTAACGAGCCTGGGGTGCCGTGTGTACCTCACGTCACTTCCTTGAAGATCTTAGGTATCCCGTTTACGTCACAGCCTACTCCCCTTTTCGAGGAGATTTGGTCCCCGTTGTTGTTACAAATTCGCCAGCTTTTGTTTTCTCAGCGTTTCTGTCGCCTTCATTTAATTCATCGTATTCACTTTATTAATATTTACATTGCACCCAAGCTGTGGTACCGGGCTCGAATTTCCCCTTACCGGAATTGTTCGCTAAGCGGTTTGACTCTTTATTCCTATGGAATATATGGCGTGGCTTCTATTTTCGTATTCCACGTGCAGGACTCTATCTTCCCCGTTCACAGGGAGGGTTGGGTCTAGTACATCTCAGATTGAAATGTCAAACTCTGTTTATGCTCGATTTCTATGCTGCAGTTGCTATTAACGAATCCTTCACACAGCAATGGATACGATGTTTTTGGCCTAGTTATGAATTCCCTGTGAGCCCTCCGTTTATTAACTTTGCTGATTGTTGTCCGACGTACATTACTTCACTAATACGTTATTGGACATACAGTGGTGTGGTTCTCTGCCCTACGGGATACAATTCTCGCACTTTGTATAACTTCCTTCTCTCGTTGCCTAACAATCAGATTATTCTCCGAATTCCTCACCGATATCCTCAGACTACGTGGTCACAGGTATGGGCTAATATCTCTGTCCCGGTATTACCTTCATACCTACAGGTTGAATGGTTTCAAGTGGTGCATCAGTTGGTGCCTACGCGCGCTCGTTTATTTGAGCTGAAACGTGTTCCTGACCTACTGTGTTCTCGATGCGCCACAGAAGATACACTATCCGACCGGTACGATCAGTGTGTGGGTGCTCCAGCTATCTGGAACTGTCTCATGTCCTTCTTAGGACGAATTTGTCGTCGACCTCCACACCAGTTCACAGTATCCTATGTTTTGTTTCCGGATTTTCGTTATTTTCCACAGACCAAACACCACGCTGTGCTTTTTCTACTGGCATGTACACTTGTGTATATCCATCGCCATGTGCCTTTGCTGGATGCTCGCACCTACTTGGATTTTTTAAAACGCACTCGCCGAAAGCTCTTTTCCCCCGAGTTGGACAGACAGTATTTTAGTAAGTTTTTAGAAGTGGTGTTGCAGTAATCTCCTTCCTTCTAAAAAAAAAAAAAAAAAAGCTACAACTCATGATGTAGGTTTATCGTTTTGTTTTTACTTTTATTTTTCGCGATTATTGTTATACTTTACATTTTCCTTTTCTTGTATGTAAGATATATTGTATTGTATTACCCTAGGAGTCAGCCTGGTTCTTGTACACTTTTTGTATAAAGACAACCACAAGAACAATAAAACTATGGACAAGTTGGAAGGGCACGCAGCTAGTAATCCAAAGGTTGGTGGTTCGCGCCCACCCTAGGGTAACCTTACATTTTTTTACTTGTTTAAAGTGTTGTTTAGACTCACCTTAATGTAAACACATTACACATATAGGCGATTTAACATATTTTGGGGGAGTAATTTTGTGGTTCATTGATGCTTACGGCATGGGGAACGTACCTAGAACATACCAATCACGTTCCCCAGGTACATGTCAGGCATGTGCCTAGGGGCGGACATAGACTGTGACTATCCCTTGCCATCCATGTGATTTCTTTCTCAGAAGTATATAAGGCACATACTGGACATATTCCCATGTACCTGAGGGAACATGATAGGCATATGCCTGCTATGTAATTGTGCTGTTAGGGAAGCTCGACAAGTTTGCATCAACATCAAGTCGATGCTGTTCACTTTTTACAGCATTCAAGGAATTGTGCATAAGGAGTTTGTTCCACCTGGTCAGAACGTGAACAGGAGGTTTTACTGCGAGGTTACGAAGAGACTGAGGGAAGATGTTCGGTGTAAACGGCCAGAGCTGCGGCAAATGAAAGACCGGTTGCTGCACCATGACAACGCGCACGCGCATACCTCGCTCGTTGTGAGGGTACGCGAGGAGTCCTAAATACCCTTTACCTTGCGGACTTCCAGAAGTGCTTCCAAAAGTGGAAACAATGCTGGGGTCATTGCATACATGCCAGAGGAGATTACTTTGAAGGTGAGGAAGGACATTAGGACGTAAGTATACTTCTGATTTTTACAATCACATTATCGAAAATTTGGATAGCACCTCGTAAAAATAGGTAGAGGAATGGCAGGGTAGAACGACCAGAGGTATGTTCCACTTAGGAAAAAATTACAATGCATAAAGTAGTTTATCCAATTGTGTCTCCTGAAAATGAGAAACATTCATTCACTCTTATCAAGTTACTTACAAAGCCATAAGTCTACGATTCGGAATTTATCAAGCGAGCTTGGTATCTCATAGTCCAGTGTGGTTCGCCAAAAGCATTCGAAGCTTCAGAATTATGCTTCAAGAATTCAACACAGCACAAACACAGAGTTGAGTTGAAGGGTGTGGGGCAAGAACATGATAACCCGCAATAATTTGATACTCATGAACTTAAAACTTCAGTGCAGGAGTTCTTGAACTGAATGAATTGGTATTAAGGTTGCAACTTTTATCAAACCAAACGTAGAGACCCTTCATGCAGCTAACGGGAGGGAAGGAGAGGGAAATAATCCAGTGGCTCTTTTCCCGCAATAATGTAATATTAGGCTTTCTAGTGAAGAGAGAATCATATTATGCAACTGATAAAACAAAACAATCCATTTAAATCATATAGAACCAATATCATATAACATAAAATTTTAAAAATATAGCCAATATGTATAGGCCTATACTATACGTTACGTACGTATTTGCTTGTCTGCCTGGCACTATTGTCAGATTTTCTCTTATCTGGGGATCTAGACATCATTAAGCATGAAGATCGAGGTACTTTAAAGCATCGTTGATACTCGACGCATGAATAAATAAATAAATAAATAAATAAATGACTGTAACATTACAAAACTTTTGTTCCAACCTTGTTTAGAATACTATATAAAGTCTACTACTGAATACATTTTCTTCATTTATAGTGCAACTATAAACTAACTATAGATACATATGTATTAATTCCTACATGGAAATGACTTCAGTTTCCAGTCATTTTTCTCTTCCTCCTAACTTAAAAACTATCAACGCCAATGTTACTTCAATTGTAGATATCGACGTGTTTTCGTTTGTCCGCAATTGTTGGAGCAAAGGAAATCCAATTGTGATTCTAGTTTCAGTAAAAGCGATAAAGCACTAGATTCTACGAGAGATTTTATTTCTTTTCTGCAGAGTTCTTCAGTATAACCCACTTTACAATTCTTTCCACGAACGACCCCACTTCTTTCTGGATGTGGCCACTGGGAACCATCCTTCACCACGCAGGAGAAACAGGCCGTAGAGCAACGATTTGCCTGCATTTCTTCTTTGGATTTAGTTCATAAAGTCTCAATTGTCGCCGTCTGCACACTCATGTTTGCAGTTTTCTTGTTTTTAATTTAGAAATATTGCAAGTATAACAGAACAGAACGAAAAACAATGATAATGAAGTGGATTATCTAGTGATTGGATAAGTAGAGAAATTCTAGTACTTTCTGATTATTATTATTATTATTATTATTATTATTATTATTATTATTATTATTATTATTATTATTATTATTATTATTATTATTATTATTATTATTTTGTAACTTTTGCAGCGAAGAAACATTTATACACTTTGTTTAAATTTTACTATTAGAAAACAGAATAGGAAACATTAACGCAACATGATATATGACAAAATCTCGCGAAGCCTAAACCTCGCGGATCAAATCTCACTGTGCCAAAACTTGCAGGCAGAAATAAAATCACATATACTCGTACTATAAAAAATGTACACCCTCCATTTCAAAAGGAACCGAACTTTTGAAAACAAATAGTACCACTAGTGCTATCTGTTGTAATATTTTACCGGTAGATGGCGTAGTCCCTCATTGACAACTGGTATAAATGTCATGACATTTGGATGCACGGCAACAAAGTTATTGCGTTTCAACTGTCAGCGTGTTGTGTACATCGGTCGGAAAATGAGTTTCAAACAACGAGTTGCAATTGAGTTTTGTGTTAAACTGGGTAAAACTTTTAGTGAAACGCACCAAATGCTACAAAATGCATATGGTGATGAGTGTCTATCCCGTACGCAAGTTTACGAGTGGTTCAGGCGATTCAAATCGGGTAGAGAGACGCTGGATGATGACGAAAGGTCAGGCCGTCCCAGAACCGGATTATCGGAAGAAAACATCGAAAAAGTGCGTGAATTCATCAAACATAACAAAAAATTGTCGGTGAAAGTTATTGAAATGGAATTAGGCATTCCTCAAACAACCGCATACCGCATTTTGACCAAAGTTTTGGGCCTTAAGAAGGTTAATTCGCGGTTTGTACCACACAAACTCACCGAAGACCAAAAAGTTGATCGAATTGCGCATTGCAAAGACATCGTTAAAAGTGCTCGGCAGGATCGAAACTTCTTGAAATCGATTGTAACTGGTGACGAGACATGGTGTTTTGAATATGAGCCCGAAACAAAGCGGCAAAGTGCTGAATGGAGAGCGCCAGATGAAGGAACACCCAAAAAAGTCGCTTGGTGAAGTCAAAAGTTAAGGTGATGCTGATTTGTTTTTACGATTCAAAAGGAATTATCCACAAAGAATTTGTTCAGCCCGGCCAGACAGTCACTGGAGAGTTTTACTTGGTCGTCATGAAGCGTTTGCTGGCAAGAATTCGTCGTATTCGGCCCGAATATCGCGAAATCGGCAGTTGGACTCTTTTGGACGATAATGCACCATCACATCGTTCGCGACTTGTAACTGAATTTTTGGTCAAAAATCACATTATTCGGTTGCATCATCCGCCCTATTCACCAGATCTCGCTCCGTGCGATTTCTATCTGTTCCCGAAACTGCATTTGGCGATGAAAGGAAAGTGGCACGCATCGATTGATGCCATTGAGAAGGCGACGAGCGCCGTCCTAAAGACCATTCCAATAAAGGACATGGAGAAGTTGTTTGACAACTTGTTGGAGCGTGCAAATATGTGTATCGATGCAGAAGGGGAATACATTGATTAATAAAAATGATTTGTTCCAAAATGTACATTGCTTTTTTGTTTTTTTAAAACGTTCGGTTTCTTTTGGAATGGAGGGTGTATACTCGTGTATTCATTATTTTGAGCATTATCCCTAAGTTCGTAGATGTAAAGGGAACATTTTTTCTGCATTTCCTTACAATGTCAGATTACGACGATAGTAGCAGCGGCTCGTACATATATTTACAGATTTATCGCTATTGGAAATGGTTGTATTTTGTATTCAAACTTTTTTCTTACAAAAAATGACATATTTATCATCTATTATAATAACCACATTTACCTCAACATGTCTCTCATTTAATTCATTTTCATTAAAAAATAGAACGGAACTTTCTGCTTGGACTGCTTAACGAAATTCAGATTATGTGAGTATGAGGGTAAAGAAGGTAAAGTGGAAAAGGAAGAAAGCTTTTACTTTAAGTTTTCCCATGTTTATTGATACAAACTAAATCTACAACAGAATAACAATGTACATGTTTTGTTTATTTCTCCTCTGTCTCTTGTCATGGTTGTATTTTGTTGTCAGGTTCACATCTGGAGAGCCAAATCTAGCTCTTCTGGAAAGGTGCAAATAATTCCAAATTATTTCTAAAAATATTATGTTCACTGTATCTTTGAAAATTACTTGCCCTCTTGGAATTAGGAATACAACCTTAAAATACTAAAGGATGTATCCTGGGTATTCGCCACATTCTTGTATAATGTTAATGATACTCAGAGATCAGAGAACATTTAGGACTGCCTATAATAATACAGAGTAGCATGGGCGCCGATTTCTCTGTAACTTTTGGGGGGGAGGGCATTCATAAAAGAATACATTTACTTAACAATACATATAACAATACAATTCATATTCATAAAAATACATGGGGGCATACATGTGCTTGGGGGGGGGGCACCCAGGATCGGCGCCCTTGCAGAGTAGCCCAAAATTAAGTATCGTAGTACTATCATAACTTGTTGTTTGTAACTTCATTTCTCTTTTTCTTGTTCACCTCTGGTGCTTGGGGCCCCTATTTCGATCCAAGCTCGCGCCAAATGAGCTTTGTGGTGGACAAACACCGTGTGCGTGGGTTTCCTCGGGGTTCTCCCAATTCCTCCTACTTTCTTCATTCCACCATTTCACTCATTTCTCATCATCACCGTCTCCTTTAGCCTAACTGGCATAAGTGTGGGACGTAAAACTCAAAAAATTCATTTAATTGTTTTTCTCTTTTTCTTTTCAGATATATTGAGTCCTTGATACGGTCGTAGTACTCCAATAACTTGTTTTTAACTTCTCTTCTTTTTTTCTTTTCAGATATCTTGACTCCTTGGATGATGGCTGGTATCTTTAATGAAAAGCAAAGAAAGTGTCTTTAAAACTTAATGTAAAACTGAAAATGCTGATTATGTTCGTATATAATGGCAAAACGAATTCAACGCTAGTGCACCAAATCGTTTAACATTTTATCACACCAGGCGCACATTTGATAAAACAGGTTCTTTAATGGTTAATGCATCAAAATTTGGATACCCTAGACTGCATTGACAGAGGATAATGAAACAAAAATAGCCCTTACATTTGTCAACACCTCCCTCCCCGCGAAAAAAGTAAGCACGGTGAGCGTCTCTGGAGCTTTCTATATGATTAAAATTAAAATTTATGTGCCACTGTATACCTACTTTTGGACCACCCTGTATATTAATCGGGTTTTGAGGGATAACATTTACTTCAGTTACAGTACTTTTTTGTTTTACACGAGCGGCTAAAATAGTTAATTTCCCCTTAGGCCTTTCATTTTCTGATCTTCCCTGTTTTGTTTTATTATTTTTATGAATATTTTAATTATTTCCTTGTTAATTTTTTTTATTATGTTATTTATTATTTCAGCTTGTCCACGATTTCTGCTTGAGGTTTTCATAGATTTTTGTATTTTATGCTATTTTTAATTTCATTTATGCCTTTTTAGTCATTTTTGAATATTGTTTTTAATAACTTTATTCCTATTATTGTGATAAGGCCTACTGTTGGAAGACTATGAACATTATGGTTCTGACAAATTTCCCAAAGATAAAAGGTTGGATAAGTTTTTATGTTGTATTATTGCTACTTCTAAAATAGTAACTGAAAATTTGTTATATGATGTTACCAATCGAATCAGTACCTTGCTTATAGTATGAGTCTGGTATCACTGAAGTATTCTTTCAAATATATATATATGAAATATCTCCATCTATATCTCAAAAACGATTGCAGAAATTTAGTGAAACGAAGTGATTTGTAAGAAATTTAATGTTATGGTTCTCACAGCTGATCAATTTTCAATTTCAAACAAAAAACACAATTGAACAACACAATATTCTGAGTGTAATGGTATTTGCTCACCAGAAATGGCGTGGGTCAATGAAAACTTGACCTACGACCAACTGACCCACCACGTACCGTGGCTTTCGACCCACAACCCAGCGTCATCCACTCTGACCCATGACCCACCACTAACTGTGACTTACTCATGAGATACTCAATTTTTAGCAAAAATTCCGATCCCCACTCCTTCCTTAGGATATGTATTATAATAAAAGCGATATGGTAACACCAGTTGGGATTGGAGCCTAACTATATACCGAAAGTCATTGTATTTGGCTTTGAAATTTGGCTGTGATGATCGCACACACACACAGTAAAATTTATTTTTTCATATAGTAACTCATATATTAGAGGTCATTCAAAAATACATTTTTTTTCAGTAGTCAGCTCCTCTAAAACGCACAGGCTGTGTCTCGAAAGCCAAGTAGTAAGTCCTATTGCTAATCAATATCCAAAAAGTGTCTGAAGTTCTTTTTTCACTTAGATACTCATGTCAGGGAAGTAAATAGAATCGAGTGAAAAAGGAAGAAAAGTGAACGCCTTGAAAGTAAAACGTAGACAAAGTCACCAATGTTCAGAAGACTGTCTACAATTAAATGCACCAAGCAGTACAATGCACTGCGTCGTAGTGGGTTGGTGGGTTGCAGTGGGTCACGTCCTGTTGGCTCACGACCCACTGACCCACTCACAAATCTTGACCCACGACCCACTCACTCACTCTATCTCTGTTGCTCACAATGAAATTCTCGAAGTACAAAACGATGAGTAATGAGAATTATTAGGAATAAGGTTAAGATCAAAATGTACTCTGTACCAGTTCTTCAATTCAATAGTAATAATTTCTATTTCATATTAATGTTAGGTTCCAAGATCGCTTGTTGTTATTGATTTCCCTTTCTTTCACACAAAAGTTATCACCTTAACTCAAATTCCAAATTGTATAATACACCAAACTGACATGTGGAATAAAAGATATGGACCACTGCACTAAACTATCTCGCTCGCATTTCTTAAATCATGCTGCAAGTATTAGTTTATAATTTGTTTGACGTATTTTCAAAATTAGAATAATCATTTTCGAAAAACTTTGAACAAAATTTACTCGAAATCTGAACAAAATTCCTCAGGCGTTTGAGACAATCGTCCGAAATACCTCACTTTCATGAGTAAACTACCAATACCAATTGCATTTCACAAAAAATGATTTATACTATACTTGTTCTCTTGAGCAAATTGTCCGGAAATTCGAACCACCTCTGAAAAAAAAACGTTAAAAATTTGTTGAAGATACTTTGAACGGTATGATCTAGACTAGTGTTATTCAACCAGGGGTACGCGAAGATATTTCTGGGGGTAGAAGGTAATCCTAAAATAAGAATATTTCCTCAGTGTGTGAATTATCAGTGGGGATGAAGGGAAAATCCCTTCAGTAGAACTGGATGTCTCCCATATGTTTCGAAATTTCCCATATTAATTTTTTTCGGATGTACACTTTATCCCCCTGTAAATAGTCGTTTAATTGACATACTGATTGTCCTTTTGTTGGGTCTCTATTTGTCCCCTTTTTAATCAATATAACATGTGTATGAAGTTTAATAAGTTCATTTCGATTTAATTTCTTTTAAACAGCTTCCGGGGTACACAATTGGATGGCGAACTGTCTCTAGGGATACGCGAGAAAAAAAGGTTGAATAGCACTGATCTAGATAAGCGTACAAACATCAAGGCGAATGGGCGGAAGGGCATTCAAAAATACTTTTTCGGCATGTAAGGGCCATGAGAAAGGTAAATCCATTGAAATCTCGAATTCGATATTTTTTCACAACCACTACATTTTCTTCTCTTCTATCTTTCAAAAAAAGTTAAGACATATTTTAATATTGTCTACTCCAGCACACAATGTTTCCTGAAGTAATAGATACTCTGATATATCTTCTCTTCAATGGAATATAAAGTAATGAAATTAAATTTGCATATTCACTGGTCCTTCGATCACTTAATCAATACTCCCTTCCCACACAACTATTGGAAAGGATTAATACATTTTATTTATGTGAAGTCTTTGAAGTTATACACCGACCAGCCAAAACATTATGACCATCTACCTAATATCAGTTGTGTCCACTTTTGTCTCGCAGGACATCAGTAATGCAGCTTACAATGGAAGAACGAGACCTTGGTAGATAGCTGCAGGCACAGTGCACCGCACATGCACACACAAGTCACTTAATTCCTGTAAATTCCGCGGAAGGGGCGATGAGCTTGGATCTGACGTTCAACAACATCCCAAAAGTGTTCAAATGGGTTAAGATTGGGTGAGTTTGGGATCTACTGCAGCAGTTAAAATTCTCCACTGTACTTCTCGAACCATTGCAGTATAATGTTGGTTTTGTGACAATTCTGAAAGGATACATTGCCAGCTGAAAATATGTTCCATACGAATGTTCAGGAATGAGCTGTCGATAGCTAAGAGCCGTTATGGTTACCTTCACATGCACTGCCAGGCCCATGAATGATCATATGAAGATCTCCCAAATCATAATGGAGCCATCACTGGCCTAAGCAAGTCTCCGACAGATGTTCCATATGGAGACGTCGGACCTGGCCATCGATGTGATGGAGGCAGTATCGTGATGCATTGGATTATGATTCATCAGACCATCGTCTGTCGGTCCGATGACGATGGGCATATGCTCATTAGTCGTTACCGAAGAACCTGTGCTTTTAACATTGGTATATTTTTGTGGACATCGGCTGCGAAGACCTATGTCTAACAGTGTACGTTGAACTGTGTGCTCGGATACACTCGTATTTTGTCAACTACAAGTATTAAAATCTGTTACAGTATGCTGATAAATGTGTCATAGTTTGCGCCTTATCTTATTGTACCAACCTAGATAGTTAACGACGTCCCATATGCTTAATGAGGTAAGCCACTCTACTTCTTGTGGTTTGGTGCTGATTTCACAGTACTTTGTCCAGCTTTAGAAGACATTAATCACGGCAGATCGCGAACATCCGACAAGTCGCGCTATTTCCGAGATGTTCGTTCTCAGCCGTTTGGTCATCACAATGTGGCCGCAATCAAACGCTGATATATCGTTGGTCTTCCACATTCTATGCTTTAGCATCACATTGACGGATCGAGTGAGATATCTGCTACCCTCTGGTGATTGGTTCTGTAGTTCATCGTGCCTCTTACTCAGCCCAACGACTTCGTTCAAACAGTAGCAGATAGTCATAATATTTTTACTGATGAGTGTATGCGCCTACGACTTGTTGAAAAATGAGCTTCGAATAGAGTTGAAAAATCTCTCTGCTCCGAGTTTAGAAAATAATGATATACTCAAGGTGTAAGTATATTGTAACAGGCAGTGGTGTTATTCAAATTTTTTAACAACCGGATCTAATCTCTCTCTCTCTCTCTCTCTCTCTCTCTCTCTCTCTCTCTATATATATATATATATATATATATATATATATATATATATATATATATATATATATATATATATATATATATATATATATGTATATATATATATCTGAGGCGTATTCCAAAAGTAAAGGCCGTATAGTGAAATGGGATAGGCTGGAACACAATTTCATGAAACATGAAACGCCAACGACGGACTATTGACGAAGCCACTGCAGTGGTTGTCTTGTGTCAGTAGGAGTTTGGCAGCCTGGAAGGCAGATCGCAATGGCCGCGAGAATTGTTTCTCCCGTTAGTTGTGAAGTGCGCGGTGTGATATGTTTTTTTGCTTGCAAAAGGAACTTCTGCTGCTGATATCCATCGGGAATTGTGTCTAGTGTATGAACCTACAATAATGAGAACAGGAAAGGTTCGCAAATGGTGTCGTGTTTAAAAATGGTCGCACAAACGTGCACTATGAAGACCGGAGTGGCAGGGCTAGTGTTCTGACGAATGACCTCGTGGAGCAAGTGAACCAAATACTGCGAAGTGATCAGCAATTGATGATCAGTGCTCTGGCTCATGACTTTCCCCACGTTGCACGAACTACCATCTACAGAATTGTCACAGAAAAGCTTGGATATCACAAGCTGAGTGCAAGGTGGATCCCGAGAATACTAACAGACCAGCACAAAGAGCAGCAAACGTGCAGTATTCGACAGTTTTTGGATCACTATCGAGAACAGGGGAATGATTTGTTTTCCCACATTGTGACGGGCGACGAGACGTGAATCTCGTACACCAACACCGAATCCAAACAACAGTCCATGGATTGGCGCCATTCAGGTTCCCCCCAAATCAAAAACGTTTAAGCAATCCCCGCATTCGAGTCGCAAACTGATCGCTACTGTCTTTTGGGACGACAAGGGCGTCCTGTTGGTTGAATTTTTGGAAAGTGGGACAACAGTTACAGCTGACGTGTACTGCGACACGCTCACTAAAGTGCGACGTGCGATTCAAAATCGCCGCCGCGGGAAACTGTCGTCCGGAATCATCCTCGCTCACGACAACGCGTGTCCTCAAACCGCTGTCGTCGTCGAGAAGATTCAAGATTTTCATTGGGAGCTCTTTGACTACTCTCCATGCAGTCCCGACCTTGCTCCCAAGGATTACTTCCTCTTCTTGCGTTTGGAATGGCGGCTTGGTTGATAACGGTTTGAGAACGGCTAGGATCTCAAGAGGCGTTGCCAACTGGTTCCAATCCCAGGCGGCAAACTTCTATTCAGAGGGTTTACGGAAGATGGTGCAGCGTTACGAAAACTGTTTGGAACGAAATGGTGATTATGTGGAAAAGTGAAGTAAATCATCAAACGGTCCTTACCTTTGGAATGCACCTTGTAGGGTATGCTACCAGGAAAGGGCCATGTTTTGAGAAATGACAGTATAGGTCATGACAAGCAATCGTCCAAGATATCGATCAAAAGACCAATATTTCGTACACATTGCTTCGAAGATACATATCTCCGGAACTGATGAAGATATCGGAATCATACAAAAACAAATAAGTAACATACGTAATAGACATTATATACGTATCACATTCATTACACTCACAGGTCCCTGTATTCCGGACGAAATTCCGGAATTCGTATTCAACTTTCTGTCCATTGAATTGAAATAATTCAAAGCTGCTTGCTTTCACAACACTATTTATTTATTTACCTACAACAGAGAAAACATTCTCCATTTACAGAAGGCTCTTACAATCTATTATATACATTAAAGGAACAATTACTAGATTAGTAAGTGATAAAAATTTAAAAAAGAAAAAAATGATAGTATTAAAAAGAAAAAAATGAAAATAAAAATACAAAAAAAAAAAAAAAATCGAAAGAAACATTCTTCTCAAATACACAAAGTTAGATAATAGATATCGCTATAAACAACAGTTATGGTTTATGTTTCTGAATATTTCCAGATACACATATTGAAGTACATACCCTACAGGTATATAGGTTTTATATGAATACATACGGTACATATATAAGCACACGCACATATATAGGTAAAGTCCATAATTACGCCTATATTTATTTTATTTTGTACCATTATTCAGTAAAAATTTATTTTTGATTAATTTTATAAATGCTTGCTGGTTAAGATTAAGGTCAAATTCTTCTACACTTTGTGCTATATTATTATACAGCTTACACATTCTGACCAATGGTGAATTATTGTATGTATTTGTTTTGGATGTTTTATACCACATCAGATTTCTTGTTCTTTACGTTCTGTCACTGATATTAAATTTATTTATTTTATTTTATTTTTTATTTAAGAATCACCAGATACAGCTCAGATGCCATTTTATACTGGATATCTAACAACAACAATAACAACAGTGGAAAGGATTTTTTGGAAGGTATCGGCCAGGGCCGTTTTAATGTATTGTAAAAATTTACTATTATCAAATATGCAATTTACTAATTTGTGTAGACATATTTCTTGTGCAATGATACATCTAGCAGAAAGTTTAATATAATTAAATTCACTTAACAAATTAGAGTAAGATATTTTATTTACCAGAGCAGACTGTCCTGTTTTCTTATAATATAAGTACCTTAGGAATCTTTTTTTGTATTGCTTCTATCTGATTTTCTTGAGTTTTACATTTAGCTGCCCAGATCACTGACGCATATTCCAATTTTGGCAGTACTAGAGTTTTAAAAAGAGTTCCAATGACATTTACGTTTGTAAACAGTTTAGTGCTTCTGATTACAAACCCCAATTGCTTGAAGGCATCTTGTGTGATCAATAAAATGTGTTTATTAAAAGACATTTCGCTGCTAAATGTAACTCCCAAGTCCCTATATGTAAATATACGCTCCAGATATTGATTTCCTATTGAATATGGCAGAGTTTCAGTTACAGTTCTTTGTTTTGTAAATATCATAAACTTACATTTTTTAATGTTAAAATTTAATTTATTTTTTATACTCCAAGTCATCTTGTAGTTTTAATATATCAGAATTCGTTTATATTTCTTTATACAACTTAACATCATCTGCATACAATATACATTTTGAGTTCTTAACATACCTTGGCAGATCATTTATAAAGAGTGGGAATAATAAGGGCCCCAAATTTGAGCCTTGTGATACTCCGGAATTCATATTATAGCAAAATGATTTTGATTGTTGAAAACTTACATATTGCTTTCTTTGACTCAGAAGTATATCATGATTAATCATGTCAAAGGCCTTTACAAAATCAATATATATTACATCTACACGATTACGATTATGAATAACCTGGTGAACAAATTGGGTAAAATTAAGTAAATTTGTTACTGTTGAGCGACCAGAATAGAATCCATATTGATTTTCACAAATGTAGCTTTTTATGTGATTGAAAATACGATCATACAATATTTGTTCAAGAAGTTTCACCGGTGCACAAACTATGGCTATCGGTCGATAATTTTCTACTTTACTATTATCCCCACTTTTAAAAATTGGTGATACCCTAATTGTTTTCCAAATATTGGGAAATGTTTGTGTTTTAAGTACTAAGTTAAATAATGTAATCAATGGCTCGTGTAAAATTTTGGAACATGCTTTTATCAGATATGGAGGAATTCCGTCTGATCCACATGCTCTCGTGGGTTTTAATTTTTTAGTGGCTCTTTTATATTCCTCATCTGATATTTTATCCATTATCAAAGTATTACTTACTTCCATTTGTATTGAGTCAGAACAGTTATATGATGCTACATTTTTATCATATACCGAACGGAAATAATTTGCGAAACGATCAGCTACTTGTTTGTTTGTATCCAGCACAGCACCATTCAACGTCATAACATTATTACTAGAATTACTGCTATTTCTTTTACCTCTTATAAAAGACCAAAATGATCTTATATTTTCTTTAATTCCCTCTCACTTTCTTTAACATAGTATTCATACGCTTTACGTATCATTTTCTTTGAATCCCTTCTCATTATTTTATACATATCACCATTATATGCAGAGCCTTTCATATGTTTTCTATAATACTCCTTTAATTTTAACATACCGATTATCTCTTTAGTAAACCAACATGGATACTTTTTAACTATAAGCAACTATGAGATACTTTTCAACTATAAGCAAAGGGAAAATAAAAAGGCGTTTTCACAAATTTGTTTGGCGTCTTTCATTCAATTTTGGCTAGGTCTTGTGTGTGTGTGTGTGTGTGCTTATGTCTAGGTATAACAAACGGTTCTGCGAACTCGAAATATTTTAACAACCGGTTCTCGCGAACCGGTGCGAACCGGCTGAATAGCACCACTGGTAATAGGTACATTAAGTTCAGTAGCGTCATTTTAGATTTTGCTGGGGATGCGGGGGGGGATGCAATGTTCTCCACCGACATATAAGTTTCACGTTTTTATTAGTATGTTAATTTACAATTGATTAAAATAATGTATTACTGAAACTCAGGGGAGGCAATGGCCCCGCATATCTTGCCCAAGTGACGCCTCTGATTGAGTTAAAGACAATATATTTTATATTAGATTCTAATCCAAAATATAAACGTAATTTATAGTAAAATAAAACACAAACGTAGGCCTATGTACTAAGTTTGAAAATAAGCTTTTAATGTATTGTGCAAAACGCACAATAATTTGTAATTTATTTCAGCATATCACATCCCACTGAACTCTGCTATGTGACTTTGATATTTGTAGCTTTGAGTTGCACTTTCAACAGATTTAACGGTCTTAAGCTGAAACGTGTAATGTGCGGAATGCAATTATTGGCACCAAAATGTCCATCTCAGCGAAATCGCAGAAGCTGGAATTGGAATGGATCGTGACAAGTGATGACAGCCAGACGCTCCAACTTAGGCGTCTGTGTCACCAAAACGTCAACCTCCCTTTGAGTGAGAAAGAACAGTTTCACAGTGGAATATGTCTTAATGGACAACCAACGCATGCGCGTCTGTTAGAGTGAGTGTGAGTGTTGAGAGAGAAAGAGAAGCAAAGGAAGAAAATCCTAGTCTCTGTTGACCACTAATTCAATGACGCTTCAAACAGATGTCACCTAATTTCATTGCAAGAGTCGAGTGGCGTAGGCACCAATTTATATGATTTTCCTTAAAAAAAAAAAAAAAAAAAAAAAAAAAGAGGGAGTAGCCACTAACTGACTTTCTAAATGTCTTATTACTTAAGTATGCTGCAAACTTAATTCGAAGAAGTGGTAAGACATAATAGCAACATCCAATAATAATAATAATAATAATAATAATAATAATAATAATAATAAAATAGACCCTATTCAGTTTACAGTAGAAAACGAGAGAGAGGAACGAACTTCGTGTTCACTACGATAATCACTTTTTAGTTATTATTATTATTATCTATATATTAAAATTCTAGGTTTATATGTTTATCCCTAATCCTTTCGACAATCACAAGTGCTAGAAATGTGCCGTTTTTGCTGGTCGATTAGAAATTCTGCGTAGATTATCCAGTTCTAATTGAATATTTAAGAAACATTCTCGTTATTTCTTCCTTATATTTTTAGGGGCACATGGAAGTATTGAAATTTCCAATAAATAAAAAATAATGAAGCAGCATATCCTATGAGTTATACATTCAAACACAACATAGATGTATAGAAAGGTTGTATATCTCTCAGGCATTTGTTTCATGGCCAAATGACAATGAAAAATGAAGGATAACCACTTCTCTAGTGTAAAATGAATCTTTATTGTTTGGAATATTTTGCTCATTAACACTGACATTATAGTTAATTGTGTATGTAGTGTATTTGCTTATTACAAACATCATCCAAGAAAAAAATCACTGATCATACATGAATTCGAAGCTCCATCAGGAAGTAGGCTCAAATCTTGCAAACTGTGCTAGATAATGAAAAAATAATCGAAAAAAAAACTCCCTTTTATGTTACTCCTTGCCGATTCTTATTAAGACGTCTTCCACTTGTGTCTGTAAAGGAACATGTAGAGATCTTGTGAGGAATGACAAGGAGATTCATGCTCATATGTGAATGATGCGTTGTATAGACAGCGCAGATTCAGTTAGTCCATCTATTAAAATGCTACAATAGCAATAAAACGCTTTTTTTTGTCCCAATCCTGGCAATCGGCCAGCAACCGTTAGACGGCTGAGCCTTCTGTGCGGTAATAAAACGCCTAAACTCCAACCTCTAACTTTCGATTTTAAACCTTTGATTTACTTACGGTCATTTGCGATTCACGTTTAACAAAAACAAATATTTTAAAGTATGTGTACTTTAAATAAATTATTTAAATACATCTTTTTTCATAAAGTTTATGTTTTAAAATTATTGTTTAAAGCCTTTGTATTTTAATAAGCCTTTTCCAAAATCAATGCAAATGAATTGTGCTGCCATCTTTGGAGTTCTTTTAAACTATATCTTTGTGGACGTTTATATGTTTGAGACCAATCCTTTCAACAATGAGATCTCGGAAACTACAGGCTCTAGAAAGTTGACGTTTTCACTGATCGATTGCAAATTTTCCATAGATTGTCCAGTTCTTATTGAATATTTAAAAAACATGACCTTATTTCTTTTTTACATTTTTACGTGTACACTGGAAGTGTTGAATTTTTTTTTTTAAAAAAAGCATCATATCCTACGCATTATATACATTTCAACACCACATAGTTCTATATAGGGGTTGTATATGTCTCAGCCGTTTGTTTTATGGACAAATAATAATGAAAAATGACGGATAACCATTTCTCCAGTCTAAGACGAATCTTTATTTTTGGAGTGTTTTGCTCAATGACCACCATATATAACTGACACTATAATTAATTGTGTATGTAATGCATTTGCTTATTACATACTGTATACAAGAAGAAAGAAACACTGATTATACATGAATTAGAAGCTCCAACAGGAAGTAGGCTCCAATCTTGCAAACTGTGCTAGATAATGAAAAAATAATCGAAAAAATCTCCTCTTTATGGTACTCCTTGCCGATTTTTATCAAGACATCTTCCACTTGTGTTTGTAAAGGGACATGTACAGATGTTGTGAGGAATGGCAAGGAGATTCATGCTCATATGTGAATCATGCACTGTGTTGAGAGCGCAGGTTCAGCTAGTCTATATATTAAAATTTTAGGTTTATATGTTTGTCCCCAATCATTTCGACAATGAAATCTCGGAAACCGCAAGTGCTAAAAACGTGCTGTTTGCACTGATCGATTTCAAATTTTGTGTAGATTGTCCAGTTCTAATTGAAATTAAAAAAAAAAAAAAAAAAACGTGACCGTTATTTCTTTATTACATTTTTTAGGGGTACACTGGAAGTGTTGAAATTTTAAGCATCATATCCTACGAATTATATATTCCAACACAACATAGTTGTATACGGGGGTTGTATATCTCTTAGGCGTTTGTTTCATGGCCAAATGGTAATGAAAAACGAGGGATAACCATTTCTCCAGAATAAGATGAATCTTTATTGTTTGGAATGTTTTGCCCAATGAACACCATATATCACTTTCATTATAATTAATCTGTATGTAATGTATTTACTTATTACATACTGCACGCAAGAAGAAAGTAAACGCTGATCATACATGCATTAAAAACTTCAACGGGGTCAACCGGAAGTAGGCTTAATCTTGCAAACGGTGCGAGATGTTGAAAAAAATCTTCCCTTTATGGTACGCTTTACCGATTTTTATAAAGACGTCTTTCACTTGTGTCTGTAAAGAATCATGTACAGATGTGAGGAATGACAAGGAGATTCGTGATCATATGGGAATGATGCACTCTGTAGAGGGCGCAGGTTCAGCTAGTTATTATTATTATTATTATTATTATTATTATTATTATTATTATTATTATTATTATTATTATTATTATTATTATTATTATTATTATTAAATTATTCAATAACAATATGCAATATGATAAGTTTAATATCAGAATGTAAAGCATTTAATGTGTACTTACTACTAATAGTAACTTTCTGGGTTTTTGACGCCCCATATACGGAAAGAAGTGGTTGGTAAATGTCATATGTCTGTGAAGAATCTGTCTCCCTGACATTCCGTGAAGTTCAAATGCTTTATATCAGGGGGAATAATTATTGATTGAGGTATACAATTAACTACCCGTGTAAATAAAGCCATAATTACACAACTAATGTATTAGTGGCATCCCTAAACCTAATTTACAAGCAGTTTGTCATAGGTCTTTTTCAGCTAGAGGGGAAAGGAATTAATCCCATAGCTCAGTAGCTGACCTTACCTCTGCTTCATCTGGCTATGTTAAGACAAATGGACTAGAACCTACTTTCAGAACAGTCAGGCAAAAAAGAAGTCAAACTTTGTAATATTTTAAAGATTCTTTATTGTCTTTAAGTCATTCATTAAAGTAGTTGGCAGCGTAGTGTAAACCTAAAAGTACATGAACTCTAATAGTTTAATCCTGAGCAACAATCTATGCTTTTCAGACTTCCAAACTATCCTATGCATAAATATAGTTAGCCTGATTCAAACCGCTATGTCTGTCGTCCGCCAGTTGACAAATATCACAGCAAGAACAGAATTTTTCTACCACTTCCTATTTCAGTATTTATCCCCATAGAGCATAAACTTAATAGGTAGAATCCTAAGGACAAGATTTCCATCTTAGCTCTTATTCTTCTATTGAAACTTGAAGTGACAGATCTCTACTTCAACTTTCGACTTTATCATCGGTTTCCATAGAGCAAAACCTTTACGGTAATCTAGGAAGAAGAGGGGGTACTTCACGGATATCCCCAGAATTTTATGGGATTGCTCAACATCCACATAAAAAAGACTAAGTAAACTAAGAAAAGACTAAAAGGAGAAAAGAAGAGAAAACAAGAAGAACAGGAGAAGGAAGAAAAGAATATTATAATCTTTTGCCGTATTTCCTCAATGGTAGTAGGACTGATAAAGCTTGTGTAAATGCTTTACTATCTAGGGATGAAAACACGTAAAAGACATGCGTTGAAGCACAAAAGTGGCAAATTCTTTTTCGTTGTGATTTTTTTTTTCTGTACATTCATTTTTAAATGAGAAATTGAACGAGCGTTTCTCCGTACTATTTTCAGCTTAAATGTTTAACACTTCTTATGTTACAAATGGTCAACATCCAAAATGGCGGGACGAAAACGAGATCGGAGGTTTAGAACCTTAGGATCTCCCTGTTTGCGCCGTCATATTTCCATACATATTTTCCACTGTGATAAATAGGAGAAAAGAAAACCATAGACAAAAAGAATTTCATTTTTATTAAAAATACTTAAACTACATTATTAGGAGGGTCAGTTTTCGAAATTTTCGCAAGGGGCTTCAAATTTTGCCTATTCAAGATTTGCCTATATACTTCATAGCTATGAAAACGTCAATTAAATTATGACAGAAAATTACTGTTCTTATTATGTGACATTATTATTATTATTATTATTATTATTATTATTATTATTATTATTATTATTATTATTATTATTATTATTATTATTATTATTATTATTTTAGAACAAAAAAACATTTCAATTTGAACAGATTGGCAATCTTGAATATCAGAGATATCAATAGATGGTACTTTCAAAATTGTCTAATCGTTTTCACAGTTATACATAATACATGATGTATATTTATGGAAATATCTTCTACTCCTTCAGTGTATTCTTCCTTCGAAGAGAGAAACGAAATTACAAGACTGTATACTATAATATATCTTCCATTAGTAAGAAGAAATTGGAATGGGATCCGCAAACGACGACAATCGATTATGAAAACATAAGGTGTCAATTGTTTCAAAAATAAATAAAAATTAAAATTAAAAAAATAAAAAGTTAATCCAAATGCAAAACATTCAAGGATGTTATGTTCGCTATTCTGAGAGCATTTAGATAAAGATTCAAGGAATAGGGTTAGTTCATTTACCTTGTGTATCGAGAAGACGAGACTGTTGAAAGCGGATCAAAAGAACTGCTGCAGTACACGATATTTTCATTCATACTATGAAAAACACGCCGGACATACTGAAAAGATCCCAGATTTCCATGACTACATAGTTGAGACATAGTTGGACGAGAATGAGGTTCATTATCTTACTAAGCAGTATATCCTCTCTTTTATTCCATATTAACTATAACTATTATTTTTCAGATGTAAAGAATACCAACTTGAATTTGGAATTAAAATCTTGCACACGGAACACATTACTCCATTGAATGTTTGCTTTACTAAAATACCAAATGTAGTCACTCCATGTAATGGTTTCCGGAATACACAACCGGATACAAGTTAGATGTAATTCATTAACTGAGATCAATGTATATTTGTTTCGGTTCATCAATGTGAAGGATTTTGTTAATGGCATTTGATTTCTTTCTCGCTTTAAATTGCGGAGTAAGTACAATAGGTACAAGTAGGAGATAGGATGGCAAATCAAGCTGAAGTTTTGCCTTACAAAATTAACAAGAAATCAACTCCTAAACATGTATAGATTTCTAGATCTTAAAAGAAGAATTAAATGACAGTTTCTGATGGAGCATGTCGCTACATCAAAGAGAGTTGTGAGAGAATTTACATCGGTAAGAAAAAGAAATAATTTTCTCACTAGAGCTGTAAAGGACGAAAACTAACCTGTCCTAACAGGAATTCTTCCGAAATCCGGAATTTTCAAATTTTTTCTTTCCGGATTCCGAAAAGTAAAAATTCTGGAATTTGCATCCCTATTCCAAACCTTTTCTTATTGAATGTGTAGTATTTGAAGTTATAATATTGTTGGGTCTCTAATTTACACACTATGCAAAAAACGGTCTTGAAAACAATTATCAATCCATGTAATAACATTTTGCAGATGCTCTTTTGTTTACTTACTGCGTTCTTCATATTCTTCATTGTATTTAAATTGTTCACTGAAATTCAAAAATGTGCGAGTGGACTTAAATATCAACTTTTATTTTATGCTAAAACTACCTTGAATTTAACGTTTTATTAATAACCGTAATAATAATAATAATAACAGTAATCTTCAAAAGAACGTTGCAAAAGACAATCAAATGCGTTTGCTGAAAGTTTCACACAATGTAATTTCATTACATGTAAGAAAGAGAGAGGACGACTGTTCGCTCATTTGTAGTTTTGTAATATTTATCCACCAGTTTCACGTTATTTTTTAAAAAAATGAACGGTTGTTCCTAGTTAGCTCATAGTCTATGAACTTTGACGTCCCTTTTGCTTTGTGAATTACTACTGCAGGATAGGAGGAAGTTAATCTTTCACTCCTTCGTGCCACTGAGCAATTTGTCTTCTGACGGTTTTTCCTTTTTTTTTCTCCTCCGCTTTGGATAGGATAAGGCAAAGACTACAAAATGGGTGGCTGTCATTTGTCTCCAGCCGAACTGACAACCATGTGCTGTCTCGAGTCTTTTATTAATGCGTTTCCGGGGCTGTTTCACCCTAAACTACGTTGATGTGACATTTTGAAAGAAATGACCGTTCATATATCACCAGCTTGACCAGAAAATGGCACAAAACACCTTTTGAGAAAGAAAAAAAAAAAGCGAAAACATATCTAAGCATAAATATATATTTTCTTCTATTTTCTTTCCACAAAATTAATGAGCACGTCAGCTGTAGTTTTAGTAGGAAAAATGTCTCGCTGCAGGTTGCAATGTATGCGGTTGATTGCTATACTTAATATCACATTTGTCAAATGTGATTAAAGAATAACATATCAATTTATATATGGGACAATGGTAATAAAACATAGTAGGGTGAGATTACCAATGTACAATACAACGTGCATGTAATGAAAACAATTACGTTTTAAGCTTTTCGTGGGTAAGAGGTTGAATTCTAAAGTGTACAGTTAAAGCACCAATTGTTTGAACAGCATATACAAGGTTCGATCAGAAACTGGTATTTTAATACTTTTATCAAGTAATATTGCACCGACGACTATGGAGTTAATGTAAGTAAATAAAGCTCAAATTTTAAAATATATTTAGGCATATTTCATTTTTTATTGTAAAATTAGAGTGTATGACCAAATACATACAAATAATTAGTGCATATGACCACTAATATCTATTGTGCCTATTCCCACCGGAAACTTACTTTTTTTCTCTAAATTCCCTTATTGTGTCGTCATACAACTATATAATCTTATGTTCAATATTTACATGATACGCATCCGGAATCTTGCTCGTACGACTAGCTTGTATGTGTAAATTTATTCACGCAAGGTGAGAGATCAGGTTGTGAGTAAGCAAAAATCCTAACGTCAGTATTGCCAGTTCTCTACTTTTGACGCACTATCAAGTAGTTTGAGTGGTGTACAATGTTCCGAATAACATTTAGTTCGTATTTGAATCGTAAAGCAAGTAACAGTAAAACAGTGAGAATGAATCTAAATATGTGTAAATTATCTCTAGGAATCTATGATCTATTGGACCTGTGATGCGCTTTTCAGCATACATTCATACTCATATATGTAATTGATTTGCTCTGTCTACGAAATAAGTAACTGACTTCTACATCCGGTTGGGATCATCGGAAATATAGGGCCTAGATAGAAATTGATAAATAAGTGTTTGTGTAGATTATGTCAACAATTCTATGATCTACTCGACTTAATGCAGTTTTCAGCGCACATTAATACTCATATATGTGATACATTTCTGCTCTGACTATGAAATAAATCACTATATTCTACATTCTGAAGAGGTTAATAGAGGTGTAAAAAAACGTTTTTTTTTTTTTTTTTTTTTTTTTTTGGAAAATCTCTAATATGTTTAGATTTTTATGAACTATTCGTTACAAGATATATAATAATGGAGGATGGAGGATTTTCTGAAGAGGGTAACGTTGATGTTTGAATAGATTTTTTTTAATGCACAGTTTATTTTGATATACTATCAGCCCTGAATTATTTGGTTGTGAAACTTAGCAAATATCTGTCAAGGTCCCTTTGGCGCAATCAGTAACTTTATTCAGCACCTCGTGGAATTTCTCTTTATTTATTTTTATTTTATTTTATTTTATTTTTAAATCACCGAGGTCCCTAGAACTCGAGTAAGAGACTGGGAAAGCTGGTTTCTCCGCTACTGGACATATGCTGTTCAAGATATCCACAAGTACATATTATCAGCAATGCAATGCTGTGTTACCAACTCAGTAAAATTTAGTTGCTTTCAAATAGCAGTACGTCAATTTATTGCAACTCAGAATGCCTAGACCCAAGAATATATAATGTTCTGAATCACCCTCAAAGATAGGAAAAGTGTATTACATGAAGCAGACAAGTGTGACGAATATTATCATGAAAATAAAGTGGCAAGTGTTTCAGATATGTTGCAATGATCGACGGACCAAGGAAATCTTGACTGGATAACAAGAGATTGACTAAGGAACGATCTAGGAAACTTTCTTAGACAAAGTGGTGTAACTAGATCAAGAAGTACTGCACAGTAAAGTAGAGAAAATGGTCGAGATAGATAGTTGTGGAGAAAAGTTGGAAGGCCCCTTCTTCAAGCAGTCAATTGACTATAGTTGACTATGTTGATAAGTGTATCAGTTTGTATAAAATGTTCAGTTTGTATAAATCATTAACGATTGAAAAAAAAAAACTTGTGATATGAAAATATTGTATCATAGGACACACTGAATGCAAGATACTACTTTTCCCGGTTCCTTATCATGAGACACTGAGAGGTTACTCCAAAATTTTAAATGGGAAAATATGTTACTTGATTTATCATTAAAACGATAATGTAAAAAGAAACAACTTGTGTATTAAAAACATTTTTGTGCGGGGCACCGTTTCCGAAATGACCACCATTTGAATGCTAGTTTTATGCAACTGTACAAGAACTCACAGGATGGGCCACTTATTTCGATACACCCTTGTAATTTTTAAACTAATGGGTAAAAACGTTGAAATTTTGTACCATACAAATATCCGCAGGGGGGACATTGTTTAGAATTCTCTTTGATACTATAGCACAAGATTGATAGTGTTGCCAACTCAACATTGCGTTATATTGTTTTCAAACGGTACTGAATCAGATTATTACGTATTTCAAATATAGATGTTCAGGGAAAACTTACAATATCACATTTCTTATTCAGTTCTGCAACTAAGGACGCTATAGCATCACAAAATCCAAATTTTGGTGGTTTATACGTCAGTAACACAATTGAGATAAACGGGACAATTTACATGCAAAATATCTTAGTGTCTAATACTATGGTCATGATTTGACGGATTTCGAATGAATATCAACAAAATTACATCATCATCATAGGTATTCTGCCATCATGGGTAGGTCAGTTGCTCCAACTGAAGTTTTCATACTCCACGATTTTCCGCCAACCGCTTCGTCTTCAGGTACAATTTTTCTGTCTTGATATCGCCCATTAATTGTCACATTCGCAACTTCCCTCTCTTTTCTGCCACCATATCCTCTAGCACGTCTTTCACGACACAGTTCCTTCTTATCCAATGTCCCAACTGGTTTCTTTTCCTCTTCTTAATAATATCTAAGATTGTCCTTTTCTCCCCTATCAGTCCTAACACCCTCTCATAAGTTTTCTGCTCAACCCAGTTAATTCGCTCCATTCTTCTCCACACCCATATTTCAAAAGCTTTCAATCGTTTCTAATCATTTCTGCGTAATGTCCATGTCTCTGACCCGTACAGTACAATATCCTACTCCACACGAAGCATTTTATGAGTCTTTTTCTCAACTCTTTATTCAAGTCCCACAAAATGGTCTTTACTCAAATCTTCTCTTCCTTCTCTTCCTATTATACCTAGGTAGACTTCTTTCGCCTTTCCTATTCTTGCTTTTATTTTTATTTCCTAATAATACTACCCAAGTATCGAAAACTAGTCGACTGTTCTATTTTTCTCCATTAAGCTTTCGACCGAGTCAATTGGACGAAACTTCTGAAAATACTTAAAGAAATCGGAGTCAACTGGAGAGATCGACGACTCATTCAAAACCTGTGCATAGGACAACGAGTGAAGATGTGCTTGAATGAAGGAGAAACCGTGTGCAGAAACCGTGGTGTGAACTAGGAGTCAGACAAGGATGTAGTTTGTCGCCCCAATTATTCAACATTTACAGTGAATGTTTAATAAAGGAAGCATTAATGGGAACTGGAGACTTCTTGATTGGAGGACAGATCATTAACAAGATCAGGTATGCAGATGATACGGTTATAATAGCTAAAACCGAAGGAGGACTACAGGTGATGATTAACAAATAGTTGACACTGGAAAACTGTATGGAATGGAAATTAACATCGAAAAGTCGAAAGTCATGAGAATATTCCGTGGAAACAAGCCCTTATGAATAAGAGTAGAACAAAAACAACTTGAAGAAGTCGATAATTTCGAGTATCTGGGAAGTATTTTGACGAGATACGCTTACTGCACCAAAGAGATCAGGTCAAGAATTGCCATAGTGAAAGAAACATTCGACAAGAAAAGATCACTCTTAACTAGCAGGTCAATATTGGACTTAAGAAGAAGTTGGTCAAGTGCTATATATGGAGCGTTAGACTGTATGGTTCAGAGACTTTGACAATATGGAAGTTAGAGAAGAAACATTTGGAGAGCTTTGAAATGTGGTGTTGGAGGAAGATGGAGAAGATAAAATGGACAGAGAGAGCAACAAACGAAGATGTTTTAAAACGGATAGGAGAGAAGAGGACACTTCTAGCCACCATCTTTCGTAGAATGGCAAATTGGATTAGACATATCTTGAGAAGAAATTGTCTTCTTCGCACTGCTAGAAGGAAAGATGGAAGAGAAGTGAGGAATAGGAAGAAGAAGAACACAGTTGATCGATGATTTGAAAGATAGGAGAAAATATTGGGAGTTAAAAGAGGAAGCTGAAGATCAACAAAAGTGGAAGAAACATTTCCAGGCCGAAATCTAAAATTGAAAAAAAAAAATCCTCATTAATCCCAGGACCTGCCGAAAGGCAAAATATCTAATAATAATAATAATAATAATAATAATAATAATAATAATAATAATAATAATAATAATAATAATAATAATAATAATAATAATAATAATAATAATAATACTTGACACCGACACCCCTTCATTCCAATTACCATTGCTTTTGTCTTTCCAACATTTATTTTCATCCTGTATTCTTCATAGCCCGTCCTTAAGTTTTCTAACATCTAACAAAGTTACAACGACTTGAGAATTTGACATTTTTTCATAAGTATTCATTTTGCAAAATTGTTTACATACGCATCTCATACGATTGCATAGATGCTTTTCAGAAGATGTGAAGATCAAAACGCCGTTTGCAGCAATTTGATATACAAAAGTATTCTGGAGATATGATAGAAACTATCAGCATTTCCAACACAGCTTTAAATTTGTAATTCCGGAAATTTACTGTAATTACACCTACCAAAAAATATTGTTGCCATGTTATAGAAGAAAGTAAATCAAAAATTGTTTTAGAAAGTTCTCACAAACACGCTATTTTAAGCAATATTTTCCATTTCAAATTTTACATTTTTTTTTTCATATCTCCTGAATGGTTTGAGATATCAAATTGCTGTAAACAGTATTATGTTCTTTATATCTATTGAAAACCATGTATAACTTGATGTGATACTTATGTAAACACTTTTTTTAATAGAGTCTTTTGAAAAAGTCAAATTTTTAATCCCTTGTAACTTTGTTTCATCTTATTCGAAATAAGCCATATGATAACCATAGTTCTCGACACTAAGGTACTTTGGATGTGCATTACCCCTTCCATCTCACTTGCGTTGTTAATGTTGTAGAAGCTTCCAAAATTTGGTTGATTTCGATCTTGGTGATACTATAGCATCCTTAGTTTGCAATCCTGTATGACAAGTGTGGTATTGTAAATTATCGTTTTAAATTTCACATATATAATAATTCGACACAGTGCCGTTTGAAAAAAAATATAGCTTTATGTTGAGTTGACAACACTGTTAATCTGGTTGTATTTTAGAGTATGTCAAACTAAAAGGGACTGTCAAATGTCCCTTTGTCGACATTTGCAGTGCGAATTTGCAGCGTTTTTGTCTATTACTGTAAAAGTTAAAAGGACGTATCAAGGTAAATGATCCACCCTGTATATGTTACAGAGATGTATTTTTGAACGTTTATGATGCTCCATGCTGTTTTCATTATTGGCTTTATTCCTAATGACGAAGTTGAACCTTAAAATTGGTTAGTGAGATTTGAGTCCTGGTTTTCTGCATAAATGCTCAGTGTGCTTACAATTAGGGTTAACCGCAAGACGAGACGAGATAGAGCTCTTTCCATAGAAGCGGATACACTTTCAGAGACAAGAAATCACTTTCACTACACCGTTTTGAGACAATACATTCTCAAATCTTGTCTCTTAGACACTTCTATTGATATTACCATGCTGCGTATTGGTAAATTTCCTGACATGGAAACAAACTTAAAAAATTAATGAAAAACTGTATTTTATGTTCTGGCAACGTTGTTTTGTTACTTTATATATTTTCAAATAACGATTCTTATCGCCAAGTTGTATAACATTGATCTGTGCATATTGGGTCAGTTTCCAAAGATTTCTCTTACAAAGTAGACTGAGAAGTAGTTAATAACTGCATTATTACGTCATTGTTCGTTACTGTTTTGATTCATATTTGCATGTTTTCTAGGTCAATACCATTTTGTTTATTTTAATTACAACATAATAAGTACACTTAGTATCCACTAACAGCAACGCTGATTTATTTGTTAAGTGTGAAATGAAACAATTTAAGAAACAAAAATACATACACATGTAAGTATTTGAAGTGCCAACGGAAATAATAACACAAACACAGGAAAGCTCTTACGGAGACGGAATACTACTTTGTAAAAATAATAATTTATGTGTATTGTTTGTGCGTGATGTTTATACGGCATATTACAACATTATAACAACAAAATTTGAAAGGAACAAAAATGATGTTGCGGAAATGTGTTCAACATAAAGAGTAAGTAATTGTGTAATATATTACAATTATTCTGCAAAGTACTTTTATGGATGTTTTTATTTAGTTGAAAGAAAGCGCGGAGCGTATTAGCAATTGAAGACATATTGTGTAATGTAGCATTCAAATTAGGTTTTATACGACAGAACGCGCCAAGCAAAGAAACTAACGGCAAATACATTATATTCATTAGCCTGCGATCATTGGCGGAACTAGGATATTTTGCTACGGGGCCATGTACCCTTATTTCTGGCCATACCATACCTCAGCCTGTGATCGAACTTCATTCTAGTTGGGGCGACAGTACGTATTCCAGTGCTCTTTGGCCCCTCCAGCTGCACCTATGCGTGCTATATACGAACGCATTTTGGAGGCTTAATAATGATTTTCAGCTAAGTGGTTGAGAACAATAGAATTTCGGATCATTTGTGTATTGTAAAACTAAGACGTTGAGGGAATTTACCTTCTTGTTTGCCTTCTTAGGTTCTTATCCAGGACCCAGGAGTATATTTCACACCTAGAATTGCAACGATAGATTCAAAGCTTGCCTAGATTTAAAATAATAAAAAAAAAATGTAAACAAAAGTTAATAATGTTGATAGAACTAAGGGTATTAAAATGTATACGGAGAATAAATTCATCCATACTGCTGATTAAAGAATAATTATAAATATTTGGGGGGGGGGCGCTGTAACACATTGAAAGAGCCCTCAGTTCTTTATTTTCGTCCCAAGGCGAACATCGTGTCCGTGGGTTTTTTCGAGGTTCTCCCGTTTCCTCCAACATACTTCTTTAGTCTATAGACTATAACCGTGAGAAAAGGTTTCATTTGAAAAATAAATAAATAAAACACATCTTCAGTGACAATTACCCGATTATCATGAACCATTGCTTGTGCTTTTTGAGGCTTTCCAATGGCGTTTGTTGCTTATGGTTGACATCAGTTACAAGCCGGAACGAGTTCACCAACTTTAAAAATGTTTCAGGATTAATGTATTATGTTTTCATTAAACATATTTTTCTTTTATTGGAGTGTTGAGAATTATTCCTATCAGTTTGGTCTGAAATTAGTTAAGGGTAAGATTTTAAAAATCTTTCTAAGTACCCCGCGTTTGATCGACCTCGCATCTCATATGTATCTGCCTTTGATTCAAGATTGGATTTGTGCATAAACTTTGATATTTCCTGAATTTGGCCACGGCCTCGCAATCATATATCTATCAGCCTTTTCTTCAAGAGTAAATTTCGTGCATTTTTCTTAATATTTCATAAATTTAAGAGTGTAGGCCTAAACTAAAATAGTCTATTTTGTCAACGACGATATGTATTTTATTTTATCAACGACGTCATGTCCATAAAGAACAACTTACCTTGATACAAACAGAAAAGGTTATCGAAGTAAGGGCATTACAGTTGAATATACGAATAACAGCTGGTAAGTTCCATTATACCCTATAGCTCGGCCTACAGCCTCGCACCTCTTAAGCTCTCAATTCTACCGAATTTCAAGTGTCTTTTCCTATCTCAACTACCTAAAAGATAAAATTTTGTATCCCAAGAAAACGCCCATTTAAATAACATGAAAAATTTTCATTTCCGCTTTAGACCCCCTTAAAAGTAAAAATATTCACTTTTGGCAATTTTCCTCTGGGTTAGTCCCGGAATGCTACAATCATGCCAAATTTCATCATTCTACTAGGTACACCTGAACATTTTGGGGTGAAGCACTACTAAATAAATACGGTAACATGGAAAAGATTTTTCAATTGTCCATGAAGTCCTACCAAAGTAGGACATTTTTTTTTTTTTTTTTTTGTGATTTACTTAGGTAGCGCTAACAAACTCATACCAGCATACCAAATTTCAGGTTTTTAAAATTCTAATTCCAAGTACATAAAACATGAAATTATAGTCTAGAATAACGCCTATTTAAATACCATGGGGAATTTCTTAATCCCCCCTTTATACCTCCTAAAAATTAAAAATGTTCATGTAGTTTTGTATATAGTTAAGATGGATTCAAGCACTCTGTGATTTATATTACCACAGCAAATGTTTGTTTTTTCATAATATTTTGGTTAAGGGGGTTTAAAACTTGGAAATCCCATTTTGCATACGTCACTGATGCTGATAGAATTGCCTATTATCCAAGGGTGGCAGCTGTCTCGTGTAGGGTTGCTACCTTTCCCAAGCAAAATTTAGGGATACATTATGTAGATAATGCGAGAGGGACAGAAATGTACCAGGTCTTTCTCCGTAATAATATGATATACATTTCTAGTGATGAGTGGATTATATTTATCTAATTGATGAAAGGAAATTGAGACAATTTGAATCATATAGGACCTATGAAATGAATTATTTGAGTTTTACCTCCCACGATTATGTCCTGTGCGATAAAAGAGACGGTGATGATGAGAAATGAATGAAATGGTGAATGAAGAAAATGAAAAGAAATAGGAGAACCCCGAGAAAACTCATGCAAATGGTGTTTTCCAGAGCAAGCTCACTTGGCGCGAACTGAACTCGAACCAGGTACCCCAAGATGAACGCTCTTTCACTGAGCCACCGCGGTCCCGACATAGGCATTATATCATATAATACAGTAGACCCCTACATATAAAAAAAATGGCCATTTTAAATAATACCTATGTAACCTATATTCACACTTTCTCTTATCTGCTACACTATTATGTAGTCGCTATTGCGAGGTTTTGAAGGCTCTGTACAATAATGTGGAAACCAATTGCAATAATAATAATAATAATAATAATAATAATAATAATAATAATAATAATAATAATAATAATAATAATAATAATAATAATAATAATAATAATAATAATAAACTTCATCAATAAGAGAAATGTCGGGACGCATGGCATTTTCTATCGGGACTATCCTGACAAAAATGGAACGGATGATAACCTTATTCTCGTCTCAAAAATATGTCGTGAAAGAGATGTTTTGTCTTGTCTCGGAGAGAGAGTATCTGTTTCAGTTGAACAAGAATTCTGTCACGTCACATGGGTAATACTAAATGCTAATTATATTTACAAATACACGATAATTAAAATTCTAACAGGAATTGCTTCACTTCCTCAAATTCCCACTGAATTCTGGCTTCAAGAGACAATTGTATAGCATGCTACTGTATCCTTTCTTATATTTACTATGTAACCCCAATTATCAGTTAAGAGCATTTTGCGCTTTAGAGGGAAAAGTTCCACAACAACAAAAACGTCAAGATAAGCATCCTTTGACTTAGATGTAAGCCGACAATATATTTTTAAAAAATTAAAATTAAAAATGGAATATTGCAAAAGAAATTCTTTTATAGAGCCTGAAGAATAACACTTATTTGCGTTTGTAACATTCACTCCAGGGAAGGGAAAGAACTGTGTCAACAACTATATACCTGACATAAATTTCCCAACTTTCACAAACATCGTAAATGGATGACAGGATATTTACAATCCTTCGTAGTAATTGCCGTAAAAAACAAATCCATGTACTTTGCGTAATGCCACAACGTGTTCCTTTGAATGACACTTTAAAACCGCTCATGAAGCAAACAGCCCATGAATAGCTGCACTTCTCGGCTGCAATTTACGATGAAAGTAACGTATTTCCTTTTTAGTGCTATGGTTAAAAGTTTTTCTTTTTTCCGGTTTAAATTTATTTCATAGTACTTAAAAACGGTTTACATGTAAGACCTTTTTCTATGCGTCTTTAATGCCAACTAACTTGATGCTGTTACGAACAGTGACTGACTGTCGACAGAAATAAAATTGAACGTTTACATCATTGAGTCATCGCCAAGAAAATTCTATCATCATTCAAGACTCGCTAAACTGCGAGAAATTCTACAATCGAATTTAATGTATATAGAACAATTACATGCAAGATTGTTTAGTAAAATTACACCGATCAGGTAACAAGTAAACTGCCAGATTCATACTGTTAAATAAGTTACAATTAAGTGTAACGGAACAATTATGATTGGGTTTAAGTAACGATTGACCAATAATCATTATTTTAATATTAGTGATACCCTCCACTTTGAGCTGGATTGTAATTTAACAGTGTTATGGTGAAATTGCCAGATTTGTTTTCATAATTACTGAGGTAATTTTAGTATCGTAATCCCTACTATTTCAAAAAAAGAAAGAAAAAAGAAAAAAGAAAAGAAAAAAGAAAAAATCGAAAAATAATTTTGCAACCCACACTAAAACAGTTTAAGTTATGTATTAAACATTCATTATCAATTGCTCAAGCGTTTGGTTGTGTAAAATTCTAATCCTAACTACATATAAAACTACATGAACTGACATAAATTAAAGGGGTACTTCCGATTGGCGTGGAAAGTTTGGCATGATTGTAGTAGCTTTCCCGGACTAATCGACAAGAAAATTGCCAAACGTGAATATTTTTTAATTTTTTAAGGGGTCTAAAGGAGGATGAAAAATTTCCCCATGTTATTTAAATGGGCTTTGTTTTTTTGGACCTATTATCTCATGTTTTACGTACTTGGTAGGGATGGTACCGAGACCGCCACAGACATTTATATACCGAGACGAGACCGAGACCAAGACGGACTTTTATATGCCAAAACGAGACCGAAACAGACTTCTATAAATCGAGACGAGACCGAGACGAGACTTAGGTCAGTCTTGAGTCTCGGTCTCGTTTCGAATATTGATATTGATAGCTATTAAAATTATCTTTACTCAAAATTTGTTTCGTTGCTGTCTTAGATAATATGGGAACGGTTGACTGATGTATCGTGGTGTATTTAGGGGTAATTATTGGGCTCAAGCCCCTCCCGAAATACATGAGATAATTGTATTTTTCATTGCACGTACCACACAAATGTTTCTTACTCTTTCCTCAAGCCTCTCCCGAAACAAAATCCACTGCTGATGTTCATAGCCTTCTCTCTCTCTCTCTTTATATATATATATATATATATATATATATATATATATATATATATATATAGAAAGAGAGAGAGAGAGAGAGAAAACTTGGGAAGACTTCATCAAGCAGTGGATTGACAATGCTTGATTATGATGATGGTGATGATTTTATATCGGGACCTCAGAGGTAAACTAAACCAAGTCATAATTTCGTAATTTTACAGGAGAAGCGAAAAACCGGTTCTTTAACTAAGACCTATAATACTGTTTTTCAAACTATAAGTAGTTACAAAGTAGTAAGATGGCTTTAGAGTTACATTAATACACCACTAGAAAGAACATAGTCTATTAAAAAAAAAAAAAAGTATTCTAACTCAATTTTATATAAATTGTATAAATTTACTAGGTAAGGTAGAGTAAAATTGGATCCAAAATTTAACGAAAGTTATACAGCGAAAAAAAATATTTTTGACTATTTAATACTTCATGTTGCTGCAAAACTACGAAAATGAATACAAAAGAAAACTAGAAAGTTAAGAATAACTTGTTTTGGGGAGAGAGAGAAAATAGATACAGCTAGCTCGAATTACCTATATACTTATATAATATGTATGTTCATGTTCAGCAAGTAATTTTCAATCAATATAAAATTTCAACGTAATGAACGCACGATTGGTTTTCTCAAATAAAGATCACATGCATCGCTAAGAGCTCAGGAATAAGCTTAATCTATGTTACGACAGTGGATATACGTATGCGTATGTAATGCATTACAACTTTAGGAACTTGTATAAGAAACAGAATGTACTTAAATTTAGACGCGAACTATGCGAAACATCTGACTTTGAATCTAACTTGCTTCGTGATGCAACCCGAGGCCACACATAGCAAAGATGAGTGCCGTAGCTCCCACCACAAAGTTCAGGAATTTCGTGTTATAAGGTGTCAATTAAACACGTAGATGTGAAACGGTAATAAAGCATTTGATCAATTTTAAACAAAATATACTGTAGTAATAATTTACCCTATTTGTTCAGATAATGAACGTTATATTATGTTTTTAAAATGACAGTCAAAACAGAATGTATTGGATGATAAACGAGAAATTGTAAAATTTCAATTTCGGTACGATTAAATACATTCATGCTGCTATGTGTTGCGTTATCCGTTAGAATGTATTGAACAATTCTTATTCTAAGGAAGGAAATAAACTACTATATAGTACATTAAGTTAATTTAATAGAGTTTAATTGTATAGGCAGTACTGAGACCATATGAGAAAGTCTTTTGCTGAAAGTGAAATATGGGTTACTATTAGAATTTTATCCCAGATATGATATACCCACTGATGATTGAAACTGGAACACACGCATGGAAGGTATCAGCGCTAGCAAATTAGCTCTGAAGAAGTACACCATACTATAATTCTAAGTCAAGAATAGGGCCAAAAATAAGAAGCAGAAACGACATACTTTACAATAATAATACTTTTACAATTTTAATTTCACCTTTTTATTTCGAGACTTTCGAGACGAGACCGATATTTGGCCCTCGAGACCGAGACCGAGATCGAGACAAGCATTTGTTGACCGAGACGAGACCGAGACGGCGATTTTTGACTCGAGACGAGACCGAGACAGCTATTTTTAAACCGAGACGAGACCGAGACTGTACAAAGTCTCGTCTCGTCTCGTCTCGATACCATCCCTAAGTGATATATATATATACTAGCTGAAATTTTGTACCAAGTTGTGTGAAATATTGAATTGGAAATCATTGTTCTAGATACTCTGCAATACCACTAGATAAACAAGCAGTGTTGCTAACACAACATAAAATTGTATTTTCTCAAATTGCACTACGTAAGGTATTGCATATTTCTAATTTAGATATTAAACAAAACCACAATACTACATACATTATTCAGTGTAACAAAGGACGATACAGTATCACTAACATCAACATTTTGGAGATCTCAAATAACTCAAATAGCATGGACGGTGCAATGTGCACTAATTGTATCTTAGCATCAAATACTATGATCATAGTATAATATATTTCGAATGAATGAAGGAACAAAGTTACAAGAAATGGAAAATTTAAATTTTTCTAAAGACTTTACTTCGAAAACGTGCTGATATATCACGTCTCATCATGAGGATGCTTCCAAAAGATTTAAATGATCATAATGCCATTTACAACAATTGTTATTTCAAACCGTTTCAAAGATATTATTATACTCAGAAGTAAAAGTGAGGGGGAACGCTGGGACATCATTCCCCCACTTCCAGAAAATGGTTGTGGCGTCCCCTCTCTTTCTAAAATATTACAATGGGCAAAGATAGGCACGGGGGACGGTGGGACGTCATGCGTCTCCCTACCTTTTCAGATCCACTTTTACCCTTAGTTTTACTGCTTAGAACAGGGATACAAATAACCACTCGCCCACTAGCCCGGGGCGAGTGGTTCATCGGTGCGGGCGACTATTTAGTATCACACCGAAGATAAGTAAATGATTTCTATTGCGGGATGTGGGCTACTAGCTTTTTTCTTGGGCTAGTAAAATTTTGTTGCTTATTTGCATCCCTGGCTTAAAATGACGTATTTGTGTTAAATGCTTATGATGATCATTGCTTTCATTTGCTTCTATAACATTACAACAATAATTTTTGGTGGTTTTAATTACAAGTCGTAGTTACATTATTTTAAGCAGTGTTGCCCACTTAAATAAATTGCTAAATATTATTCTAAATATAGTGCAAATAATGTAGCTAAAGTGCAAAATATTTTAAAATTATACTTATATAGTATGTATGTCCATGTTCCGCAAGTAATTTTCAATCAATATAAAATTTCAACATAATGAACTCACGATTAGTTTTTTCGAATAAAGATCGCATGCACCGCTGAGAGCTCAGGAATAAGCTTAATCTATGCTATGGCACTGGATACACTATGTGATCAAAAGTATCCGGATAAATGGCTGAAAATATCTTACAAGTTCGTGGTGCACTTCATCGGTACTGTTGGAATTGAATATGATGTTGACCCATAGCCTTGATGACAGCTTCAACTCTCGCAGGCATACTTTCAATCAGGTGCTGGAAGGTTTCTTGGGGAATGGCAGCCCATTCTTCACGGAGTGCTGACCTGAGGAGAGGTATCGATGTAGGTCGGTGAGGTCTGGCACGAAGTCGGCGTTCCAAAACATCCCAAAGGTGTTCTATAGGATTCAAGTCAGGACTCCGTGCATGCCAGTCCATTACAGAGATGATATAGTCGTCTAACCACTCCGCCACAGGTCGTGCAGTATGAAAAGGTGTTCGATCGTGTTGAAAGATGCAATCGCCATCTCCGAATTGCTCTTCAACAGTGGAAAGCAAGAAGGTGCTTAAAACATCAATGTACGCCTGCGCTGTGAGAGTGCCACGCAAAAGAACAAGGGGTGCAAGCCCCCTCCAAGAAAAACATGACTACACCATAACACCACCACCTCCGAATTTTACTGCTGACACTACACACGCTGACAGATAACGTTCACCGGGAATTCGCCATATTCCACCCTGCCATCGGATCGCCATATTGTGTACCGTGATTCGTCACTCCACACAACGTTTTTCCACTGTTCAATCGTCCAATGTTTACGCTTCTTACACCAAGCGAGGCGTCGTTTGGCATTTACCTGCGTGATGTGTGGCTTATGAGCAGCCGCTCGACCATGAAATACAAGTATTCTCACCTCACGCCTAACTGTCGTAGTACTTGAAGTGGATCCTGATGCAGTTTGGAATTCCTGTGTGATAGTTTGGATAGATGTCTGCCTATTACACTTTACGACCCTCTTCAACTGTCGGCGGTCTCTGTTAGTTAACAGATGAGGTCGGCCTGTACGCTTTTGTGCTGTACGTGCCCCTTCACGTTTCCACTTCACTATCACATCAGACACAGTGAGCCAAGGGATGTTTAGGAGTGTGGAAATCTTGCGTACAGACGCTGACACAAGTGACACCCAATCACCTGACCACGTTCGAAGTCCGTGAGTTCTGCGGAGCGTCCCATTCTGCTTTTCCACGATGTCTCTTAATGACTACTGAGGTCGCTTATAATGAGTACCTGGCAGTAGGTGGCAGCACAATGCACCTAATATGAAAAACGCATGTTTCTGGGGGTGTCCGGATACTTTTGATCGCATAGTGTATATGCTTATGTAATGCATTACGACTTTATGAACTTGTATAAGCAACAAAATGTACTTAAAATGTGATGCGAACTATGCGAAACATCGGACTTTGAATCTAACTTGTTTGATGATCCAACCTGAGACCACACATAGCAAAGATGAGTGTTGTAGCTCCCACCACAAGGTTAAGGAAGTCCATGTTGTAAAGTGTCAATTAAATACGGAGATGTGAAATGGTAATAAAGTATTTGATCAATTTAAAACAAAATATATTGTAGCAATAATTTATCCTATTTGTTAAGACAATGAATATTATATTCTGTTTTTAAAATGACAGTCAAAGCAGAATGCATTGGATAATAAGTGAGAAATTGTAAAATTTCAATTTCGGTACGATTAAATACATTCGTGCTGTTATGTGTTGTGTTAGCCGTTAGGGAGTATTGAACAATTCTGATTCAAAGAAAGGAAATAAAACAGTATAGTACTGGAGTTAATTTAATAGAGTTAATTGTATTGTATAGGCAGTATTGAGGCTATATGAGACAAAGTCTATTGCTGAAAGTGAAATATGGGTTACTATTAGGGTTTTATCCCAGGTATGATATACCCACTGATGATTGAACCTGGAACACACGCATGGAAAGCATTAGCGCTAGCAAATTAGGTATGAAGAGGTACGCCATACCAAAATTCTAAGTCTAGAACGAAGGCAAAAAATAAGAAGCGGAAACGACAGATTGTACGATAATAATACTTTCTCAATTTTAATTTCACACTATTTCACACTTTCGAGACGAGACCGAGACTTAGTCCTAGAGATCGAGATCGAGATCGAGATAAACATCTGCTGACCGAGACGAGGTCGAGACCGAGACCGCTGTTTATCAATCGAGACGAGACCAAGACTGTACAAAGTCTCGTCTCGTCTTGTCTCGATACCACCCGTACTTGAAATTAGAATAAAAACTTGAAATTTGCATGTTTATACGTTTTCGTTAGCGTTATCTACGTAAATCATCACGTGACATGAAATGCTGTGGTTAACACACCAGGATCATTCCAAACTATTTTACTGGCAACATATATTGGTTCGTTTAGCCAGGATATTGTAAGTGACGGGGGGACGTGACATGAAATACTGTGGTTACACACCAGGAGCTCGATCAATCTAAACTATTTTACTGGCAACATACTCATATTGGTTTGTTAGGACAATAAAACGAGGATATGTTAGTAAGTATTATAATAACAAATTATGAAGAAATCTCGAGTAAAAGAATTTTAAAAAATATTGAAAAAGATGTAGCCTTTCCAGGTCATTCGAACTCGGTTCTTTTGTTGTCTTTCTTCTTCTTTGTCTTCGTTTAATGCCGTCAAGGGTAGCAACGAGATCTCTTTCGGCAGTAAAGACATACTATAAAATGGATTAGTGTTGCCTCAAAATTGAAAATTTCTTTAACAAGTGTAACTGGAATCTACTGTATATTGGCAGGCTCATATTATTGGTGATTGTGCGTATTCCTTAAGTTCTACCTGAGAGTATCTGATCGAACTGGTTTATTGATCGCCATTTGTAGTCCGGAGGATTAGTATGGAGCTAGATAGATTCGGAATGCTCCGTTTTAATAATATCAATTTTCAATTTGACTCCCAACCCATTTCCTCCACGCAAAATGTTCATAAGAAAGAGTAACCAAACACTTGCTGTAGCTTCATATTTTTAACGCTGATTCTTGCTTTTCTCGTTTTTCATTTCTGGTTCCGAAGGGGGGGGGATGTCCGGATCCCCCGGACCCACCCCTTGGCTACGTGCATGCGTCAAGACAGTATCATCAGTGAAAGATGGTCTTCCAGATCTAGAGACGTCCGCAGTGGTAATGTTTACAGTTTGGAATTGCTGTTTCCACTTGGATACCATCTCATAGGATGGGTTTTCGTAGACTTCTTTTATCTTGGATCTGCTTTGTTGATTTAATCTGAAGATGTAGGAACTTAATGACACTCCATGTTTCAAGCTCATTAATCATCGTACCTTCAGTGATTTACCTGAAAAAATTGTTGTAACGAGCCCAGAATTTGCATAGTTAACATACAAAGCCCTAACTATAAAATGTATGTCCGAGTAGATTCGTAGGTCGCTACCTTCTAGGTGATTACACGAACTTTTGGATACCTTCTCATGTATCTGTGTAGTGAACATTTGATTAATGTTAAGTAACAATAAGCAATAATGAATGAAGCACTACACTGCTAACAAATCTTGATATCTATTTATGATCTTCTGAATTCATTCATTTGAAAACACGTTTTCTAATTTATAAATACAATTCAGTTTGTGCTACCATTAATTATAGAATAATTTTGAACGTTCTTAGCTAACGTCAAAAGTGTTGTGTCACCACTCCAGATCTTTAGCACTGTGGGATTCCAACCATTGTACAGTACATACGTTCACTGAAATGCTCAAGACATGCAGTTCTATGTTCTATGTGCATGGCAGAATTCCAGACTACGGGGTATTAAAAGCGTAACTACAATGTCACGAGACTCTTATGGGAGATAACTGATCTAGCTCGGGGCCGGAGGGCCTAGAGTTCCCAGTCTTTTGAGCGACAAAATTAATTTAAGCTATTATTTATATAGTTTTGAAAGTTTATAGTAAACTCATGATATAGTACCTATCATAATCTGGGTTCTGGCTGGTCCCCAGTTTTTATCTTCTAGATCCACCACTGTCAGTATGTTATCTTCCATACCGCACTTAATTAGCTTTGTCTAACACTACAATTTCCCCTTATGGTGAGAATTGGAACTAATTTTGTTTACGTCACTAATCGTTTCATGTTGTCAAATATTCTACTCTCTCCATTCCGTCCTGAGTTCTCTAAACAACGATACCTTAAATACGATAACCTGGTGTAAGGACAGGTTCAAGTTAGGGTATACGGTAATGTCCTTACACCAGATTATCGTAATTAAAGTATCGTTGTCATTTTCTTTGTTTTCCATAAATTAACGTAAAAAATATTATTATAAATTCAAGAACAAAACAAACGTTTTCTTTTTCAATAGAAATTCCGCTGCCATCTGTTAGCAGTTAAATGAAGCTCTGACTGTTAACAAATTGACTTATTCAGCGGCGTAGCATAAGGGAACGCCGGTACGCCCGGCATCCCCTGTTATTAAGAAAGAGTACGTATTTTATTATATATACAAATTATTTGCTTGTAATCACAATTATTTTCACTGCAATCTTCTGCATACGATCTCTTGCCTAATGCTTTGACAAGCGGAACCTACGCAAACGCGTCACTCACATACACATATTCTGTCTTTCTTCTTATACGCCAAGTTCCTTGGGCATCCAGGCCTACTGCAAGCATCGGAGTTTTCGTCCGCTTTCTGTCGAATGCGCATGCCCAACTACGTGCATTGTTTACTCCTCCACACCCCTTGCAACCCCTCATTTGGTTTAGATATATGCTGGCATATTTTCAAGTATTACCAACTCTATCTATTTTGAACTAAACTATAGTTTCTGTACAGAACGTACGAGCACTAACGGCAAGGAAATAGAACAGAACAGAAATGGTTAGTTCAACTTCTTTTTGAAGCATGTCTCACTTGTGTAAAAATCGTAATTAAATGCATCGTAATTGTAATCGTAATTAAAGGCAAATTATTAATCTTTATCATAAATACATAGTATGTCCCAGAGGTGTAGCCAAAAACTCTTTGAGGGGGCTCACACACACAAACATAAATATAAAGCATTCTGTAGAATCACGGTCACCGATCTGCTAGGCCAAGAAAATCAGTAGTGCCGCTCCTCGCAAAGATTGCTTTAAGCCCTTCAGTATCTGGATAGTCTATCTGACAACGAAATAGTCACATAGAAACGGGTCCCCAGAGTTGTTTTAAGTGCTTTCTGTTTGCATCTTCAAATAATATATGCACTCAGGCCCATATTCACGAACGGGCGTCTGAGGTTCGGACCCCAAGATGACAAATTTCATGGGGCGATATATAGAAAATATGTAGTTTTAAGGAACGATATTGAAGTATGGTATGTGGAGAAAAGCTGCCCACGAGAGAGAAATAAAGAAACTATATTGAAAACAATGTTCATACAACAGCGGAGCCGAGTTTTCTCGGTACAACGCTAGTGCCCAGGGCCGGATTTCCCAATAGGCCCGGTAGGCCCTGGCCTATGGGCGCAAGCTCCCAGGGGGCGCACGGCCGAGAGAAAAAAAGAATTAAAAAATATCTAGAAATAAAAATAAATAGCCATAACTTAACATATTTTTTGAATTGATTTTAAAAAATCAGGCTAATAAAGCACTCTGATTTTGAAGTTCATTGGAACAAATAATTGTTGGTAAAGTTCATCAATCTTTTAATACATTAACGGTATTTTGTTAAGCCCACAACCAAGTAAATTCCTCAAAAAACTTGCAATGATAAAATTGCATCGTGGAGTGGTGTTTAAGCAATTAACATATAGGCCTGATATAATTTCTTAATAAAGGTTTTTAGGAAAGTAACTTTAACCAGACTAGGGAGCGGAAAAAATTATTGGGCCTAGGGGCGCCAAAATGCCAAATCCGGCCCTGCTAGTGGCACAAGGAGCTGAGACAATTGCTTATTGGCTTCTAACGTAATCCATGCATTTGCTTCTGTATACCCCACCAGGTCCGCAATTAGGGAGGCTTGTCCACCCCCTAAAAAAATATTGTGAATAGTTATTGATACAAAGAAATCTAGAATTGTGACGATTGGTCCCCCTAGCATATTTATGCCTCTCCCCCAAACTTTAGTGGCTGATCACGGGCCTTCATGAACAGACTCAGCTATATAGTGCTTGTTATTAATTTACTATTTGTATTCTGTAATCGTTTGGGATGGGTGCAAATTATGCCGGGCTAAATATAAAGCTTCTGAAAGTTATTTCATGAATGGCTTTACAGTACTTTTTGTGATAAAGTAATGATAAACGTCGGAATAGCGGGATCATAAATGGACTCTAGAGCATGCAAGGGAAATAATTTATTCTATCACTGCCATAAAGGGGGCTTGGTTCGGTTCACTCTCCCTGGCTACGCCGTCGCATTGTGTACTAGGTTTATGCTTTTGGTTAGCAACACTGATCGTGGGTGGTCATGTGGTCAAGAAAAAACAGTTTCTATACGGTATACAGTTTCTTTTGCGTTGTGACTTCTATTTGTGAAGTGAATAGTTGTTTTATTGTTTTAGTGTAGTGTGAAGAAAATTATAAGTAATAGACAAAGTTGTGGAAAGTGTTAGGTAGCAGCAAGGTATAGTAAATTACAAACTTTTAGCAAATGATGACTGCGATAACAGTACCAGACGCAAATTTAATTGACTTTTTGTTAACAATTCCCATATCTCGGTTGACCTACGAGCAGCGCTGCTCTCTGAAAGGGAGACGACCTACCCCAAAGCTGTCCATAAAAACGACAGCAAGCAATCATTCACGCACATTTCAGTCTTCGTGGTATGATAGGTTTTCTTGGCTTTCTGGGTGCTCTGTAAGAAATAAAATGTTCTGTTTCGTCTGCATTATGTTTGGAGCTAAGGAGTCTGAGTGGTGTTCGAACGGTGTTTCTGATTTGAGTAATTTCATAAAGAAAGCTATAAAACACGAGTCATCGAAACAACATTTGCTGCATAGTGAATCTTTTCACTTGTTAGGGAGAACACGTATTGAACATGTGATTTCAGAAGCAGCCCGTCTCCAAGCAATAAAGCATAATGAACTAGTTAGTACAAATAGGAACATTTTAAAGAGATTTATTCAAGCAATAGTCTTCTTAAGTAAACAGGAACTAGCTTTCCGTGGTCACAGGGAATTCGAAGGTTCTAGCAATAGGGGCAATTATTTAGAACTCTTAGATCTCTTGGCTCAAAGCGAGTCTTCCATGCGAGAACACTTGCAATCTTCCTCTGTGTTTAAAGGAACGTCTCCGGATGTTCAAAATGATTTGATCGAAGTAATAACTACTGTGCTGAAAGAAAATATAAAACATGAAATTCAAGATTGTTGTTTTATATCGGTTCAAGCTGATGAAACTTTAGACGTTTCATGCAAAAGCCAACTGAGCATAATATTTCGTTACTGCGTAAAAGATACAGTAGAAGAGAGGTTTATAGGTTTTTTCGACGTGTCAAGGAATAAAACTGCTGTTGGTTTGTCCGAAGTAATACATAAAGTACTGCAAGAGTGGAGCGTAGAAAAAAAAGTGGTGTGCCAGACTTACGATGGTGCATCTGTAATGGCAGGTCGAGAAGGTGGCGTGCAAAAACTAGTAAGACAATTTTGTCCATATGCTCTTTTTATTCATTGTTACGTTCACAGGTTAAATTGGCTGCTTCTGCACGGTGATAAGTCAATAAAACAAGTTCGTCTATTCGTGTCATCTCTAACAGCATTTCATAGTTTTTTTTCTAAGTCTTCAAAACGAACAGCGTTGCTCACTGAAAAACGATTTAAGTTGCCAGAAGCCAGTAACACGCGATGGAATTTTCATTCCAGAGCAGTATCAACTATTACACGGTATTTCAACGAACTGTATGAAGTTTTTGATAAAATTATTGAGGATGAAGATTCGGAGTGGGATAGTGAAACTGTGAATTGTGCATTAGGCATCAGGAGACATGGATGACCCAACATTTGTGTACTTACTGCATGTTTTTGAGGCATGTTTTGTTCGTATTGACCCTCTCTTCAGACTCTTGCAATCCGCAAGCGTTACAACATGCCAACATGAAATAAATGTAATCGGAATGTTGGAGAACTTAAGAGAAAGTACTTTTATTGACAACTGCATTGAAAAAAGTTCCCAGCTGAACACAAGCCTAACCTATAGCAACACACAAAGAAACAACTTACGGGCGCTAACATACGAGATCTTAGATTCGCAGATTGTCCAGATGAAGCTTAGATTCGAAGATTTTCCTCAACTTCAGTTCGTGGAATTAGTTCATCAGAAACAATTTACAGACTACAGCAAGAAATTTCCCGGAGATAAAGTAGACCAGTTAATAAAGATCTACCCATTTTTTAACAAAGAACAACTTGAAAATGAACTCTACAATATTTATGCAGACGAAAACAAGCACTTAGATCCCCATAATCTTTTGAAATTTTTAGTAGGGAATGTTCTGGACTCAATTTACCGTGAGGTAACAAAACTTCTACGTTTAGTGTTAACTTTTCCTGTAACTACAGCAAGTGCAGAAAGAAGCATGAGTACGTTGAAAAGAATAAAATCATATCTAAGGAATACTATGATCAATAATAGACTCTCAAATCTTAGTTCGTTGGCTATTGAAAAGAAATTACTAACTGAGTTGTCATCTGATCAGCAGTTTTTAGAAAGAGTTATAGATGTCTTTGCGGAAAAGAAGAACAGAAGAATGGATTTGATGTACAAAAAAATATAAGGTAAGTTCCTTTGGGGAAATTTACAATTTCATAGTTGTTTTCCAAACACGTTACTAGAATGTATTAAGGATCGTACCATACATTATATTTTCACAGTCTGTAGTTACGTTTCTAAGACTTGTTTAGATCTTGTAATTTTTTTCTTAGTGTATTTTGGAGAACGTGATGGCTCAGTGGCAGAGCGTTTACCACTCATGTGAGACGTACTTGATTCGGTCTCTGCCCACCGTCTCTAGCGGTTTACAACAGTTTTTCTCGAAGTTCTCCCATTTCATATGCAATTGGATATTGATTCATTCATTGTACTTTTGAACTCTTGTGTTTTATGACTTGAAGGAAAATTAATTTTAAGTGGAAAATATCTGAACATGTTTTATATGCAAGATCACAGCCACAGAAACAATCGGGGAGAAGGAGAAAATGTGTCTGAAAAACAACAATCCTTATTAGAGGAACCAGAAAATGACTTTAAAATCCCATTTTATTTAGTGTTAAGGGTTGATAATTTATAACCTTATATATACCCTCCGAATAGCTATGTATTGTTGTTTGCAGTAGTATTGTATCGCACAAGTGACTAACTTTGGCATCCCCATTTCGGAATACCACGCTACGCTACTGTTATTTAGATTTGTTTTGTGTGTTTTTCTTTCTTTTTGAAAAGGTCATACCACTGTAACTCTAACCCGACCATACATGCAAAAAAAAAAAAAAGAAAGAAAGAAAGAAAAAAAAGAAAAAGAAAAAGAAAGAAAAAAGAAAAAGAAAGAAAAAAGAAAGAAAGAAATCTCAGTTTTACGTCCCACGATTATGCCGATTAGGCTAAAGGGGACAGGGATGATGAGAAATGAATGAAATGGTGGAATGAAGAAAGTGGTAGGAAACGGGAGAACCCCGAGAAAACCCACGAGCACGATGTTTGTAAACCACAAAGTCCACACGGCGTGAGCTGGGATCGAACCAGGTATCCCAAGCACCGGAGGTGGTCCATATATGCGTTACCTACATATATATACGTATAAATTGTAAGTGCCATTTAAAGATTATTTACCTTGAATTCAGTTTAATAAAAGAAGAAGTAAACAAACAATAGCTTAATTGACAAACATTAAGTAATTTATTCATAAAAAAAAGTTTGTCTAATGGGGGTGCCAAGGCACCCATGGCACCCACGTTGCGCACGCCTATGATAAAGTATAAATTATAGTAGGCCTATAAAGAAAGAGTCACTATCCTCTCATTTAAAAGCCCTTTGTTCAGCATTATGGGCAGAGTCGAACGAGATTCATATTTCCCTGATTTAATTCCATTTCAGGAGAGGAGCTTTTCAATGACTGTATTCCAGAAGTGTTGTTGCTATTCGAATACCTATCGAAAACTTATTTCATATCTTCTTAAAAACATCTATTTAAACGAATATTTTTTTCTTGTATTGAGTGCTGTTAGCAATGATTCATTCGAGTAAGACTTTGGTCCAAACCTATGAAAAATTATAGATAAACTAACTACGGTAATTAACTAACTAACTCTATGGCCTATGGAAGCCGGAAGTTCAATGCTGCATTCACAAAATCCCTCCACTGACTTTGTTCCTTACCCAACTGGATTCAGTTTCTATTTTGTATTCCATTGCTGCGGGTTCAATCTTAATACTGTCCTCCTATCTGTGTTTAGGTCTAATGGTCGTTTTCCGATTGGACTTCCAGTTAAAACTTTGAAAGCGTTCCTATTTTCTTCAATCCTGGCTACGTGACCTGCCCGTCTGAGGCTCTTAGATTTGATGACCCTAACAATGTTTGGTATACGGTATAAATTAGTAGTTCCTCGTTATAAAGTTCTTGCCATTCCTCATTCCTCTTGGGTCCGAACATCCGTCTCAGAATCTTGTTCTCAAATAATTTCACTCAATGTTCTTCCCTCAGAGTAAGTGACCAAATTATAGATAAAATGTAAATTAATTGTTAATCTAATAAAATTTACTGGCTGCTCATCTGTAATAACTGTTCAAAATGGTTGTCAGTCTATAAAGACCACACACACACACACACACACACACACACACATCTATAGATACGTTATGATTTGTTATATATCAAATGTGTGTAAATAAACAACTAATCTTAACAGATTAAATTATCATAACGTATATAAATTTAAAGAAATCTGTGCTTAAATGTGAATAAGACCATTTTTTTAAAGTATGGTAGCTGAAGGTTTTTTTTTTTTTTTTTTTTTTTCGAGGATATAAGAGAGCAAAGGAATAGAAATGAGCCTAACAAGGTGCTACATAGCATCTGATCACCGTTTAGTAAACAAGAGGTACAAATTATGACACATTCCTGCAAAACAGTTTTAAAAGGTCTGACACAAGGAAACCTCGAAACGTTCCTTTATTGCATGAATAGTTGCTTTTCATCTGTGTATGAACAGAAGTCTTTCATCAATCGCTAGAATAATGGGCAAGACTCTTTACGGATGTCTTAACCACATGAGTACATAGAAAGGAAGACAGTATTCAAAACGGCTTTATTTGCACGGTATTATTGTACTAATAACGCCGCAGGAGATTCACATTATGACTCCCACGTTCGCGGTAAAGTTAATATGCTAGTGTTAAAACAGTTCTGTTAGCACGTTTATCATCGTTGCCAGGTCCATCACTCTCCTCCCACTGTTCAATAAATGAATGCATAATTGGCTGCTCACGAGCTACAAAGTGAACAGGGCCTTTGTATCCCTTGGCACAAGACGTAAACTAAGAAGTTACTTTCTATTATCTACATGGTTAGCTTTAACAAAGAAAAAGCCACTCTAATGTAAATTCATGCTTTGTGATGCCTGTCAAGGGGCGGGAAAATCTCAACAAACTTGTTTCCCCTATAATATTTATGCTCATATCCACATATAGCTACACGTATGCTATTGAACCTCAAGAAAAGACTTCATCTAGATCAATATATCTTAGTATACGAGTCTAAAGAACTTATACAGGGTATTTCAAAACAACACTGACAACGTCTGGGAGGTGATTCCTGACACCAAGATAAGACTAAAAGTATAGACCAACCTGGGTGCACAAATGCTTCCTTTCGGAGTTATAGGCTGCCGAAAACATGAAAAACTGAGCTTCAATGGTCCATAGCTCCCATACTATGGGACCTACCGTAGTCGGGTCAAGACTTCACTTTGGAACTAATATGTATGCTATCCAAAAATACATGTTTCAGAATCTTGCGGTACTCACGCAACAATTTTTACAGATGGAGTCTGGCTACGGGCCTATAATTTGAAGTGCTCACCAACTACCTCTATAAAAATTGTTGCGGAAGTACCGCCGGATTTTGAAATATGCATATTTGGATAGGGCGCATACTAGTTCCTACGTTAAGTCTTGACTCGACTAAGGTAGGTCCCATAGTATTGGAGCTATGAAAGATTAAAATTCAGATTTCCATGTTTTCGGCAGCCTCTAACTCCGAAAGGAAGCATTTGTGCACCCAGGTTAGTATATTCTTTTGGTCTTAACTTGCTGTCAGAGATCATCTCTCAAACGTTGTCGGTGATGTTTTGAAACACCCTGTATATGTAGAAAAGTTGATCGTATGTCATGCCTAAACCATTACAATTAATGGTAGTAGGTGCTACTGCCATTAAAGAAAACCTTCTTCGTAAAATTTAATCTCAAATACGGGAATATACAATCTTCACCTAAGCTAGCTAAATATAGATCTACCATGAAATGTTGCTTTATTACAGTGGTTCCCAAAATGCGGGTCGCGAATAGCTAACAAAGAAGGTGGAAGTTACTGGCAGAAATGAACTTTTAAATGATTACCAAGCCACCAGTTGCAATAACTATTTACGATTGAGATTATTTTGGAAAGGGAACATCTCCATCGAACACTGTTTTTCTTCGAAATTGACCTTTAACGGTTTCTCAATCTCCAGGATAAAATGTTTGAAAATTAACAATTTTACAGTAAGTGAATGAACTAGGAGAATAGGTTCCTTTCTTATATACACGACTAACTTTAAATTGTGAATTCTAGAGTTCCCTGATGGCTAAGCGGTTAGTGTGCGTCTCTTTAGCCTGGGAAGCTCTGATTCGATACCCAGTGGGAGATCATGTGATTCGGGCCCCACGTTAGGCTGTGCGTCCACGCTAAGCATATAGCCTCACTGCTGAAAGGGACTCTAAATTCAAATTAAACCAAAATAAACATTGTGATTTTTACCAAAATCTTCTCATTTGCGTAAACCCCTACCGCTTATTCTGAGAGTGTTCATCCCATATATTCAGAAATAGTGGAAGATTATCAAAATTAAATACTACTACTACTACTACTACTACTACTACTACTACTACTACTACTACTACTACTAATAATAATAATAATAATAATAATAATAATAATAATAATAATAATAATAATAATAATCCCATTCGAAACTATGTTCCTCAATTTAGCTGTAGCAAACTTCAGTTAACCAGGGGCGGCTTTAGAATTTTAATTTTGGGTAGGCCCGCACCCTCGCTTCGCTTTGGATACATATACACATTTGATTGATTAATGACAATAGGAAATTACTTTTACAATAGTTGTTGATGCTATTTATATAAATTTTTAGGTAGGCCCGTACCTACTGGCCTTCCCGCTAAAACCGCCACTGCAGTTAGCACGCTACATGTTTGACATTTGGTAATATTTATTTGTATTCAAGACTACTATGTTATTGAAAACTAAATAATTACATAAATTAAGATTTTTTTTTAAAAAATAATGAGTACACAGTGTTATTTCAGTTTACAGGTAGACTTCAAAACCTTATCAACTAAAAGATTATATTATTCAATGCTGCATCTCAAGACGCAGAACGGCTTAGACAAAAAGCACGTATGACCAGAAAGAAGTGGAGGTTCGAAGATTCAAGATTTGCGAGGGGTGAGGCACCAAGTAAACGAGATTGGAAATCTCTTTCTTTATTAGGTCTAGTAATATAATAAAATAACTCCTCAAAACAATTTTTAAATACTCAAATTTTAAAGCTTCACATAAAAAAAAAAAAAAAAATACTACAGGAGTTTTAAAAATAATATTCAAGATAAATGTATTGGTCCGCTTTTACACTCTCAATAGACTAGAAGGAAAATGGTATACAATCAGGGTAAAGTATAAATTTCGGGAAATGAGAAAGTGTTTGAAAATTTATATCATATTCTGCGCTTGCTCTATAATATTTTCATGGAAAAATGTTGAGGGTAATACAAAACAATGACTGAATAAAGTTATTCCCTGTATAAATGTGTGTCTTCTTCACCACATAGGAGTTTAGCATGAACTGATGTCATTATCATGGGGTCATATGTAAAGATATTCAGTCACTGACCAGAGGACGCATCCACATTCGAAAGATAGCACCCGATGACGACTGTTTCGCATTTCGTCACAAAAATTCTGTGTCATCTCGTGGACAAATAACTCTAGTGCTTTGTCTATACGTTTTAAATGTAGATATTGATGCATTAATCTCCCATTTTCGTCCATTAATTTTTTTTACATCTTTGAAGAAACAAACAAACAAGGACAGCATTTCGGGTGTTCGGATCAATTTAAGGTTGGCTTAAAGGAACAAGTTTTGCCGATAGATGGTACTACAGTCTTCGTATCTCTCCCATGTATTTTTTACCTTTCACGAAAATTCACGATTTCTCTTACAAATTTCAACCTACAGACTTCAAATTTTTAGAAAAAGGAACTTCATAATCTATCTAAGGCGATAACCCGTGCCGATATTTTATTTAAAATTTTCTTCATTGTTGAAATGGCTTGATTGTTGAAATAAATATCCAAACCTTTAACAATAGAACTGTTTCAACAATGAAGAAAATTCTAAATAAAAAATCGGTACAGGTTGTTCTCTTTTATAGGTTATGAAGTTCCTTCTCCAAAAATTTAAAGTCTCTATGTTGAATTTTGTAATAGAAATTGTAAATTTTCTTGAAAGGTAAAAAAATACATGGGGCAGACACGAAGACTCTAGTGACATCTATTTGCAAAACTTGTCCCTTTACGCTAGCTTAAATATCTTTTGGAAGGTAATGACATTAGAAAAAGACATAAAGTACATCTATCCTGGGTGCAGAAATGAGATCTTTAGGCTCTATGGTCAGTCAAAAATCCGTCGGAAAAATGAGAAACCAGCTATAACTCGAGAACGGAATTTTGGATCAAAGTCGGATAAAAAAGGATATTAGTATGTCCAGTTCTTCATCTTAATGAGTCAGGAAAAAGAAGTTAGGATGCCTTGGCACAAAGACAATGACCTAGAGGTACACAGGACCGCCCTCTCCAAATTTTGGCATGGATACCTTAGCCAAATCCCCAAATTTTGGCATGGATACTTTGGCCAAATCTCCAAATTTTGGAGCAGAGCTAATTAAACCGTGGGCAAATACTGTAGTCGATGATTTTTCGAAATTTATTAGTTTTCCTTTCGCTTTTGGCTAAAATTGAGTCACAAGTAAGTGATATGATAGAAAGCATCCCCTGTATGAAAATGGTCCCAAAAATTATTTAAAAATTATAAATTTAAAAGCAAAAAAAAAAAAAAGTTCAATTGAGTATACCCTGACTGTCGCAGATTCGAGGGATTTTTGTAATAGTAAAGGGAAATCTGTAAATTTTCAGTAAACGTGCTGAATAAGGGACGGAAGGGAGTAAAAAAACTGAATGTTTGGTAGATTGTCTGCCAAATATATATTAGCTTCTGTAATCAAGATTTCGTACTCAAATATAGAAACAAATAGAAAAATTATTCTCTTGAAGCTCAAAGCTTCTCAATATGGCTAGAAAAGCTCAATGTACGGTATAAAGTGAGAAACACTTTCAATGGAGTCCCTGAGAATGTGTGAATAGAGTGAAGGACTTCAAACTCCTAAGACTTCTTGACACCGAGTAGAACATTGTTCCCTTTTCCTTTCCTTCTATCGTTCTTTTCTTTTTATTGCATTTAGTATTTTAGAATAATAGCATACCTTTAAAATGTTCATATTCAGAAGAACTAAAAAAAAAAAAAAACATAATAAGTAAGTAACTTTTGTTAAGTTTTCATTTAATTTACACATCTACTCACAAGCAGAGCACTATCAATAATAGTTCTTGAATAATTGCTCCTCCATCCCCTTCTTCGTTCAGAGCAGACATCCACATAGAACTAAGGTAAACAGAGAGAGAAAGTGAGGTACCGACACGTTGCAGTCTCATTACCATGAATGTGTAATGGAACATTACAATTTAATGTAATGATATATTTGATGGGAGGGTCCCAGAAATTTTTGCACCGACTGTACTTCCTATTTAGAAAATATTTCTTTCGATCCATATAAATTATTTATTTGTTCGTTATTTTATTCCAAATTAACATGGAGGACGGTAAAAATTGTTTAGGAATCATATTTTGGGAGATTCATATCTTTATTTATATATTAATTAATTATAAATCTTATATATGCATATTTTAAATGGACGATTACAAATTTCACGGTGTCAGTGCTATTCGGAAATATAGTCCCACCATTGGATGGAAGTTTAGAACAATTAACCAATCTAAATTTTGGCACAATATTTTGGACTCTCCTCACCCCTCTTTTGGTACCAATGTTCATCTAAAGATCCGGTTCAATCCAGATTTTACCATTTTTTATTCGTTTTAAATACTCCACCGCCAAAAAAGCTTTACTTTGATTGGTGCAGTTACCCACGCTACATATTAAGGCGCGATCATCTTCACTCTACATCGTCGATCGAAAAAAGAAAGCTGTGTGTTTGATCGGCTAGCGGATATGAAGGAATTTTAACAGAATAGCCGATTAAGACAGGTAAATTGTATATCCAGGTCAAAACTACTCTACCAGGAAGCACAGGAGCTAAAATTTTGACAATCTTAATAGTTAAAACAGACTGAAATCTCAGTGAAATGTAACCGGATACATAGGATGCCATGCCGGATGTAAATATTTAGTGTGGACAGGTTCGACGTTACGTGCATTTAATTTGGCGTGCTAAACTCTTCATTTGTTTCGATTCAGAAATTTCAGAACAGTGATTATCCTTTTCACCCCTCCCAATATCTTATACAGTTAAGACCTGTCCATGTAGTAATTTATTAATATAGATAGTAAGTGATTTTTCTTACTAACCTACATGGCGGTATTCTGAGTTTCGTAATCTTTGTAACATGAGAATGATCGCTTAGGTTAACTTTAAGGGCTCCTGTTTTCATCCCGAATTGGGATAGCTTCCAGTAGGGATGGGTTAAATAGTTAAATTATCTAGGTTTCCTTCCCTTTTAGGGAGGGGAACCTCAAAATTAATAGCTTTAGTATGTTCCCCTGGAACACGTTTTGACCAGTATCTGATAAAATACCTGTTTTTCTATGAACCAGTAATATACAAAAACTTTACATTTATAAATTAAACTACATTTCGTCGGTCCAATGCCAAAACCGCGAATGTGCAAATTTTGCCATTTTCACCTAAGTGCAGTATCATGTTACTTGGGAACACAGATTCCAACACCAAAGTCCCATTTCTGAAACATGAATATATTCGAAGTTATTGTCAATTCCTAAAACATTTACCTAAGTCTATGTACTGATTTTTCAGGGTAAGTTGAATATTAAAATGCTTATAACTCAAAGTTAAATTTAGCACATTCGCGGTTTTGGCATTGGATCTACGATATATACTTTAGAGGTCACTTCAAAAAGTGGGGGGATACTGCCCCCTCTTTCCCCCCCTAATCGCCGCCCATGTATACTACACTGAGAAAAAATGTAGGTGGCGTACTTAAAAAGATAGGTTACATGCGTAATTCCTGTAGTTTTTGGACTTAACGTACAGCAGACGTATAACTGAAAACGCATGTTTTATAATACTTTCTGTATCAGTGTTCCATTTATACGTACTTTCAGTATGAAGCAATGTAGGCGGTCAGGATCTCACATACAAATGGACGTATATAACATATAGCTGACGAAGGTAACGTAAGTATATGCATGTGTTATACGGAAAACTGTTAGATGTCAGACATCCTGCAGCGGCATGATGTAACATCTAAGGGCAGTGCCTATGTAGCATACGGATAACATATGCTCCGTACTGATTTCTATAGTAAGCAAGAGGATACCGTATATTTGTATATTAAACAATAAACCGCTGTCCGGAGAACGGATTTTTCTCTGTGTAGCCTTGGGCTAACTAGGGTCCCCGCTCCCATTCTCTCGTTTTTGCTCGGCGTACGGCCTCGCATCTCTTGTGTATTAGTCTTTGCATGAAGAGTGAATTTCGTGTATTTGTTCTAAATATTTCCTGAATTTTGCGAACTGAGGGCTTCGCCTTCAGATCCCCGCGTTTGCTCGGCCTATGGCCTCGCACATCATAAACCGTCATTTCTATCTAATTTCAAGTTTCTTTTCCTATTTCACCTACCTAAAATATATGATTTTGTATCCCAAGAAAACACCCATTTAAATAATATGTGGAAATTTCTTCATTCCTCCTTTAGAACCCCTAAAAATTAAAAATATTCACTTGTAGCAATTTTCCTGTGGGTTAGCCCCGAAAATCTACAATCATGCTAAATGAGTTCATGTAGTTTTATATATAGTTAGGATATACAGTATATTAACAGTTCCACTGTTTTACATCTCACTGCAACAACGCGAATTTTGAGCAAAAGCAATTTCAGTAATTATCAATATTCGATACGAGACAGAGACTTTCGAGACTGAACCTCTGTCTCGTCTTGAACAAGTCTTGATGCATCGAGTCTCGATAACGTCTCGTCTCGGTACCGGTAACATCTCTAATATCTACTAAAACCAGTAGTAATAGAAATCTAGTATCATTTCAGGATTGAATATTAATTAGGAAAATATCATGCCATACAAACCAAGCTTACATATACACCGTACATGACACTACTACTTGCTTTTATCTACATGGAGATCATTTTAACATACATTACGTCAGTATCTTTCCTGGATTCGTGAAGTTTTCAAAGCTTCACCAAGTGGGAGTAAATTTTTCATAAATTGCATTTATTTATCAATGGACTGCCATTAGAAATATGCATCTCTGTCATAAAAAGAAAATTTTCGTCCTGCATCTAACCTGTGTCTTAGAAGATATTAACAGAAAACACGACCAAAATACCGAAGTATACCTAGTTTAGAACTAGTGTATGTGAGATTTAATACAGTTTAGGAGTTGTACATTTTAGAACTACTGCCACGTTCCCGTTGGGAGTATACTGGAAGTAAGTCATTTAACCATATACAACTGTATATAATGGTATTGACAATCTGTACCTATTTTATTGATATATGATCAGAGGCGTAATAATCAAACATATATACAGTTTAAAAAAGAGACAATAAGTAATTAAATTTATCGGTTGTCATGGTAAACATTATTATTGACACGATATACACGAAATGAATGGCTGTGGATGTAATATGTTTGTATAAATAGAAGAATAAATCGACGATATCTGGACACGATTCGTATGATTTAGGGATGGTATCGAGACGAGACGAGAGGAGACTTTGTACAGTCTCGGTCTCGCCTCGGTTTAAAAATAGCTGTCTCGGTCTCGGTTTCGTCTCGAGTCAAAAATCGCCGTCTCGTCTCGGTCAACAAATGCTTGTCTCGATCTCGGTCTCGGTCTCGAGGGCCAAATCTCGGTCTCGTCTCGGTCTCGTCTAGAAAGTCTCGAAATAAATAGGTGAAATTAAAATTGCAAAAGTATTATTATTGTAAAGTCTGTCGTTTCTGCTTCTTATTTTTGGCCTTATTCTTGACTTCTTCAGAGAGACTTGGCCTTATTCTAGTATGGTGTACTTCTTCAGAGGTAACTTGCTAGCGCTGATGCCTTCCATGCGTATGTTCCAGTTTCAATCATCAGTGGGTATATCATATCTGGGATAAAATTCTAATAGTAACCCATATTTCACTTTCAGCAAAAGACTTTCTCATATGGCCTCAGTACTGCCTATACAATTAAAATCTATTAAATTAACTCCAGTACTATACAGTAGTTTATTTCCTTCCTTAGAATAAGAATTGTTCAATACATTCTAACGGATAACGCAACACATAGCAGCATGAGTATATTTAATCTTACCGAAATTGAAATTTTACAATTTCTCATTTATTATCCAATACATTCTGTTTTGACTATTTTAAAAACATAATATAACGTTCATTATCTGAACCAATAGGGTAAATTATTACTACAATATATTTTATTTAAAATTGATCAAATGCTTTATTACCATTTCACATCTACGTGTTTAATTGACACCTTATAACACGAAATTCCTGAACTTTGTGGTGGGAGCTACGGCACTCATCTTTGCTATGTGTGGCCTCGGGTTGCATCACGAAGCAAGTTAGATTCAAAGTCAGATGTTTCGCATAGTTCGCGTATAAATTTAAGTACATTCTGTTTCTTATACAAGTTCCTAAAGTTGTAATGCATTACATACGCATACGTATATCCACTGCCGTAACATAGATTAAGCTTATTCCTGAGCTCTTAGCGATGCATGTGATCTTTATTTGAGAAAACCAATCGTGCGTTCATTACGTTGAAATTTTATATTGATTGAAAATTACTTGCTGAACATGAACATACATATTATATAAGTATATAGGTAATTCGAGCTAGCTGTATCTATTTTCTCTTTCTTGCCAAAACAAGTGATTCTTAATTTTCTAGTTTTCTTTTGTATTCATTTTCGTAGTTTTGCAGCAAGATGAAGTATTAAATAGTCAAATATATATATATATATATATATATATATATATATATATATATATATATATATATATATATATATATATATATACAGTGGCGGATCCAGGATATGGTCAAGGGAGGGGCTAAACCATAGTTTGCTCCTTTATCCAGTGTAAAGCAGGATTGAAGCCCATTTTATCCAGTGTATATCTGAGCGTCAAGTGGGGAGGGGCTATAGCTCCTATAGCCCTCCTCTTGGATCTGCGCCTGTATATATATATACATATATATATATATATATATATATATATATATATATATATATATATATATATATATATATATATATATATATATTGCCCTGTATGACCTATGTTAAATTTTGGATCCAATTTTACCCTACCTTACCTAGTAAATTTATACAGTATCTATCTATCTATCTATCTATCTATCTATCTATCTATCTATCTATCTCTCTCTCTCTCTCTCTCTCTCTCTATATATATATATATATATATATATATATATATGAACATTAGTGGTAAACTAGGTTAAGTCACTTTTTGGTCAAATTGAGTTAGAATACTTTTTTTTAAAAATAGACTATGTTTTTTCTACTGGTGTAAGTCTAAAGCCATCTTACTACTTTGTAACTACTTAGTATAGTTTGAAAAACAATATTATAGATCTTAGTTAAGGAACCGGTTTTTCGCTTCTTCTGTAAAATTACGAAATTATGACTTGGTTTAGTTTACCTCTGAGGTCTCGATATAAAATCATCACCATTATCATAATCAAGCATTATCAATCCACTGCTGGATGAAGTCTTCCCAAGTTTTCTCTTCTTTTCCAGGTTACTCCCCAGTAGTTCCTGATTTTGTCACAATTTTTTGTATGCGGACATTTCCTAGGCTGTTTTTGTCACGTGGTATCGAATCTAAAATTGTTTACGTCTATCGATCATAATTTCGTCTTGCAATATGTCCATCTCATTTTCCGGTCTATTTTAAACATTATTTCATTAATACCAGTCATTAGTTGCCAAATAATTCATTTCAATATATTTGGGCTACAAATAATTCATATCCTCTACTTTTGGAGCACAGACACGCTACTTTTTGATCTTCGGATCTGGCAACACTGACTCAGTTATTTAAATCAACACAATGTAAGAACCCCCATTTGCTGTAATGGCTAATACGCTTGATTTTGGTTCGCATGGTCCCGAGTTCGATTCCCGGTGGCAGTAATATTCAACGACCGAAGTTTTTCGGATTCCACTATAATCAGTAACTCCATGTCTCCTTTAGCCCCTTTAGCCGTCAAACTAAAACAAAACAAACCAAAAATCAACACAATGTGTATTACTAACTGTAAGTCTTTGAATAATTGCATATATCTATATGGTATGGATCGAGTTTGAGGTGGTCGGTGGTCAAACTATAACAAGTGAAATGCAGTTAGGGTGTAATTAAAATTTTAATAAAGCACTGTTTTAATCTAAAAAATACATCAGGCCTAAGGCTTAGGGAGAACAACTAGTTCTACTGAAAAGTTGTCAGTTACGTTTAATTTCAGTTACAATTTGCTTTTACATGTATTGCTGGAACGAAAACTTTGACATTAACATTATAAGTAGCCCAAAGACTATGAAAAACATCGTGTTTTGAAAACATTCTTGCACCATAAAACAATTTACGAGTAATTTTAAAATATTTTGCACTTTAGCTACGTTATTTGCACTATATTTATAATAATATTTAGCAATTTATTTAAGTTCGCAACACTGCTTAAAATAATGTAACTGTGACTTGTTGTAATTAAAACTACTGAACACTAATGTTATGTTCCAGCCATTTGAGTTATTAGAGATCTCCAAAATGTTGATGTTAGTGATATGTATTGTCCTTTGTTACACTTAATAATATATGTGCTTTTGTGGTTTAATTTAATATCTAAATTAGAAATATGTAGAGCTCTTTCGTGGCTAAGCAGTTAGCCTATGGCGTGAGAGACCCGGGTTAGATTCCCGGCGGGAGCTCATGTGGTTTAGATTCAACGTTAATCAGTAGGTTCAGTCTCATATAATCTCACTGCTGAAAGAGGCGTTAAACTCAATTAAAAAATGAAATGAAATTTTTGAGTTTTACGTCCCACGGTTATACCGGTTAGGCTAAAGGAGACTGTGATGATGAGAGATGAATGAAATGGTGGAATGAAGAAAGTGGAAGGAAACGGGAGAACCCCGAGAAAACCCACGCACTAAAATAAATTAACTGAACAGAAATATGTAATAACAAACGTAGTGCAATTTGAGAAATTACAACTTTATGTTGCGTTGGAAACATTGCTTGTTTATCTAGTGGTATTGCAGAGTATCTAGAACAGCGTTTCCCAACCTTTTTCAACTTGCGGTACACTACAGGTGTAACTTGAATTCTTGCGGCACACTCATAGATATTATTATTATCGTTATTTGTAAATATAAAATACAGTGGTATTTTGTGTCTGTGATTACTGATCTCATAGAGAGGAAAGCTCGATCACTGGTTTTCCTCCGTGATCATTATGCATATTTTCCATTCTAATTTAAAACTTGACAACAATTGCAATGAAATATAGGACTCAGGTTTCTAGAAATACAATTCCCTTTTTCGGAAACTGTATCCAATCTTTCACGAAGAAGGAAGGTCAATAAATAATGAATGAACAAATAAATCTCTTTTACTTTTAAAACACAAATGTAGGTAATTTGTATGCACGTTTGCTTTGTCAAAAGGATTGAATGATATTTTAAAATTTCAAGTTACGAAATTGTTACGAAATTGCAACAATAAAGAGGCAATAATTGTCATAATGATAACAAATACTTTTTTGAACATTAAAAATGTACAGAAATGTAAGTCAGTATGAAACTTAAAATTGTAGATTCGTAGTAGAGGTTCATAGTAAAGTGAAATACAAATATACATTTTCCCCTATGTCTTGCAATTTGATTGATATAGAATTAATAATTTTGTTTCAATTTCCTCGCGGCACACCAGCGGCCCACTCGCGGCACACCGGTTGGGAAACGCTGATCTAGAAGAATTTCCCCTTCCATATTTCACACAACATGATAAAAAATTCAGCAATTTTAATATATATGACTATTATATATAACTAGATGAAATATCCATTTTTCTCATGGGACCAGTATTTGGAAGTCAAGGAATGTGGGAGTATCACTATCTCAGCAACCGCGAAAACTATATATTTGACACTAATATCGGTCATTTTGTATTATTTTTACATGTCTCGGTACCCCCTCCCCAACAGGTGAACCCCGGCCCGCATGCACTGGTAGCTGAATTTGAAAGTCATCGCTAATGGAAGTGACACCATTGATCTCAACGACCGCAAAAACTATACACTTGACACTAATATCGGCCATTTTGGATTACTTTTACATGTCTCGGTATTCCTCCTGTGAACTCCTGCCCGCAGCGGAATGGGGTGAATTTGGAGGTTAATGCGATCGGAGTTTCACCATTGATCTCAGTAAACGCGAAAACTATTTGACACTAATATCGGTCATTTTTTATTATTTTTACGTCTCGGTACTCCCCTTCCCCGCAAGTGAACCACGGCCCGCATGCACTGCTAGCTGACTTTGAAAGTCATCGCTAATGGAAGTATCATCATTGATCTCAGCGACTGCGAAAACTGTGCATTCGACACTAATATCGGTCATTTTCTACTACTTTTACATGTCCCGGTAAACGCCCTTCATGATTTAAAAATGTAAAAAAACGCTTCTTCTTGGTCTGAGGCCTGGGACGTGATACTTGTGGTCACCCAAATTTCGTAACTATTGGACTCTCGTCTGGTCCAGGCCGCACACAGGCAATCAGAAAGACAGGCACGCAGACACACAAACACTTTTTTTTTTTTTTTTACTTAGATATGATATGCAGGCGAGGATCCAAGGGGAGTGTTAAAGGTAGGGATGGCCAGATCCGGATATTTTTGGATCCGGATATCCGGACACTGGATCCGGATCCGAGATTTCGGATCTTGGATCCAGATCCAAAATTTCGGATCTTGGATCCGGATCCGAAAAACCGGATCTTGGATCCGAATCCGAAATTTCGGATCTTGAATCCGGATCCGAAAAACCGGATCTTGGATCCGGATCCGAAATTTCGGATCTTGGATCCAGATCCGAAAAACCGGATCCGAAATTTCGGATCTTGGACCCAGACCTGAAAAACCGGATCTTGGATCCGGATTCGAAACTCCATGTCAGTAAATTCGGGTGTTCCGAATCAGCAAAATTTTCGAAATTATTGACAAAGTGATTTTCATTCCTATGCTTAAAATAAGATTTTAAGACACTTTTGGTATCTGATCGTGTGACAGTCTTGCGTTCTCTTCATTCTGTTGATACTTGGTTTTCGTGCCTTAATATGTCACAATTACTCCAAATTTGATTGAGTAAAACTGTCGACTTAGGTGAGAGCAATCTCATTGTCAGATTCGATTCTAGTGGAAATACTTGACCGAAAAGGTAGTAAATCTTTTTTAAAGCGGTCGTCCTGATGGAAATTTGTCCTTTGTTTTCTGTAACACTAGTCAAATGCTGGGATGAAACCTTAGTCTCAAGCCCAAGCTTCTTCATGAGACTCAGGCTGCTATCTTTTCTAATTCTTTCTGAGTTATTGTGGTCACTGAATGAGGCCATTTCCTAGTCATGATGGGCTAGGCCATTGCTAATAGAACAGCCCATAAAATATAGATCAAATCAAATTAAGGAGCAACTTCTTTCTTGCTCTTGATGAGATTTTTTTCTTTCTTTAAAAATACGTTTCTCTGTGACCGTACCACTCCAATTAGAATTAAGAATTGTAGTAGAGATGAAGTTCTAAATGGCAATTAATGTATCAAAATCAATGTATTAATGTACTGTATGTGTATACAAAATACCATATGGAGCCTCGAGCAGTAACACGTATCTTTGTAATTAGTAATCCACTACTATTAACTCTGCATAGGTTGTATAAGGAGCTATATCATTCATGTAAACACATAGGCGGATGCAGGGGGAGGGCGAAAAGTCGTTCGCCTCTACCCAGCGCCACCATTAACAATGTACTTTAGTAGTAATTTCTGGCAATTTCAGATCATCTAAGTAATTTTTCACTGCTAGCACCCCCAACCGCCCCCTAAGAATCCATCCGCCCCCTCCAGGAGTCCGTTCTGGATTCGCCTCTGCGCAAACATAATATACAACTCATTCAAGAGTACATTTTGGTAGCCTTTTAAAATTTTTATCTTAAAGGATTGTCATTTCTCGTGGCTACTTATGCAATTTTGTCCACAGGCATACATGCAATTTCCAGTCATTACGCAAATACATTTATATACTTAATAGACCTCGGCTAGTTGGGGGCTTCGCCACTAGACCCCCGTTACTAGGGCCTCGCACCACAAAAGCCTCTAATCATAATCAATTTAAAAAGAAATGTCTGGGGGATTTGCCCTTAGACCCTCTGATATCTCATTTGATCGGCCTATGACCTCGTACCTCGTAAACCTACAACCATACCGAATCTCAGTTCAAATATCAAATTGTATGTAATAACATTCCGGTATCCCGAGACATACCGAATTTCAGTGCGAGTACATGGGGGCTTTTCCCCCAGCCCACACATTTGCTCGGTCGAGGGCCGCGGTGGCTCAGTGGTAGAGCGTTCCCCTCTGGTGCTTGGGGTCCCGGGTTCGATCCCAGCCCGCGCCAAGTGAACTTTGTGGTGGACAAACACCGTGTGCGTGGGTTTTCTCGGAGTTCTCCCGTTTCCTCCCACTTTCTTCATTCCACCATTTCATTCATCACTCATTATCACCGTCTCCTTTAGCCTAACCGGCATAACCGTGGGACGTAAAACTCAAAGATTTCATTTCATTTTTACATTTGCTCGGTCTAGGCCTCGCACATCATACGCCTGCAAACATAACGAATTTTTAAGGGGGTGCGGTGGCTCAGTGGTAGAGCGTTCACCTCCGGTGCTTGGGGTCCCTGGTTCGATCTCAGCTCGCGCCGTGTGGACTTTGTGGTGGACAAACACCGTGCTCGTGGGTTTTCCCGTTTCCTCCCACTTTCTTCATTTCATTTATTTCTCATAATCAGCACCTCCTTTAGCCTAACCGGCATAACCGTGGGACGTAAAACTCAAGGATTTCATTTCATAACGAATTTTTGTTCAAATAACAAGTTGCATTTCTCTAACATTCCAGGATTCCAAGATATAAAAGTCTTTTCTCCCCGCCCCTTTTCTTCCCCTCTAAGACATACATCAAAAAACGCTTAAGTACATACCTAATTATTTCAAATGTAAAGTCCAAATACCAAATTCTATGCTCCTAACCTTCAGAGGTTCCCAGATATCGACATGTTATTATAATAATTACAATCCCTACCCTCTTTCCTTTCCATCTCTTTTCTTTTCCTTTTTACTAAAACGTCAAAAAACACTGAAACACATGTCAAATTATTTTCAATGAGAAATGCAAATACCAAATTTCAAGTCTCTAACCTTAAAGGATTGAACATATTAATACAATAATTGTTATCTCCACTTAATTTTCTTCTCGCCCTTTTTCTTCCCTTCTGGGCCACATATAAAAAAAAACGTTGAAATGTTTCTAACCCTTTAAGTTTCCGAGATATAGGCATATTATTATATTAATTGCAATAATTGCAATTACCACCCGTTCTTTTACTTTCTACATCTTCCCTGCCCCTTCTATTTTAAATATCAAAAAGCACTTCAACAAGTATCAAATTATTTTCAATGAGAAACCCAAATACCAAATTTGAAGTATCTAACGTCAAGAATCATCATTATTTTCCACCCCATTTCACCCTTCCTCGTCGAATTTCCCAAAGTCCTTCCTTAGTGGTATCCTACGTCACAAAGCCTATAAACTGTCCAAATTTCAAGTTTGTAGCTTAAGCGATTTGGCCTGTACGGTGATCTGTCACTCACTCACTCAGGACTTTGCCTTTTTATATAGAGAGATTTAAGATTTTATGGGAAAGCCATGGATTTTGTCCTAAGGCCGCCAGTGTCTTAGAAATGTAATAGCTTTGCTATAAACTTTAAGCAATCAACTGACTGAACTGCGTCTATATGTATTATGTAAAATGCCGCTTGTGATATTTATTTTGCTCGTAATAAAAAATAGAAATAATGACGAAAATTCAAAGACATCCATGATTTTAGCGTAATGCTGCAGGAGTTCAGATCATTGAATTAATCATAAGAGCCGACTGTATAAGATAGACTACATTAAATTCCAATGTGGCACAAAGAAAATATGCAGCATTACTATGCAGTTTTTCAACGTTATAACTCATTCTGAAAATATTATCATAGGTCTCACAAACAATCGAGTTTTAATCCTAACTCGATTAATATAAACAAAAGGCAGATCTATACAACTACTGACTTGAGATGAAAGTGGCATACTTGTAGTACGTTTAAAGATATACTAAAGACTAAATGATGGGGTGTGCGCAACAGTGGTCTAACCCCGAAAAATGTGAAAATGAGATTTTCATGTAATCTTTTGTCATTTAAATTGAATTGTCTTCCCACTGAGTTAGATAAAATTCACCTAGTAAATTTTATACATATGGATATTTTAGTTCTGGGTCTCAATCTAAGGCCTAAAATATTCAAATCAGGAGTCCGAATCTGATCAGGAGTCCGGATCCAAGTCTGAACTTCGAAATTTCGGGTGTGGATCCAGGATCCGAATATCCGGATCCAATATTCGAAACGTCGGATCCGGATCCAAGATCCGAAATTCCGGATCCGGATCCAAGATCCGAAACTTCGGATCCGGATCCAAGATCCGAAACTTCGGATCCGAATCCAAGATCCGAAATTTCGGATCCGGATCCAAGATCCGAAACTTCGGATCCGGATCCAAGATCCGAAACTTCGGATCCGGATCCGAGATCCGGAATTCCGGATCCGGATCTAAGATCCGAACTTCCGGATCCGGATCCAAGATCCGAAATTTCGGATCCGGATCCGAGATCCGGATCTTATAGGATCCGGATATCCGAGATCCGGATCCGTCTGGCCATCCCTAGTTAAAGGGGTTACGCTCAGCTATATACTGTATAAAATGGGCTTCAATCCTACTTCTTTCTTTACACTGGATAAAATGTCAAACTATGGTTTAGCCCCTCCCTCGATCATACCCTGGATCCGCTGGTATATATATATATATATATATATATATATATATATATATATGTTGAGAGAGGGAGAGAGAGACAGAGATGACTATAGACATCAGCAGTGGATTTTGTTTCGGGAGAGGTTTGAGAACGAGTAAGAAATATTTGTGTTGTACGTGCAATGCGAAAAAATGATCACAAATCTATTTTGGGAGGGGCTTCAGTCCGATAGCCATCCCCTAAATACACCACTGAACATTAGTCAACTGTTCCCATATTACCTAATACAGCAACGAAAGAAATTTTGAGTAAAGGTCAATCTTAATAGTTGTCTATATTAATATTCCTAGACGAGACCGAGGCTTTCGAGACTGACCTAAGTCTCGTCTCGGTCTCGTCTCGATTTATAGAGCTCCGTCTCGGTCTCGGTCTCGTCTCGGTATATAAAAGGCCGTCTCGGTCTCGTCTCGATAATTCGAGACGATACCGAGACTAGTCTCGGTCTTGGTACCATCCCTAATATGATTTAAAAGGACTAAAAATGGCCAGTAGTCATTAGTTGATATGTTTAATGTTATAACTTATTGGGATAGATTTGGTATTTCAGCGGATTAGGGCTAGAACGAAAAACTAAATAAATCAAGTATTTTCGTTTTATCTGGTGCCGTAGAACCGGGAATCTACCTTAAAGTTCTGAATACAAGTAAGGACGAGGTATATTTGCAAACATATATCCCTTTTATGAGTTTCACCGTATTGAGAAGTGGGAAGAAAATACAAAGAACTAGCGATATGCAAAATTCTGACGTAATGGATGTACCAAGTGCTTTAGTGGAAACCATACCCAAAAACACCGAAACCGTGTTTGAACATGGTCAGGTTAATCTTGTTAGCATGATCAGTCAACTACTAACTGTGAAGCTGGAACAGATGCAAAAATCGAATGATGAATAGCTAGAACAGATACAAAAATCGAATGACGAAAAGTTAGAACAAATATTGACGCAACATAAATCTCTTGCAGATAAAGTACAAGGTATACAAGAGAATTTTTGATCGCTTGCAACACAATTTGAAACAGAACTTGCAAGTATTGGTTGAAAAAGTGAATGGTACTGGTATGAGTATGAAAGTAGAACCGGAAGAAGGTCAGAAGAAGGTCGATGGACGAAATGAAAATATTGAAGAACAGGATGAAAACGAAACAACTGAACTTGTGGTGAATGGTGATGCGGAAGATGCTACAATTAAAGAAGAACCGTCATCTCCGGCCAAGGAGACCACCACCACTACTACTACAGGCGTATTCAAAATTGAAGTGAAAGGTCTGCCGAGATTATACAGGTTAGGGGAATTGAAGAAATTGTTGACAGATGATTTGAAGTTGGGAAGCCATACTATTAGGTCACCGAAAAGAGCGAGTCCTTGGATTTATTTGATCTTCAAAACTGAAGAAGACCAACAGAAGGCAGTAAAGACCTTGAATGGATACAGGTGGAAGAAGCGAGTTCTTTCAGCCAAAGTTGCCGAAACTGATCAACGTAAGCGAAAATTGGAAAAGTCTGATGATAAGGATTCTAAAAAGGCGAAAGTTAAGTTACCTGTAGAAGATAGAATAAGACAGGCTACAATACCTTTGTGGGATGTTACTCATGAAGAGCAGTTGAAGAAGAAGACTGAAGAAATAAAATCTTCACTCACGCGACTGACGGATTTGCTGTTGAGAAGGAATCTGGATTTAGCAGGTTGGGCAGAAGAAAGAAAAGAGAAGAATGAAGGACTTGCAGACTTTCTGAGGCATTTGCCTATAGGGAAGATTAAGGATGATTTGAAAGATTATTTCCAAAACAGAGAAGGAAACTGCTTGAATGTAACATCGCTCTATTTCCAGACCTTCACTGAAAAGGAAGAAGGTGAGAAACCTCCACCACTGCAGCTGTTGTTCGGAAAAGAATATGTGAAAGAAACTATCTGTGACATGAGTTTCCGAGTATCTCCAGATTCTTATTTTCAAGTGAATACTTCGGGAACCGAGCAGCTTTATATGATACTTCCATCGCGGAAGTGGTTGAAGTTGACGAAGAAACTTCCTTGATAGATGGGTGTTGTGCCACTGGAGGAATTGGATTTACTCTTGCTAAGAAATGTGCTCAAATTCTTGGCATAGAAATGTCGAATCAGGCAGTTGAAGATGCAAGAGCCAATGCTGTAAAGAATGTCATCGCAAACAGCGAGTATTTTGTTGGACGGGTTGAAGATATTTTGCCCACCGTAGTGGAGAAAGTAGCTGGAAAGAAGATACTTGTTATTGTAGATCCACCTAGAGCTGGGTTTCATCAAAAATTTCAGCGACGTAATGAAAAGGTAGAGCAAGAACAGGAAAATAAGTATCAGATCAGAGTTGGTGACAAGGAAATTAATCCTAAAGTGTTCGAATTGATTGACGTTAAAATAGGCAAATTTATAGGATTTCGCAATGTTGATGAACTGAAGGTATGGCAACCTTCGGAAATCACGAAAAACAAATGGCTGAAGCTAGTTAAAACTTTAGTCAACCCTGATGTGTTAACTAAATTAAACTTGGATAACAATTCTTAATCTATTCTCTCAGATGTTGCGAGTTATGATATGAATACTTCATTTGAATTTTATAAGTGTGCAAAATGTTATGATATGATTATGATATACTTGTTGTTTCAAATATTTTATGTTGTTGGTTCATTCTGTCTTTGTGATAACTTGTAGTGTTGTGTTCATCTTCATTTTTATCTTATGTGTTCAAGGGAGATCCGATTACGTAAAACTGAAATTTGTGACATCAGTCTTAAATTGAAGTTTCTAAGTGTAATTAGTGCCTTCTGATCTCGTTGACATTTAATATGATGACGATTTTAATTATAATTAATATTGTTTGTATACAGATGTCGTTCGCTCAATGCCAGAGGGAATCGTTAACTAGTAACTCAATGTAACCCACTAGCTAGCTATAATTTTTGAATATGCCCGTAAACAATACATATATATATATATATATATATATATATATATATATATATATATATATATATATATATATATATATATATATATATATATATATATATATTTTTGAGTCTACGCTTTTCTGATATACGATTCGTAATAAAATAAAATGTTGTTATGAATGAATTAATATATATATATATATGGAGAAGGAAGAGAAGAGAAGACTATTTATATTGATGTAATAATAATTAATACGAGGGCTAATGTAATAATAATTAATACGAAGGCTATTCAAAAGGTGAATGTTTGAAAATATTTTTTTTTTCAGGGTTCTTTCCTTCACTGTAATACTGTTACGGAATTCCCGTTCTGGGCGACATTTTATACAACGGTATATAATGGTATTGACAATCTGTACCTATTTTATTGATATATGATCAGAGGCGTAATAATCAAACATATATACAGTTTAAAAAAAGAGAAAATAAGTAATTAAATTAATCGGTTGTCATGATAAACATTATTATTGACACGATAGATTTGGTATTTCAGCGGATTAGGGCTAGAACGAAAAAACTAAATAAAATTAAAATATTTTCGTTTTACATAGTTGTAATGCCCTTGTACTAAATCAAGTTGGAGATAGATTGCGCGTAACTTTACAAATAGCTTTATATACACTTCGGACAAAAATAACTGAAACTGGCGTATGAATAATACAAGCGTGAGTGCTTAAGAGTTAAATAGAAAGAAACAATCCTTTCTTTTTTAAAAGGGGACTTCCTATAGGTTCTTCTTCTTCCTTTTATGATACTAACTAAAAATAACGTGAATATAGTATCAAAAGACAATAAGGACAATATAGTATCAAAAGACTTACTTTACAGTGGATCAATAGGTAGGAAAGTACTATAAAACAAAATGGTTAGTAACTTCGAACCATAGCTTATTATTGTGTAATTTTTGTAACAAATAATAGATGATTACATTTAGTATCGATAAAGAATAGTTAAAAGAGGGGACGCGGTGGCTCAGTGGTAGAGCGTTCATCTCTAGTTAATGGGGTCCTTTGTTATCCCAGCTCGCGCCAAGTGAGCCTTGTGGTGGACAAACACCGTGTACATGGGTTTCCTCAGTGTTCTTCCATTTCCTCCCGCTTACTTTGTTCCACCATTTCATTCATTTCTTATCATCACCGGCTAAAGGAGGAGGCATACACGTGGGACGTAAAACTTAAAGATTTCATTTAATTTTAATAGCTAAAAGACCACTACAGAAACCAAATTTTGATATTGTCTATTGTTTTCCCGTTATTTCGAAAATTACAAAAAATTACTGATCCACTCGCCTTTCTCGTTATTTCTATCTTCTTTAAAGATGATAAAAGATTGGACTGATTCAACAATTTCTTCTGCGAAAAATCTTACAAACAAGGGGTGAACCCTAGGGTAGAATGCCTGACATTGTCTTGCTTATCAAGTTCATCTTGCGGCATTTGCTGCACTTCCTTCACACTCCTGATCAACAAGATCAACCATAGAATTTCCAGAAACGTCCGAGTCAGCTCCCAACAGAGCGAACAACGAAATCGCCTCTATTACGCTCAAATCTTGTCGATTTATCGCAGACCCGTCTCGTAAGTTCTCGCAGGAAAGTTACGGAGAGACTTGAAGCCCGGACACAATCCATAGTCAACGACATACTAGAATAGCAGGGGCGCTTTCTTTCCAATCCGAGATTTGCCTTTGCGTTCTTTTATCACCATCCATACAAATAGCCTATTCTACGAAAGCACCCTCTTTCCTCTTGTAAGCGAAATAGATAACCTTTGCTGCCCGGCTACTAAATGGTTATGGGCAGCCAAGTCAAGAAACGAAGAGCTAAAGATTTTTTTTTCTTTTTTATGGACTGCTGAAGGCGTGTCAACGATGTTGCTGGAAACAGTTCTGTAAGAAATGCTATTGAGAAGGGAAACGTGATACAATTCTGTTCAAATTGTCTTTTATTTCTTACTATGATCATTCCCAATTTCCATTGTTTTGTTGAATTGTGTACACATCTCTTACTAATTTGATTACTGAATTGCACATACGAAAGTAGTATAGATTTAGTATCATGACCGTAAAAGAGATGCCGCGCCTTGATAAGAGATAGTTTATCGCTTGTTTATTTAAGGATAAGGGGGGACTATCGAAGGAGGTGATGCAATAGGGTTAGGAAAGGGGGAAAGGTCAATTGATTGATAAAGAACACGTGATGTGTTTCACAATGATAGATGACGAAAGGAAAGGTTGAATGACCACTACGAAGGTCACAGTGGATGGTCCCTGGAAATGGCCCCATGACCCAAGATTGACCCCTGTATAGGGACACCCTCTCCCTGTTTAATGAATTTTTTAAAAAAATATGAAATTATATTTATGTGGACACAGGAATTGAACTTGGGAAAATAGGAAATAACTTTATTTTATTTTATTGCATTATTTAGCCATATTTGATGTCCGTACTAAAGACGGAGTCTTGTTCTTGCACATCCATTACCGAAGAACTTAAGACATGAACTGAGGTTTTGCGCGCTTTGAAAAACCGGATGAATTGACCTTTGTACGATTAGATAAACTTGTTGAACGACGAAACATCATGTGACGATGTGTAATTTTGACCGTTGATACATGACTAAACATCATGTGATAAGTAATTTGGGGCTACAATCGTATGATTAAGTAGCATGTGATTGATGAGTAAGTACATTTGATTAGGCATAAGATGAACACGTGATGAATTTGAAAGTACTTTAAATACAAGTCCTAAGAGAGAAAATATATAAAGACAGACAATGCAGTCGTATGAGAAGAAGGATTACTGCGATATTGAAGCATCATTATCTGATGCTGAAACAGAATTATATGAATCATCTTCAGATGAAGAATTTGATATTGATGAAATAGATTCATCAGTATTAACAGTTTCAGAAACCCCAGCATCATCACCATCAAGATTTTGGAGTTTAGACTGTTCTTGTAATAGTCAAAATGTGGACCGAGAATGTATAAAGAAAGCTATTGAAAAATGGAAATTTAACGACACGTTAATATGTGATGGTTGCAGAGAAGGATCGTATCATGTGTATGCGCATGATTGTATGAATCTACCCCCAAAATCATTGGAAGTCCGTGCTTGGAGTGTTATAGCAAGCCCTAGTGTTGAAGATGATGTGTTTTACCTGTATGCCAACACCCACATTATTGGAATACTAACAAGAGAAAAATTTTATGAAGCATATTTGGAACTATTAAATGATATAGACTATTTTCCGGAATTACTAGAGGTTCTATTAAGAAAAGACAGAAGGAAAAATGTATCCGAATAGTGTGAGTGTTTTATGTGTGTTATGTAGTGCTAAAAATATTAATGTGAATTGTGTATTAAAAACAATAAATGTATACTTACGTGAGAATAATCCTCTGGATTGCAAATCAAGTACTTTTCATGATATTGGATCATTTGCAGCAAAGTATTTATCTCTTGATAAAACTCTTGGTGAACTTTTTGAATTGTATGAACAAGAACATAGTGAAATTTCATTTATATGCTTTATGCGTAAAACTTGTGATCTTTTAAAAAATACAGAATTTGTTGGACAAATTATACCATATTTTATTCAGCGCACAAATGAAATTTCACCTTGCGTAAATCAATACATTATTGATATTCAAGGTTTTAAAATGTCTGATAACGAATTTATTATTCGTGAGTTTTGTCTTAGCGCATGTGATGATACAGTAAATTTTCATTGCTTGGTAAAATCACCAATAGAATATAACTTATTGTCATTAGGTTGCCAAAAACAAATTGATTGGCTGACATTGAATTTACACGGATTGAACTGGGATAGCAAAACAGGATATACTGTATCATTCATACGTAACCTTGTATATCAATTATGTGCTATGAATTCAACCTTTTATTGTAAAGGTTTAGAAAAATCTCTTTGGATTAAGAGAATATTTGCATTAGATAATGTTATTGATTTAGAAACAAAACAATGTCCAGCATTAAATGATTTGTGTGGAAATACATTTAATGAATATTGTTCTTTTCACAAAAATGTTGTAAAGAAATCAGGATGTGCATATCGTAACGCACAACAGTTGAATTACTGGTGGAAATATGAAAGATCAACAGCATTAACTATTGCATTATCAAGATTGTAACGAGGATTTGTAAATTAAATGCATGAATATAGTTTAAAAATTTTTATTGTAAAAAATATATACAATAATAAAAAAATAAAAAAAAAATTACCTGTGTTTTCTTTTTAAAATGTTGTTTACATGTTTATAAACAATATCATCATTCTTTTTTAAATTTTTGTTGTTAAACAATTTTAAACACTTTTCAAATGATTGAGTGCGAATAATATGATGCAAAAAATATAATACAAAGTATCCGCATAACACAGAATCATCGTGCTGATATTGTTCACTGTTTGTAAAATATAATTTAGTATTTTTGGATAAAAAATTTTTTATTTCCTTGGGAATGTCCATAGCAAGACTGTCAAAATAAAATCCATGTTTTTTCCCATTAATGTACACTGCGACCCAGTGTGATCCACTTGAATTGGATGTATCAAGATTAATAACAAGTGCTGCAGGTGGTTCTACCATTACAGGAAGTTTATCAATAGGATAAATCCCGGTAACACTTGCACCAGTCACTTTATCAGTCACTAACACTTTTAACAATTCGTCACTATACATGATTATTATTTTTCTTAATTATAGTAGGTATGTAATTATCACTGTTTTTTACATGTAAAACATAATCATACACTTTTACATATTCACTATATAGTAATGCTTCATGAATACTGCACCTATATTGTCCAAAACGATGTTTATTATGTGCACACTTGTGAACGTGAAAACTTAATGCAGTATACTTTGGACAGTCTATTTCTTCCAAATTTGTAACATTTCTTTGCAGAATTTCCTCAAGAAAACACTTTCTAGTTAATCCATACGTGTAAATACTGGTGGTATTTGAACAATATGATTGAATTATTTCCTTAAGAAGTGAATACTCTACATCGCCTTCGTGCCAGGTAATGCCATATACATTTTCACTTAGATATTTGTTTGTATTTATGATTGGCTCAGACAGCTTATTTAATGGATATGGTGGTTTAAATATCCAATTTTGTAAAAACGGAACGTCAGGATTTACAATTGCTAATTCCTTTACAATAAATTCCTCATCATTATTATGGAATGCGGAGAAGTGTACAACAACCCTCATTCTACTCAACTGAATAAATTAAAAGGTGTTATCAGTATAAATATTTCTATCTTTGTCTATTTGTGCTAACGAATCAAATTGCGCATAGACAATACATGTAATTGGTTCAGTTAAAGTTTCTGAAAATGATACTTTTAAATTTACAGGAGAATCACGAACTACATCCCAAGTGTTGTCATCTAAAGTTCCAGTTGGAGATAGAATAAATGCATACAGAGTATATCCATTAGGATATTCTTCAAGAGTAACAGTATGTGAATAATTTTGATAATATATACCAGTACCTGATATCAGAGTATAGTAACTTAGAAGGTATAAATCATTATTAAAATCAGGCGTAAGGGGGTTGGGAGGGAATGATTTTGATCCAACATGTAATTGCAGTTTGTTAACGTTAAAGTTCCGGAACTCATATGGATTAAGATGTGATTTACCATTGAAGGCTGTGTTGGAAATGAAACCAATAACCAGACCTTTAGGAACATTACCCAGAAAGAGATTATCAAGGTTATATGACTTGACTTGTGCAGGAATAGTATAAGATCTTGTTTCTACTCTTGTGAGAGGTAACTTGGCCGTTTCTGAAACCATTCGTGTATTTAATTGCATAGCTAAATCTGCAGCAACATCAATACGCCGTACATGTAGAATAACTTCCTCAAGTGCAACTTTGTAACTTGTATTTTCAGGAGACATTAAACAAAAGTTATCTTTACTACGATGTAATTTTACACGTAAACTTACTTTATTAGGAAGCATACGATCTAAACTTACAATATCAGTATGAAGACGTCCGTACATTTCAAAAGATTTACTATTTTTTATTTTATTGGTACGCTTTTGAAAACCATCATTTGTATTATCTAATTTATTAAAATTTTTTGCAGTATCTTTATGCCACATAGCACATGCTAAATGTGTTTGAGAAGCATCATGAGAATAATTTAATAAAGTTTCAATGTATGCACGATAAGGATAAGATCCTGATGAAGAACTAATTAATTTATCATTTAACGAAATATCAATTTGACTAAATAATGAATGTAGGAAATTATTTACTGGTGCTACAACATCATCGTTAACTAAATTTTTACCATCATCTTTTGTAATTTTACAACGTACATAAAGATATAGATATGCTGGATGAATAAATTCTCCTGTTTCTCCAGGAATAACAAATTCAATTGGTCCTTCTGATGTTAATGTAGAAATAGGTCGATATTCAGCATTTATGGTTGCTTCAATAGCTGTTTGTGTCATTGGTATTGAAAAGAAATCAAATTCATTGGTACAGCATTCAGAACTATCGGAATTTAGGAGCGACATTATGAAAAGATATCGTTTATATGTTTACGTTTTGTTGGTGGTCCAAAATTTACAATTGTAGGAGCCTTTCTTTTGCGTGACCGTCTCTTACCACTACCAGTTAGCAACTGTCCAACTTTATTAATAGCTTTTGTCTTTAAATTATTACCAGCTTCTTTTACACGTGCACGAACCGCTTCTTTAAATGGTTTATTTTCCAATACATCACCCGCAACTTGTATACCGGTTTGCAATGCTTGACGTCCTACAGTTTTTGCACCTTGTTTAAGAAATGGTAATGCAAAACGAAATAACCCTTTAAAGAAACTCCCTATACCATGTCCCCTTTGATATACAGGTCCTGAAAAATATGGTATTCCACGTCCACGATGTAAAGTAACACGTCTAGATCTCATTTTTTTATTATTATTATTATTTAACAGGAGAGCGTTTAAAATGAAGTGTTACGGTCAGTGTCCCAGATCGGAATGGCAAATTTCGCCCTGCATGATCTTTTAATAGTATTTCAATTGTGTTAAAACAAAATTTTGCAAGTGGCATATAATGAATATCTTCAAAAGTAATTGTTTGAACTTTTCCATAATTAATATCTGAAATTGTTCCTATACGCAGTAACGGAGCTTTTGTATCACCTAAAAATTGATATTGTATAATGTCGGTATAAATAAAAATTTGATGTGGATATCCAATATCTACGTATGGCTGTTTGAATCCACGGCGTTCTTTTACAAGATCTGATTTTTCAGAAAAACCTAATTGTAAAGCTAATGTAGGTGACAATGTAACAGATTCTACACGATCATCGCATTCAACACGTACAATATTTGAAAAGCTAAATCGTATAAATCTTGATATTGTATTTAATTCATCTATTAAATGATGAATGGATGGATAATATCCAACAACAACTTTACTTTTCATAGGGTTTGCATTTTTAAATTTGTACCATACAACATTTTCGCCTTCGGTGACGTTATAACATGTTAATGGAATATGTACTTCACTTAACCCTACGTACCAATCGGATTCTGATAAACGTATATTATTTTTCAACTGATTAATAAAATGTGTTGGATTATTTGTAGGATATACATTTGTACTAGCATTTGAAACTAATGTAATGTAAAAACTATCATCAATACTTTCAGAAATCATTTTCGTTTAAAGTGAAGTGTCAAGTTTGAAGTCCCGAAACGAAATGGTAATTTTAAACCGTGTTCATCTTTTAAGTTTACTTCTATTGTATCAAAATATTTCTTTTCAACTTTAACATAATGGGGTGTATGAAACACAAAAGATTTTACATTACCGTGTTGTACATTATATACACTAAGTTTTCGAACTAACGGTCCAATATTTTGTTGATGTTTTACAATATCAACACAAACATTAATTGAATTGGGAATATTATAATCTAAATTACATGGAAATTTACCACGTGATAATAATAAATCAACATTTCTAATTTTTGTGTATACTACATTTTTAATATCGTGTGTATTTTCATTAATAAATCCAAAAATATGTTGTAATCCTGGTGTAATACCAATCATACATTGATCTTCTAATTTTAAAGAATGTTTAATTACAATTTGATTTTTATTTTGTAAATATTGTAACATACGAACATTTTCAGGAATTAACTCAAGAATAGATTCGATAGATGAATAATATCCCGGTGTAACACGAACATGATGACGTTCAACTTTATCATTGATAACAGTAGTAATTATTATTTCTTCATTTTCACCAACATTATAAAAACTCCACGGAATATTAATTTGTGTTAATGCAACACCCCATTCCCCATCACTTAAATCAATAGGTTGTGCTAATTTAACGCGAAATGAAGCTGTTGTATTATTATTAAAAAGTTTACTACTGGCATTTGAAGGAAGAGTAACGTAAAAGTCATGTGTAAGGTTTGAATTCATTTTGCAGACTGAATAGAATCGGATCTAATCCATGAATTCATACTTGACGGATATCCCAACCATTTTACATACATCCACCCATTTTTACGTTTTAATACTTTTTCAATAAGATAAGTTTTTTTTGAATTTATAATTACTTTTTGTAATTCTTGGGCGTAAAATATTCCTTTAATTTCTTCTCCATTCCAATCTTTTAATTTATAAGTCACAGGATTAGATTTAATACATTTATCAACAATAAATATTTCTTGTGACCATTTAGGTAAATATCCTTTTTCCAATACATGTTTATACTTACTAACACGAACATAATCACCCGGACTAAATTTACAACTTGTATTCTTTTTATTTATTGTATTTCCGTATAATGTTTTCCACACTTGATTCACATTGGAATCATTTACTTCTGCAGGCGCCATTTTAATACTTGAATGATATGAATGGTTATAATTATTGACAATTTGATCTAGGACATTAATATAACGATAAGTATTTTTTGCAGTAAAGTAACGATACAATTTTTCTTTTATCGTTCTTATAAAACGTTCTGCTAAAGCACATTTAATTTCGGAATGAACACTATAATGATTAATTTCATATTCTTTAAACAATTGTTTTACATGACGATTATAAAATTCTGTACCTAAATCGGTTTGGACATTAAACACGGGTAACTTGAAATTTTTAAAAATTTTTCTTATTGCTTTTACCATTTCAGGACCTTTTTTTGTTTTTAAGGGGACACAATATGCATAACGTGAAAAAATATCAATACAACATAATATATACTTATAATTATTATTATACTTTGCAATGTTTTGCATATCTGCCAAATCCATTTGTAATGTTTCATTTGGTGCACTAACATAATACTTTTTCCGTTGAAAAACTTTACGAATTGGTGCATGCAATGTATATGCATCTTGAGAAGCTAACCAATTTTTAATTTTCTTTTTAGATAATTTTGTTTTACGATGTAATGTTTGTATACTTGATAAAGAATTAGGATTTGAATAATCATAATATATTTTTGATAATTTTGTCATTTTTTTTTACATACTATACTCTTTCCAATGTTTAAATAAATTAGATACTGCTTTAGGACTGGATGATTTTCTTATTTTACGAATACGTTGTCTACTACTACTAGTATTCAGTTTTGATGCTGGTGTACCAATAAATTCTTTAGGAACATTAAGATCTTCTAATAAATTTTTAAATTCATAAATACCTATAGGATTTCTTGAATATTTTCTTGTACGAACAACATCATTTACTAAATCTATAATATTTGAACCAGGTATTGTTTTTCCTTGGATACGGACTATGCCAGACTTATCCCACTGAATTTTATCAGAATTTGTTAACTGCTTTAATAATAGATCTGTTTTCCTACGTAGTGTTTTTGGTACTGAATGTAAAATGTCTGATACAAATGGTAAAATAGAAGTATTGTTATCCTGTTGCAAAGCAAGTGATGATAATTTTTCTTCTTCTTTTTGTTCATCTTGAATAACAGGTAATGTAATAGGTTTATGTGAAGAAGAAGAAGATGTATACTGTAAGTAACGATGCAAAGCTTGTTGATATAATTTCCATTTTTGTTGTACACTAATATCATGACGTTTTAAAATATTATTCATTTCTTCATCTAAACGTGATTGATGTGAATCTATTGATTTAAGATTGGACTGAATTTCATGTATTGCATTTTCAGGAACTAAAATCATTTTACGTAATTCTGACATAATTATCGACTAAAAATACTACTGCCTACTGCTGCTAGAAGTGGTCCCAAAATTAGTGGTAAAAGTGCACCACCTTTCTGTAGTAACAACCTCTTCTTTTTCTTTAATGCAGTACGCTGCTGAGATAAAGCGCGCAAGATCTTTTTATGTCTACGTAATCGTTGCTTCTGACGAGGATTTAAAGGGATGATTCCTTTTATTGTGTTTTTAGCTACTTGAGAAATTGTTCTTATTAAATCCCCTGAAGCATTTTGTAAAATTTGTTTCCGTTTTGTATTTTTGCATTTGCACAGAGCACGGAGCGTGTTGTAGTGTTGTTTTACCTTCAACATCTTGATAGCAACTAAATAAAAATTTCTGTATGCATGTCTTTTATGTTGGCGTATACATGCATAATTTCATTAGGAAAAATATTTGTACGTATTCGCAATGCATCGTTTGTTTTTTGGGTTAGGTCAAATAACAAATAAGTGTGAGGCTCACGTGTTACTTCTTCGAATACATTCACAATTTCCTTACTATATCGAGGCATAATTTGCCTTGCTAAATATTGTATTTGTAATTTATCACGAGGATTTTTAAATACTATAATATAATGTGCATTTAAACTAATATCACGTGCATGTTTTCCTTTTGGAAATAAATTTTGAATAATAAATATAACAGTCAACTTTTTATGATGTGCATACTTTGTAAATAAATTAGCAACATCGCCATTAGTTTCTGACATTAAATCATCAAGTATTAATAATGAATTTTCTTTAATTTCAAAATTATTCATGTCAGGTATCCCTTCTACAAAACGTATTTTTGCATGTGCATCCAGGTTTGGTATTACTGCACCATAACACCAAACAATATCATTAAATTTTATACTAAACATTTGATCACGTTCATTAAGTAATCGATTTACAAAACATGTTTTTCCTGCCCTTGATGGACCCGCAATTAAAATGGTAGAGGGATGTTGAAACTTTAACATGTTGTACTCAAATGAATGCATGCAATAGAGCTTTTGCTTTATATACACTCACACATTTAAAAAGAAAAGAGATAGAGGTTTGTAAGAAAACAATCAACGATTGTCCTGAACTTCTATAAGAAGCAAACAAATAAATAATTAACAATAAGCTTCTAATGAAGCGAAAGAACAATAAAATAATTAACAACGAGCTTCTATAAGAAGCGAAGGAAAAAAATAATTAACAATGCACTTCTATAAGAAGCAGTCCAACAAATAATTAACGACTTTCCACTGGAAATTTTAACAGGCAGTTTCCAAAGAAACAAAAGAATATAAAAGCAGAGTTTCCATAAAAAACGAACTGGTTAAAAAAGAAAAAAAAAACATTCACACAAGTCACATTTACTCGTTCGTGGGCCTATATCCGTAAGGTAAAGTCGCACGTTTTGTTATTGGTATATCGTCAGTCACGTCATCTTCGTCAACACGTTTACGTTTTTTATTTACCTCACGGTGTGTCTTAGTCTCTGTACGACTAAAGATACGGAACCCTGGTTTACGCACAATACTATTTGGGTTTTCTATTACTGTGGACTCTAATTGTCCAGACACTAATTTATAGAAACTCTCAAAGTTAATTTTTTGAGAGGTCCTATCGTTTAGTGTTATCCCCCTAATTTTGAGTATGTGCCGAACATCCCCATTGGCATTAATTAGCCTATAACAATAATTTTTCGCACCTAGACCGTAGAAGGTTGTAAATTCCCAACCTTCTGGAATTTCATCTGTTAGATCACCCAGATAGTTTCCAAGTGGTAACAAAGGTTCCTCATCTTTTTTCTGTATATACATAATACTGTCAGTGTCACAGTAAATGGCTCTGTCTGGTCCTACAGTCGTTAGTAATTTATATAGTTCAAGTCTAGCCCACGAAGTAATAAAGGCAGCTAATATAACGTTTGAAAATTCCAGTGGGACATTTTCAGTTTCATTATCTCTATATGTGATAATTAAATGATCATCATTAATTGGGACCACACTTTGAATTTCATACCTTGCCGACGTTAAATACCTAAGGAACGTAACTTCGTCACTAACGATTACACTATGTGACATATCAGTGCGCTGTCCCCATTTGCCATATAATGAATTGAGGTAAAGTTTTGCACATTGCCTCAATCCCGGGTTCGTCCTAATGTTATCATAATTTAACTGTATGCCTTCATGGGCATAATAGTCCTCGATATATTTTTGCTTGTCTCCTTCATTTTTACAATAAGCAGGAAAACCAGAGGCTTCCTGCTTCATCTGAAGAAAGGAATTCACATAAGTTCCGAACAAACCACCTGAATTCCCCTCTTCAGGATCCATGAGTTCGAATTCCCATATTTCATGTATATCGAGTATTTTGTACCCTTTTTGAAGAGCCAGGTGTAACTCTGGAGTACAAAACGTACCTGTAATAGCACACTCATTGTCACTATGAGTACAATCATCAGTGTTTTCCTCTTCCATACATGTCCGGCATAAACCAAAAAGTAATCGGCCTCCAGCCACATACGGAATAATTGGAAAATACAAGTTTTTCGGGGGCAAAATAGTGCATTTTACTACACCATGAATACTTTCCACATCTGGAAAGTCCGGCCCCGTATGTATCTTAGGTGATTTAACGGGCATAGGCTTACGTGACATCACATATGGATATAACGAAGTTATATCGGCGTAACATAACTTCTCATTACCCGTACAATTCACAAAAGATTTGAACACTTCAGTGCGTCCGCCGTTGTAACAATTCTTGGGAATAAGGAAATCAGGCAGGCTAGTACAACGTTCTTTAATAAACCTTTGTACGTCCTTATCCGTCTTTACCTTTTCATCCCAAGAACATTCCCAGATTTCGTATAGGTTTATACCTAAACGTTTTAGGTACTTCCGGCGGAGCATTGTTTGTTCATATCTTTTTTCCATTGTATTGCATGAGTCTTGAGCGTCATGTAAAATGTCGTTACGGTTGAAAGGGTAACAACGCGGGCACGAGTGCCAGTAACAACCATAAAAATCGAAGGCAGCGTTGAGTCCCTCATGCCATCCATCAACTTGGTACCTACCAATATACTTTTCCCCACCTCTCCTAGCATGCTGGATTTCTATCCCTAATTGTTTTTCCATATACATAAGCCATTGCATAGCTTTAGTACTATACTTTGTCTTATGATGGAAACCCAACGCGGGAATTACGGGAATAGTATTTTCAGGTAAGTACAAAGTACGATATGTACGCATTGCAAGACCTGCAATGGTGGATGATGTCATGAAACATTGCAAACCATTCGTTTTCTCCTCGATAATGTCACTAAATTTGATGATCGCTTCTGCTAGAATTCTAACATCGTTTTCGCAATAAGACAGCATTTCCTTTTCGAGGTTAAACTCCTCGCCACTTGCCGCACGTTCTTGGTGCCAGGCTATTAATTCTTGTTTTTCTTCAGTGCTTCGTCCTTCAGGGTCATAGAATTCAATGGGGGGATAGGGACCAACATAATTTTGATTTTCCTCGGTGTTAAATAAATATGGGAAATCTCCCTTTCTTAAATTTCCGCGCAGGCCTAAAGTTTTGGGAAGTCTAGATAATTTACAACCAATAAATAAATAAAAATCTTTAAAGAAAATACGATTACCAATATTAATATTAAAAATTTTCTGACCCTGAATTACCACATTAGGAATAAGATGCTGCTCTTCTATTAGATTTCTAAGGCAGAAAAGACCATCGTATCTGCTACCATTATGTGCAATACAAATTATACGTCTAAAGTCAGGTCGGTCTGCCAAAACATGGTTAATAAAGTCCGTCATTGTCTTAAAAGAAAACGAACGATTTCCATTATTATCACCACATGTTTTACAGGACTCATCGATACCTTTATTCATACAGTTGTGGCAAATATGCTTACAGCATACAAGTACTACCACATGTTCCCTTTCACCGCGCGCATTTGGTGCCTTTAACATCGTTTCTATATCATATGCAATGTACATAAACCTATCAGTATGTACAGGCTCTTGTCGTTGTACAAAACATGTGTGAGTAATATCGACATGCTTACGACAAGTCGTGCAAAAATGTTCACCACACACATGGTTTGATTTTCGACGCCTGTTATCAAAGATGATACCACAATTATTGCAGATCTTAACATTATCACACACAGATTTCCCGCCTTTATTACATTTCTTATGATTCTGAAAACATGTACCCTCAGCAAACTCTCTATTGCACGCATTACATTTAATTTTATCACTATCATAATTTCGTACGTGTTTGCATTCACAAAGAGAACACTGAGTTTCACACTTATGTTTATATGCTAACCCATTATATGCTTGCAAACAATAATAGCAATACTTCAATTTACCAAGTAATTTTTTAATGTATGGAATGGGTTCAAAATGGCCAACAGTGTCACCTCTCCTATAGAAAATAAAGATTTTATTCTCTGCATACTCTCCCGGGTAACGTACTATATATTCCCGGTCATTATTTTCATCTTCCTCATACACCACAATTTGATACTCACCACTTAAATATGACTGTATCAAATCCAGGTCTTTAAAATCACATCCACCCTTTGCTTTAACGTCAACTCCTGCCATTTCGCAGAGAACTTCTGCTTTAAGAACCCATGTATCATAATCTCTTGTTTTTAATTTATATAAACTTTCGATACTTGCGGTGTGCTTTGTAATCCACCACACAATTGCCATGGGAAGGCAGTACATATTATTGTTTTCTATGCGTATTAAACGCTTTTCCAAATAATCTTGATGTTTGGAATACTTTTCAACAGCACTTGCTGCATTTCTTCCGTTTCCATGCATACTCTCCGCTACATGGAAGCGAAACAATACCTCATGCCCCAAAAGGAAATCCTCATTTGAATTTAAAACTCGTTCAACTGAGGAAAGGACAGTTTGAGCAGAAAAATTGGGTTTTCTTCTAAATGGAACATATACAGACTTGTTATTTCTACTATTGCTACTATCAATGTACAGTCCAATATAATCTGTGGGGCGAGCATTAGATAACACATGTTCTAATGCAAAATTAAATAAGCTTTCAATATAGGCCTGTGGATTATCAATACGTCTTTCATTATCCACCGGTCTAACCGCAATTTCATGGCCCGTAAGATGAAACTTACGAAACCGTTTTCTGCTCTCTCTTACTACTTCGAAGTTATTATTACTCTGATTTTTCCCCTCATTATTATTTCCACTACCACTACTACTAGTACTACCACTAGTACTACATTCAGTACTATTTGTACTTTTCCCATTAATGCTCCCATATCCAACAAACACGGGGTCAGGAGCATGTGAGGGTCCAGGTTGAGGATCAGATTGGTCCCCATAACCATGATTATCCTGTACACAAGGGTGATTGTATACAGGATTTTGTCCCTGGACTTGTTGCGTGGGTTTAACCACAGCATCGTCCACATTTTTAACCAATCTCCTCACTTCTTGTTCTTCATCGGAATTTAGATTTACTCCATCTAAAAATGCCAAGTCCTCATCACTCAAGTTACAATTTTCTTGAGGGGTCACAGTTATGGGTGATTCAGATGGAATTAAAGATTCATCCAAAACAAATCGCGAACCAAAATCAAAAAAGTTGGATAACTCTGTATTATTTATTCTATCTATTTGCCCTTCTCCGCACGCCATTAAATACATAAATCTGTCTTGAGCATAATTGTAAAACTCCTTATTACGAAAAAATCCATATACAAATAACTCAAGCACATCGGCGGCTGAAACGCAATGATTTAAAAGTATAAGGTCATTACCTTCTAAAGCACGAAGAGCGTGTAATAAAGCCTCACATCTTACACTGGCTCGATGACCTAATCGCTGCAGCTCCATTATCGCCTTCCACGTACTGAAGACACGAGAATAGTCATCAAGCCCGCGTAAAACTTCATGCAGGAAAAGTTCATCAATCATATTGAACTCACCATTGGAACACAGGAAATCCATCTAAAACAAAAAAAAGAAAAGATTTTGAGTTCTACCATAAATCTAGCAAAACAGGCAATAATCAATAACTTGTTCTGAAAAACTATAAAAGAAATTTGTTTATTAATTACTGGTTAAAAAACAAGGTCAGCTAAAGAAATGTTCAAGAACTTGGTTTTAAAAAGTCTTGTTTACTAAGTGTTGGTTAAATAATTAATGGTTAAAAAACAAGCTCAGCTAAACAAATGTTCATTAAATTGGTTTTAAAAAGTCTTGGTTACTAATTGCTTTCAATAAATATATTAATAAAAATAATTATGAAATACACTCACCTTCTAATTCTTAGTTGTTCTTCAAAAACTGTTAAAAATGGCCTCGCTAATGTTTATTCTACAACTGCACACTGTAAAACAGTAATAATATTTTTTACTAAATGTTATAATTTTCAATTCAGTACTACTATTAGCACTAGTAATAAGTCAGGGGTAAACAACACGTTACGTCCAACGGCGTACAATAAAATGATATTAAAACGGAATAGATATTATATATATATATATATATATATATATATATATATATATATATATATGTCATTACATTAAACAAGTTTACGCATGTTTTGACGCAATCATGTGGTAAGTATTGCCACCTAGCGGTCTTATTCAAAAGCATTCAGTATAGTATTAAGGCGTCTGCAAACGGGTTCATAAAACAACACGTCTCTATGCATTTTTTTCCGATTCACATTCTATACGTGTTTCCAATAACAGTAAACCTGTATGTAGCCTTGTTCCAAATGTAAAATATCCTAAAGCCCATCGCAATATTTATTCTCAAACTAAATATAGCAAAACAAAAGGCCCTCATTCTGTACTGCGGCCCACCGTAAAATTTATACTTAAACTAAGTATCGCAAAACAAATGGGCCTCATTCTGTACTGCGCCCCACCGCAATATTTATTTTGTAACTATATATACCAAAACAAAAGGCCCTCATTCTGTACTGCGGCCTACAGCAATATTCATTCTCAAACTAAATATACCAAAAGAAAAGGCCCTCATTCTGTACTGCGCCCCACCGCAATATTTATTCTCAAACTAAGTATCGCAAAAAAAGTCCTCATTCCGCACTCTATAATTAAGCTTTCCCCTAAATAGTCCGTGAATATTCTTAGTATACCCCCTTGATTACCTTTAGTATCCCCTAATAGTCCTTAAATATCCTTAGTATGGGCTAGCTACCCTTTAAGTATCCCCTAATAGTCCTTCAATATCTTTAGTAAGGGCTAACTACCCTTTAATTATCCCCTAATTATTCCTTTAATATTCTTACTATGGGCTACTTACCCTTTAAGCATTCTTAATATCCCCTGATTATTCCGTGATTATCCTTACTATGGGCTAACTAGCCTTTAATTATCCCCTAAATAGTCGCTGACCATATTTAGTATCCCCCTTGATTATCTTTAGTATACCCTAATTAGCCCCTAAATAGTCGCTGACCATCTTTAGTATTCCGTAGCTACCCCTTGATTATCTTTAGTCTTCCGTAACTAACCCCTGATTACCACCTAAATAGTCTTTCATTAACACATTGTGTCTTACTTCATAGTCTTTGACTAATACAATGTGTCTTAGTAAGTTGTCTGTTACTATCACATTGTGTCTTACTAAATTGTCTTCGCATTCTAGTTTGCGTAAATAATCCATCGCAAAATCCATAAAATAAGCAAATGTGTTACATTATAATCTGTGTTTTGCAGTCTAAATATCATAAAGGGTAGTGAATCGGCTCATATTCCTACAGGCTACAATACAAAATGACCTAAAGCATTTTCATTTATTTTTATTTTACAAACTAGGCAATACATATACTTTTTCCGCACTTGTAAATAAAGTATACCAAAAACAATTCCCCATTTCATAATAATTTCTTATTTATTAATCTCTTTAAATCAAAAATCTTCCATTACCATTCTCTAACTAAACACAAAGTATTAAGATTTACCAACACTGCTACAGGAAGTTGAGTCACTTCCTGTCCACGCGTTTATTAGAATACGTAAAGTTGAGAAGTGGATTAGAGATGTAATTAAAGAAGATTATATATAAAGGTAAGTTTAATATCATTTTTAGCATTAAATTATTTAGTATGTACTAGAAATATTTCAAATTGATAATGTTTTTTCTACATTTATTTTATAAATACTTATGAAAATATATTTGTTCTTATGTGCGTTAAGCAAATGATGGTGGCCTACACCCATGTGAATGTTAGCCGATCGTAAGCTAATGTTGTTTTCCGTGTTGTAAAATCAATTATATTGCGTATTTGTTATTGTAGATGCATAAAAATATAGCAGTGATTAATTTTAAAAGCGTAACAATTAGTGCCCATGCGTGCGTGCATTTATACGGAAGCATGCGTGCATTAATTACATTTATTAGTTTTTAAAGCCGTGGCAGTAAAAGTCCATTTGGGAAAAATACTTGCATTTATACGGAAGCATTCATACATTTATTAATATTAATGTGTAACAGTCGGTGTCCATGCGTGCATGCATTTATACGAAAGCATTCGTACAAAACATAGTTCAACCCGTGGCAGTAAAAGTCCATTTGGGAAAAATACTTGCATTTATACGGAAGCATTCATACAATTATTAATATTAATGTGTAGCAGTTCAAGTCCATTCGGGAAAAATACTTGCATTTATACGAAAGCATGCGTACAATAATTACATTTATTAGTTCTAAACATGTAGCAGTCGGTGTACATGTGAAAAACGTGGGTGCGTGCATTTATGTGGGCGGGGCAGGGTAAAGCATACGCGCAAACAAGTGGTTCAGGGTAGGGCAGAGCCGGTGTGCATTTCCAAGCAACTATTCAGTATTAGCAAACGCGTAGCAACAAGTTAAAACAAAATAATAATTATTTTATACATTATTATCAAAGGTGGATAATGCACCATTAAAATAAAGGCGCGTTAGCGACGGTTACGTTACCATAGGTGGCGTTAGCAGGTATCACCAGCTTAGGTTAGTTTAGTAATAAACCATATGGTTTTCAAGTAAAGGCGCGTTAGCGACGGTTACGTTACAATAGCTTAGTAAAAAAAAATGTGGTTTTCCACTAAGGCACATTAGCAAATATAAACATCTTAGCTTAGCTTAATAATAGATAGGCAATTTAATTTTTGTGCTAGGCAAGTAATTTGTCCGCAAAAGTTATATAACACAAACTATTTTATAACGCGTTCTCAAATGTAAGTTGGTGGGCGTACATACAATTTTAAAAAGTGCAACCAGTATGTGCTAGGTGAACACATTAATTTTTATTTTATGTTCGCGTACGTGCAATTTTAAAAAGTACAACCAGTATGTGCTAGGTGCACACATTAATTTTTATTTTATGTTCGCGTACATGCTATTTTAAAAAGTACAGCCAAGATGTGTTAGGTGAACACAGTGATTTTTATTTCGCTTTCGCGTTCGTGCAATTGTAAAAAGTGCAAACAGCTTGTGCTAGGTGCACACAGTAATTTTTATTTTATGTTCGCGTACGTGTAATTTTAAAAAGTGCAACCAACATGTGTTAGGTGAACACAGTAATTTTTATTTCGCTTTCGCGTAAGTGCAATTATAACAAAGGCGTAACCAATATGTGTTAGGTGCAATTGCATTTTAAAATTATTTCCGTAAATGCTTGCTATAATTAAAAAATAAATCTTTGTGTAAGCGCGCAACATGAATAGCATTTTAAACATAGGTGCGGCATTAATGCTAAAAATATTTTACAATTAATCACTTTTTTCTCACGTTTCAATGTAAATGCCTGTGGTGGGTATACTTTTAAAGTGAATTACAATTTTACATTTGTTCGTTAGCCCTAGGTTTAAATATTAATGTACAAAAGGCGCGTCAGTGAATATGTGTGAATATATGTATCAACTACAATAATAACTTACAGTTTTCGCTGGTCGTCCAAACTTTTTAAAAATCGCAAACACACACACGTAAAATCACACAATTAATTATTATAAAAGGCACTCTCAGTAGCAACAATTATAATATATAGAAAAAGGAAGCAAAGGGATTTATATATAAGTACTTTATTTAGTATAGGCGGAACCATTTTTTTTCCATAAGTCCATGTACTTTATTGCATATAGGCGGGGCATGGTCAATGTTCTCACTGTGAACATTGAATCCGTACAATAATAATTGTTCAGTTCGGGGCATTAATCTCTAAAGTTACAGTTTATTTTCTCGTATTAGATTGTAATAACAAAATAAATGTTTTCGACGTTCTCTGGTTATCTCTAAGTAATAACGTTTCCAAATTGTTTATATATATATATTTACAAATACAAGTTCAGTTTGTAATAGGGCAAGCGTTCAATAACCCATCAGTTCTCGTGATTATCGGTTTATTTTTTCTATCGTCAATATCATTTAAACTTAGACACACAAACTCGTGATCCATCTGTGATTAACTCTGTTAGATATCACTCATGGTTGTCAATAATAAAGGTTTTTAACCTTGCACGTGATTGTTATTCACAGTTCTCATTAAGTTCAAATCATACAAATGTTTGTAGATGATTGCAAGCAAGCGTTCAATAACCCATCAGTTCTCGTGATTATCGGTTTCTCTATCGTCAATATCATTTAAACTTAGACACATAAACTCGTGATCCATCTATGATTAACTCTGTTAGATATCACTCATGGTTGTCAATAATAAAGGTTTTTAACCTTGCACGTGATTGTTATTCAAAGTTCTCATTAAGTTCAAATCATACAAATGTTTGTAGATGATTGCCAGTAATCTGTGATTCATGTAAATAAGTAAAGTCTATAATCACTTTTATCATTCTGATACGGTACAAAGTTAATCTTGACGTCACTAAAGCCACGCCAAACGAATTTTCTCTCGTTCATTTCAATTTCATCGGCTCTCAAGGAAGGACGTCTATGTACATCAGTCTTCAACTCGCAAGTAAGAAAAATGCTATAATAAATATTACCCTTTTCATAGTATATTTGTAGGAGGGGGTAGGAGGGGGAGGGGCTTATTTTTAACTTTTCACGTTGTTCAAGTCGAGGGATGCTCACATGATGTTCGTATGGGTCCTGCATAGGGGCCATTTCCAGGGACCATGGGTTGGGGGTCATTCACTGTCCCTGCACAGGGGCCATTTCCTTTTATTTGCTCCCACCTTTTTAGCAAGGAGTATGGCTTGCCATACAAAACATTCTCACATCTTTTTAATAGGTGGCTTCTAATGAATTATATATGCTCACATACTGTTCGTGTGGGTCCTGCATAGGGGCTATGGGTCCTGGGGGCCATTTCCAGGGGCCAGGGAAGGGAACCATTTCCTTTTATCTACTCCCACCTTTTTAGCATGTAGCTTCTAATCAATTATATATGCTCACATACTGTTCGTATAGGTCCTGCACAGGGGCCATGGGTTGGGGTCATTTCCAGGGGCCATATTTTTACCAATGAGTAATATTTTACATATTACGAACCATTACATAAGCTGCAAGCAGGGAAGGAAACCATTTCCTTTTATTTGCTTTTTAATAGGTAGCTTCTATTGAAGCGTAGGGGCCATAGGTCCTGCATAGGGGCTATGGGTCCTGCATAGGGGCTATGGGTCCTGCATGGGGGCAGTCTTCAGGGGTCATCCATTGTGGTCCTGCACAGGGACCATCCACTGTGACCTTCGTAGTGGTCATTCAACCTTTCCTTTCGTCATCTATCTCCAGGAAAAAAAAAAAAAAAACCTGACCCTATTTCATCACCTCCTTCGATAGTCCCCCCTTATCCTTAAATAAACAAGCGATAAACTATCTCTTATCAAGGCGCGGCATCTCTTTTACGGTCATGATACTAAATCTATACTACTTACGAAAAAAAAAAGTTTTAAGTTTCCAGTAAGCTTTATTAATTTTTGATTATACCTTTGTACCTTTAACTGGTCACTCTGTATCAAGTTATAAAGATGACGTCTCATGTTGGAAACTTTTCCAACAAGGACATCATCATCATCATAGGTATTCTGTCCTTATTGGCAGGTCACTTGCCGCAACTGAGAAGCTTCCATGCTCCACGGTTCTCCGCTAACCTCTTCGTCTTCACGTATAATCTTTCTGTTTTTATATCATCCACTAATTGTAGTCTCCTTCGCCCTCTCCCTCTCTTTCCCACCACCATATCCTGTAGAACGTCCCTCATGATACAATTTTATCTTAGGCAATGTCCCAACCAATTTCTCTTCCTCTTCTTAATAATATCTAAAAGTATTCTTTTCTCCCCCACCATTTCTAACACTCTCTCATTCGTTTTCCGCTCGACCCAACTAATTCTTTCCATTCTTCTCCACATACACATTTCGAAGGATTCCAGTCGATTTTCATCACTTCTACATAATGTCCACGTTTCCGCCCCATAGAGTACAACACTCCACACGAAGCATTTTATGAGTTTTTTTTCTCAAATCTTTATTCAAGGTCCTAAAGGCTTCTTTCGCCATTCCTATCCTTGCTTTTATTTCATGTTCGCACTTCATGTCATTACTAAGAATACTAAACAGATATTAAAAACTATTCACTTGTTCTATTTTCTCCGCTCCCACTTTTATATTTGACACAGACCCCTTCGTTCCAATCACCATGGTTTTTGTCTTTCTAACATTTATTTTCATCCCATATTCTTCAAAGCCCTTCCTCATTTTTCTAACATTTTATTGACTTTCTTTTCAGATTCTGCAACAAGCATCATATCGTCTGCAAATCTTATGCATCTAATCATTCTACCTCCTACCGAAATGCCGTCATCATAATACCGAAGTGAGATGCTCTTTTTCACTCTCTCTTCTAATAGTATTGGCGAGAGGCAGCATTCTTGTCGAACTCCCCTTCCAATTGCACTCTCTCCCGTCAGTTCTTCCCCTATCCTAACACTTACTTGTTGGTTCATGTATAAGTTTCTTATGAGTCTTCTATCTTTACATTTTAACCCTATCTTTGTTAGGACTCCCAACAACAATTCCCAATTCACGCGGTCAAAAGCCTTTTCTAGATCAATAAATTACTGGTGAGTGCAAGAGTCTTGGTCTTTCAATTTTTGCAAGAGTCTTGCATGCAAGACTAAGACCAAGACGAGGAATCCCGATGCAAGGCCAAGACCAAGACAAAGGGGTGCAAGACCTAGACCAAGACCAAGACTCTTGCGCAAGAGACTTGCACAAGTACCGGCTCAGTGGTAGAGCGTTCACCTTTGGTGCTGGGGTCCCTGCTTCGATCCCAGCTTGCACCATGTGAGCTTTTTTGGTGGATAGATACCGCATGCTTAGGTTTTCTCGGGGTTTTCCCGTTTCCCCCTACTTTCTTCATTCTACCATTTCACTCATTTCTCATCGTCACCACCTCTCTTGGCCTCGGTGCATAATCGTGGCGGTAGATACTACATTATTTCAAAACATATTAGTGGTGTATTTTTTTCTATAACTAAACAGAAATATAGTATTGAACACCGGTAATTCCGTACACCATAGGTGCCGAGTACAAGAGTATGGCCTTGGCTCCAAGGATCAAGCATCAAGTTGGAAATTTTTAGTGTGCGCTCAAAAAATTAATATCGAAAAAACATTTTCATGACATTGACAAAAACTTGTGTATGTGACCGCAAGTTTGATCTCATGGGCGGGTGCACGTTGAATAATTGTTTATCAATATAACTTTTAGCCTCCTTAGGTATATGGCACAAGAGGATTGAGCGTTATAACATTATGTAACAATAAATAATCCATATTCACAAGTGAGAGTGATTTTGTATTGTTATTTCAAATAACTTGGAGTTCGATGTTGTGTTTTTTGTATTTCTAATAGGGTATATAGGTCAAAAGTATTTGTATAAATTGAGATTACACAAAAGACATGGACAGTGGAGTCGTTTTCAGTTTTTACTCAAATTATATTAAAATGTTAAGAGGTTTGACTATAATCGTTAGCCTATTATTTTAATTTCTCTCTCTCCTTTTTGGCCAATATTGCTAACATATCATCATCATAGCTATTCTGCCATTATTGGCAGGTCACTTGTTGCAACTCAGAAGTTTCGATATACGGTGGTCCTCAACTAGTTTCTTCGTCTTGACGTTGCAATTTTCTGTTTTAATACCTTCCTTCAACTACAGTCTTCTTTGCCCCCTCCCTCTCTTTCTCTCCACCATATCCTCTACCATGTCCCTCATAATAAAATTCCTCCTCAGCCAATGTCCCAACCAGTTCCTTTTCCTCCTCTTAATTACATCTAAAAATATTCTTTTCTCCCCTACTGCTATTATTTCTAACACCTTCTCATTTATTTTCCGTTCAACCCAGCTAATTCTCTCCTTTTATCTAAAGCCTCCAATATTTTTTTCATCACTTTTGCGTAATGTCCATGTTTCTGTTCCATAGAGCACATATTGTAATCAGTAAAATAAAATCTCAGTATTTAATTGGAAGTTTGTTCAATACAAATATTAGATAATCTGGATTGAAAATAAAAAATATCTGACGCCTTTAGAGTGTAAAAATAATTTAGCAATTTATGGTATTTCATTAATCTATGCCGTCTTGATTTTCTTTCATCCGTCTCTCAATTTGGGAACCACTGGAGTATTGAATTTGTTAAAAAAATATATAAAAAGATTACGAAACGTTGTAATTTATCTTATAAGTAGTGAAGCGTGGGGACTCGTTGAAAAAAAAAATAAAGGTTATCTCCTATGTTGTATACTATCATCATACTTACACGAAGGTAAACTATATTTCATTTAGAAACATACATTGTATTTCCGCTACAGTTGGCGCATTGTAGAAGTTATCCAGAGTAAAATTTACGTATAAAAAGCATAAGATTTCTTAAAAGTAAGACTTGCAAGACTCTTGCAGCAAGACCAAGACTGGGTGTGCGAGACCAAGACCAAGACCAATTGGTCTTGCATTTGCTCATCACTACAATAAGTAACACATACACCTCTTTCCCTTTTTCCAACAAGGACTCTAGAGCAATATTTAAAATGCTACACGAAGTGTCTTACTTAATTATCACAGATTATCACAACGAACTTTTGATTATTATTAATAGGGCAGCCCACGGTGCCTCAGTGGTACAGCGTACACCTATGGTACCTGGGGTCCTTGGGTCGATCCCAGCTCGCGCCAAGTGAGCTTTGTGGTAGACAAACACCGTGTGTGATTTTTTTCTAGTGGTTCTCCCGTTTTCTCTCACTTTCTTCATTGCACCATTGCATTCATTTATCATCATCACCATCTTCTTTAGCCTAGCCGGTATATCCATGGGACGTAAAACTTACAGATTTCATTTCCTAATAATTAATGGTTACTGCATAGGAAGAGCGCGATTGACAATACTTTCGGATATTTTCGGGAAGAAAGGACGAAAACAAGAGACATATAACCAGTGCCGGATTTACGTATAAGCTAAACAAGCTATATCTTAGGACCCCATACTCTTGGGGGCCCCAAAAATTCAAGGAAAGAATTGAATGTACATTTCCAAAATATAAGAAAAGCTATAAATAAAGTGACATCTACATATAGCAACAGTGCTTCGTTTGTGTAAGCCCCTATGATATAAGTAATGGGGACTCTTCTGCTAGTCTCCTTCCTAAAATATCACTGGTTTCTTCATATCTGTATATAGAGTCCTACATTCATCTGCACACATAAAGAACCCCATTATCTTCAGTAGCTTAGGGCCCCACCAAACCTAAATACAGCTCTGCATATAACAAATTTTGCGTTCCCACAGTGTCGTTCGTTACCAAACTGATTTTGTTGGTAGTTTTTACTCTGCTAGAATAGTGTTTTGTTACTAAATGTACTATATATATAATTAAAAGACAAATTCTGACCAAAGCATATATTAACTAATAAATAATAGCGTTACAGTTTCAGCAAATTAACTTTGCCTTCCTCAGACACATTATGAAATACAATTTCTAAGATTGCAGCTTATATACTTCTTAAAGTGAGAGGAGGTCATTCCATGAACCAATCACATTCGTCCTTTCCTTTTTAAGAATTTTCAATTAATACTTATGCAATTTTTAATGATCAACTTTCACTTAAGAGCTAAACTTTTGATTCCTTCCTGTTTTGCATATTCCTGTTTCGCCTACAAGCCTTCCGGCAATATTTATCAACATCTCAAGATTGTAGGCGAAACAGGAATTCCTGTTTTGCCTATTCCTATTCCGCCTACTATTAAGACAAAGGGAATTTTTTGAGTTGGGGATTTTAGCTTTATATCAATCAGGGATATTGATTTAATGCAAGTCACCAAAAGGAAGTAAAAAGGTTTTAGCATGAAATAAAACTAGGTGATCAGGATTAAAAGAAATGAAAAATAACGAAGAGCTAGATGACTGTACATGTCATTTATTTGTACTTTTTTTTCTGTCATACACTCATACCGAGTTTTCCAAATGTATGCAACAGGATACAGTATCAACGTAAGCTCTCGACTTTAATATCTCCTTCAAAGTATTAATTCGCTGATCTAAGCGTTTGTACTTCAATTTCTGTACTTTTGGCCGTTTCCCTACCTCCACCAACAACATTAGACTCATTCTTCTGCTTAACTCTAATAATGCAAATATATTGAGATGATCATGAGATAATTTTCTGTTCAGTTTCGAATGCCATCCCTCAACACTGTTAGTCGTTCTTGCTCACTTTTCACATTTGTTAATATTTCATACACTTCAATAAAAATAAGTGGGTGAGTAGTAGGGTGACTATGCAATTTTCTTCACTCTTCCACTTAGCTATTCCACTGTTGATTGGTGAAATCTGACAAACCAACGCTGTGCTTATTATGCTACGAAAGTCTGTGGCTTGCACTACGATAGCAATAATCCCCCGAAATAATAATAATAATAATAATAATAATAATAATAATAATAATAATAATAATAATAATAATAATAATAATAATAATAATAATAATAATAATAATAAACTAAATGCCACGGTGTTGTGCCGTACAACAAAGAAATGAACTAACCTGTAAATCTTTGGAAGTGGTTGAATTGTACCCTCCATTACTCTGTTGGTCATTTTATCCACAAAATTTCTGGCTTCAATTGACGTTCCTTGCGGCTCGTGCGAATGTATACCTGGCGATTATACGAGCTCATCTCCAAGAACAACAACATTGTCTTTGCATCCGAGTGTACATTTCATGTAAGTCTTCTCACCATTACGCCTGTTAATCCGATATAAATAATCATTATATTCAAACAGTTTCCTTTAACACTTAGTGTTAACAAAGTTCGACATATATGTGAGGATAGGAACGTTTGTTGCAAAAATATTCTCATAAAACACTCAAAAGACAATCCTATCTATAATTTTAAAATATGGCTGTCATGGACCGAGGAAAAAGCCTAAGAAATTTCTGAGCTTGCACAATTCTGAGCTTTTATGCGTACTTTGGTTACATATCTAAATGAATGTTGTACGGAAGGAGAACTACCATAAGGAAGTAAATATATTGAAATAGTTTTTAATTGGTATACGCCACATTTTAAATCACAACGGGATAGACTAATCATGTTGCATAATATTACCAAAAATACAGGATTACCAACTGATAAAGAAAAATATAAAACTGCTAAAAAGATGTACAGAAAAGTGAGATAACCAGCAAAAATTACTGCAAATGAAAACTCGATAAGTAATTCAAAGAATAAATGTGCAGCAGTTTGCTCTATAATTAATAAGGAAATTAAAAAAAAAAAAAAAAAAAAAAAAAACACTGTTCGAGACCCCATACCAATATCCGTAAACGAACTCAATGAATATTTTGTGAATAGTATAACAGAATTAAATGATAAATCAAAAAATGAAAACTACTTCTCCGGAAATCAAAATTTTGACTCTAGAAGTTTATTAATACAGTAAAATGTAAGTAACATTGAATCAATTTTTGCGTGGACTGCAATTAATACCAGAACAGTTTTATCAGTCGTTAGTAAACTGAAACCTTCAAAATGAGGATTTCTATGGATTTTCTAACTTGTTAAAAAAAAAAAAAAGTAATTGATGTTATAAATTGAACCTTTAGTTTAAATATTTAACTGGATGCTTTTAGAGGGAATCTTCCCTGACTGCCTTAAATTGATAACCACATAAGAAAAGAGATAAAATTAAATCTAATTAGTATCGTCCTATATCCTTAGGGCCAATTATATCCAAAGTTTCGAGCAGTGTATTAAAAATCAATTGTTAAACTATCTAGTTACGAATAAACTGATCCACATTTCGCAGGAGAACAGTTACTGAAACCGTGCTTCTTACAGGATATTATGCTTTCTTTCATTGTCATTTACAATATGGTATATTTTTATGGGGCAATTCATAGGGTACTCAAATTGACTTGCAATGGCAGAGGAAAGCTATAGAGCAATAAAAGATTTGCCAGATACTGCAGCATGTAGACCATTTTTTAAGGAAATGCAGATCATGATAGTTCCTTTGTACATTTTTAGATTGCCTTATGCCGCACATTAGAGAAAATTAGGATGGTATTGGCTATCGCAATAATGTTCACTCATATAATACAAGACACAAAGATGATTTAAATACCCCACATGGTAGGCTAAATACAACCCAAATAAGCTATAGGCTAAATATACCGGCATGAAACTGTATAATGTATCACGAATATATATTCCAAGGATGTGCAATATTGATTTCGAAAATCAATGTAACGCATTTCTTGTAAATAATGTTACTAATAGCATGAATGAATTTGAAGAAAAATGTAAATTATAGCAATCTGATTTGTGTATATTACTGACGCTGTCTATTACAACATTGGTTGTTTAATGACAAAAAATATTCTATTCTAATTGTATGACACGCGAAGTTCAGCACAAGACTAGCACACACTTTATATTCCCAGGGGCTCATTAAAACTTTCGATTCAAAGGTAGACATATTCTGAGATTCTGATTTGTTCTCTCCCCAATGAAAAGCCAAACAGACCGCAGTATCTGTTTCGTTTGGCTAGTATGATTTTTGGTAAAAGTGAAAGTACGTACATCTACTTCCCCCTTTTGTTGTCCGTATTGTAGTTTTTAAATCACGACTATGGATGCATTTTCATTAATTATTTTAGTAAACAACTGAATTCACATTAAAAATAAAACATCCCAAGAAAAATCCCAAACTTAAAAATATCCCTTCATTTTAACAGTAGGCGAAACAGAAATAGGCAAAACAGGAATTCATGTTTTCGCCTACAATCTTGATAACGTAGGAATCTTGATAAATATTGCTGGGAGACCGGTAGGCAGAACAGGAATAGGCGAAACAGGAAGACATCAAACTTTTAATTGGCACACCTGTGTATTCTTAATGAATAACTTTTATTTTTGAAAAACATACACTTTTAATTGTCTATCCGCTGTTCAATACACCTGTTTTTACCTCTTCTTTTTTCTCTGTTTTATCCAAATTCTTCCTCCATACATCATGTATATTTAGTCCGCTATTCCAATTCATAAGTTTCTCGCTTCCTTCCTTTCTTATCCATTCTGCCTCTTTCCATTTTCATATAATGCTTCTTTTCTACTTTTCCATTAATAGCATTAAAAAAATGGAAAGAGGCAGAATGGATAAGAAAGAAAGGAAGCGAGAAACTTATGAATTGGAATAGCGGATTAAATATACATAATGTATGGAGGAAGATTTTGGATAAAACAGAGAAGAAAGAAGACGTAAAAACAGGTGTATTGAACAGCGGATAGACAATTAAAAGTTTATATTTTTCAAAAGTGAAAGTTATTCATTAAGAATACACAGGTGTGCCAATTAAAAGTTTAGCTCCTAAGTAAAAGTTGATCATTAAAAGTTGCATATGTATTAAATAAAAATTCATAAAAAGGAAAGGACGAATATGATTGGTTCATGGAATGACCTCCTCTCATTTTAAGAAGTATATAAGCTGTAATCTTAGAAATTGTATTTCATAATGTGTCTGAGGACGGCAAAGTTAATTTGCCGAAACTGGAACGCTATTATTTATTAGTTAATATACGCTTTGGTCAGAATCTGTCTTTAAATTTATACAAGAAGTTCTAAAGCTAGAATGAGTGGTATTCATATACAGTAAAACCTGTCTTCAACGGACCCTTTATTAAACGGAAAACTGTCTTAAACGGAAATATTTCACGGTCCCATGAATTTTGGAGAACAAAACGTGTAAAACTCCCTTCATTAAGCGGAAACTGTGTTATGCGGACAACGGAAAGAAAAATAAACATTTAACGGAAAATTCTGAATTCCGGACTACAGCGTTTAGAAGATGTTTAGACATTCTGTGAGACATATACATTACACTGTCTGCGATAAAATGTTCGTTCTTTTGTTAAATATTTCTGGACAGTGTTGAACTTCCCCAACCACTACTCATATTCACCCCCACAAATTGTCCTTAATCCCCGCAACTTAATCAAGAATCATATGGAATGTCGGAAAGAAGAAAACGAGATAGAGGAAGAAGAGGAATACGATACCGACTTCCGAGAAGAGTGTAGAATAAGTACATATCAAGATTCTCTCAGAAGTTTAAAGGAACTGCCAAAAATTTGCCTTACGAAAAAATGATTCTGATTCACTTAGTATAATTTTTCAGGCTAAAATGTATGCGGAAAGTCAAGCAGCCAAGCAGCAATGTACACAGAAAACCCTCTTGGCTATTAGAAAAATAAAGAAAACGTGTGCATAGCATATTTTGTATTCATTTTAATTTTTTTGTGTACTTATTCGTAGAAGAAAGAAGTACTGTAATCGAACAATGTACGTACAGCAATATATTTTCTCAGTATGCCCCTTTATAAGCATGTAATTTTTTTTAAAAAGAAAGGAAAGGTCTACCTCCACTAAGCGGAAACCTGACTTTAACGGAAATTTTTGCAGGTCCCGCTTGATTCCGCTAAAGACAGGTTTCACTGTATATATATATATATATATATATATATATATATATATATATATATAAATCATTGTCATGTCAGTCTGTAAGGACTTGAGCTGCTCCAACGCCATCTGTTAGCGACCGGCTGAAATACATCCAGCCTAGCGACGGACACATGGTCAGCGCGCTGTGTCGCCCTGTCTCTAACAGGTGTCTTAGAAGCTTTCTAGAAGATCTAGTGGCCGTCACGTCTTTTATTCACGTAACTCCCCAGTTTGCCTCACGTGGAAGCCAGGTGGACGTCGAAAATTGGGAAGCACTGGCCGCGAATTGAACCCGGAACCACGCGTTATGTACTGTATAAGAAAACATAAACAAATAAATAACATTTTTTCATCGATTTTTGTTAAATTTCTCCTAACAGCAATGCACATAACACTTGTAAATATGGTTTTAATGTTGTTGTATGACACCTTTCGTGACACAAAAGGATAACTTCCAGATAAAATTAAGAAAACAACATTAGGGCATAAATTTGGTGCATGAATTAACAAAACGAGATTAGAAAAAAATAGATAAAAGACTAGAAAAGCTTTTCGAGAATGGTGAAAATGAAATGAAATCTTTGCTGGTAGGCCCTACTCTCATCAAATCAAGTATTTCGTCCCACGTATATGCCGGATAGGGCTATGGGAGGCAGTGATGATGAGAAATGAAGGAAATGGTGGAATGAAGAAAATAGGAGGAAACGAAAGAACCCCGAGAAAACCCCCATACACGGTGCTTGTCCACCAGCAAATGCACGTGGCGCGAGCTGAGATCAAACCAAGGACCACTCGCACCAAAGCTGAACGCTGTACTACTGAGCCACCGCGGCCTCTTTTCGAGACTCAAGTCGAGAGGAGAAAAATTTTTTCGACAATCGAGATGAGACGAGACTTCTACAAAATTTACAAGACGAAACTAGAGATAATTTCTCGTCGAGTCTCGTGTCGAAGGCAACAGTCTGGAGAGAGACTTGAACTAACAAGGAAACCGATTCAAGTGTGACATGAAATTGTGGACGAGTGTATGCGCGAACGAAGTGTTTTTGTGTACAATTAAACCCATTAAGAGGGTAAAAATCCCCGATCTCAGCCGTTCCTGAGATACAGAGAGGTAAGGAGAAAGCTGGTGCTCTCAGATTTTCTCCTATGTTGAATATGTTTGAAAATGCATCGAAACCGTAAGAAAGATGGACTAGAGCGAACAAAAATGGTGTTCAATATTGAAGTGAGTGGCGTAGTTTTTACCCGAGGCCGAAAAAAAGAAGGAACTATGAGGAATAATAAAGGCCATTGACACGAAGGACAAAATTATGTGGTATTACTTGCTAATATGTCATGTCTTTAGTTCGTAGAAAATGAGAAAAGGTGATATGAAAATGCATTAATTATATTGCCAAAGGAAAAGAGACGTTATTATGTGAACAAAAACACAAGGTTTTCTGTGCAAAAGCGCTATACAAAAACAAGTCAAATAATACGAAACATAAATATACACTGTTGCAAACGTAAGTACGACAGTGTGTAGTTGTGTGACATATATTAAAACCCAATGTATGTATCAATAAGCAAAAATAGTATCTTCAACTTAAAAAACGAATACCGGTACGCCTTATATACTGTATATCACATACAGTTCCGATCGGTTAATAAATTTAAAAATTATAAATGTTTAGAAAATTCGGACGGCCACCATTTTTTACATTTTTCATCATATTTGACTGATGATGCTTTTATTCGATTCAGCGTACCAAGAAACCTGTACATAGACACTTTACACGCCTATTTCAGGCAAGAATTGAACTCCAGTATTTTCGCCTTCTCCCTCTAAAACATTCTTCGCCTAGAATTTTTATGGACTCTTCGATATTGTAACCCTCATTTCTAAGACGACGTATTACTACAGTTCCGTGCATGAAGGAATTCTTCATTAAAAAAAAAAATCTTTTAGACTACTTGTACTATGGGTACGTATTCAAAAATTCGCAAAATATCGGAGCACCAGCCTTTTCCTTATTCCTCTATATCTCCGGAACGGTTGAGATCGAGTGTTTTCCCCTCTAATGGGTTTCATTGTACACAAAAACACTTCGTTTGCGCATAAACTCGTCCACAATTTTGTGTCACACTTGAATCGGTTTCCTTGTAAGTATAATTCTGGTTCCATAAGTAATGGGCTCCATCTCTGGTGCAATTCGAATTTGAAGCTGAATAATTGAAATTTCGGTATCAAATTATAAATAATTGTAAATCGAGAATCGTGATAATTGAGGTATTCCTGTCCAGGGTTTCTCAACCTGGGGGTCGCAAAGATAAGCAGAAATGATAAATATAATTAGAATCTAGTGCCGGAAAATATTTTTAATATTTTGAATTTTGTTTCGATATTTTTTTTTTTATTTTTATACATACTGCTAAGAACAACAACAACAAAAAAAAAAAAAAAAAAAAAAGGTATACTAAACATTTTCAACAGGTGCAGAGTTGTTTGAAAATCGATTTAAATGAAAGAGGTATGATTCGAAACTAATAGGAACTGCAGATTGAAATGTCCCAAAAATACAAATACAACAAAACCTGAATATTGAAATGGAATTAAAATTGAAAGCTAATGAGATACTGAGCATAGTGTGATTTTACTAGTGTGGCAATGTCTATTTCAATCTTCGTGACGCACATTATCATGTCATTTAAAATACTCATAAATAACTTTTCTAACATCTGTCCAAGTTCTTTTAAAACAAAAATTAGAATTTACTTTATTTTTTAATCATATGTCCCTAAATCATATGTCCCTAAGACTTATAAAGTTTTAAAATTTTCAAACGGCCTCTATTTTGAAACATGATGACGGATTGAATTCGATATTTGTAATACGAATGAACTGACCAAACTTGGTTTTAATCCATTCGCTTTCAGGGAAGTTATATATCCACTCACTATACATAAGAAATGGATTCTACTATTATAGAAATAGATGCATATCCCTTATCTCCGCAATAGGTATATTAAAAATCCTGTACAAGCTTATTACAAACCAGAAATTATAAGGGGGTCGCTGGCAAGAGGATGTGATAAAATAGGGCTCGTGATAGGATTTAGGTTGAGAACCACTGCTCTAAGCAAACCTAGTCTAAGTTATCTTTATTCGCCGCAATAAATAAATAAATAAATAAAATTAAAAAATGAATATTTGATATAATCAGTGGCGGATCTAGAAGTTAAAAACTGGGGGCAGCCAGAACCCAGACTATGATAGGTACCGTGATTTTACAAGGAACTTAAAATAATATATAAATAATTGCTTTTCCTTTGTCACTGAAAAAAAAAAAAACTGTTGATCCTAGGCCCCCGGCCCCTGGCTAGATCCACCTTAGATATAATGCCATTTTGTATATCGAAGTGGATGGGGTCAACCATAACGACTTATCGTTATTAGTGAAATTCTATGTTTTTTCCAACTTAGATTTCTTTTCTGGTATGTTTCCTACTATTTCATTGGCGAAGTATATCAGAAAGAAACGAAACGAATATTTTACTGAAACATACCTACAAATATAATTTTATATGGACGGCCTTGAAACAAACACATTTTACTATGCAATTTCGCAAATGAACCGATCCTATATGGCCGTGATTATGTGAATTGTTTTGTATGTACCATTAAAAAACTTTTCGAGACCATTTGAACTAGAAGTCATTCTTTTCTTTGCTAGGCCTATATCTCATGCATTTTGCTAGAGCACTAGTTAAAAAAAAAGAAAAAGAAAAAAAAACAGGAGAGCCATTAGGAGGTAATAACCATAAAATTTTAGTGCCTAGTTGTTAAATGTGACGCCACGAACTAATAACAATGGCTTGGCATTGCTTCTGGCGTCACTCTGGTGAGTGCCGAATGAAATACCACAAGACCAACGCAGTAAGAAAACCGAGAAATAAGAAGAATGGTACGTGGACTATCCAACAGGTGTTTGCTCTGTAAATTATGAGGCCAATTTAATATAGGGACATATCGTATATTTTATTTTGATTGCGCGAGATTATTTTGTTTGCTTGCCAGGCAGTATCTGTGTGGTTGGGAGAGTTGGAAGCTGTATTTTCCGCTTTTAAAAATTATTATTATTATAATTATTCTAGTTGCTTCCGTTTTTACACAAATAATAATCAGTTATGTCTGTAGCATAAATTTGAACTTCTCGTATGTTTGGACATGTGTTTCTATTGTGTTATTGAACAATCCTAACGATGTAGTACAGAAGAAACACCTGCTGAACACGAAAATTCTTGCGATGTCTTACAATATGAACGTGGTATGTGCTCATGATGTGTTTGCTTTTAGACATGAAAACGGATTGAGCTGAGTGAATTCTTGAGATGTTTAGCATTTTTGGGAAAATGATTTTAAAGAAAGTGCATTTTAGCATGTTTAGAAAATACAGGGTGTTTCAAAACAACACCGACAACGTTTGGAAGGTGATTCCTGACACCAAAATAAGACGAAAAGTATAGACCAACCTGGGTGTACAAATGCTTCCTTTCGGAGTTATAGGCTGCCGAAAACATGAAAAACTGATCTTCAATGGTCCATAGCTCCGAAACTATGGGACCTACTGTAGTCGACCCAAGACTTTACTTAGGAACTAAAACCTGTGACAAACATCTTGGCATTTTAGCTGAACGAATAAAACGCAAGCTCTGGCGCGACGTTACCAAGTGGTAAAGGGGAGTGGCTATGGCTAAGCAGACAAACTACAGTGCGATCAGGTGACAGGGGATAGACGTGGATGTGTACAAAATAAACGTGGCAATACCGCTGGCCTCTCATTTGCTGGCAGCATTTAAAGGGAATTTGGAACGCCGCCTTCAAATTCCAAGATGTTTGTCACGCCGTTTAATATGTGCTCTATCCAAAAATACATGTTTCAGAATTCTAAGATACGCAACAATTTTTGTACAGGCAGTTTGGTTACAGGCATATAATCTGAAGTAGTCACTAACTACCTCTATAAAAATTGTTGCATAAGTACTGCAGGATTCTAAAGCATGTATTTTTCGATAGAGCACATATTAGTTCCTTAGTAAAGTCTTGATCCGACTACGGTAGGCCCCATAGTTTTGGAGCTATGGACCTTTAAATTTCATTTTCTCACGTTTTCGACACCTAAAACTCCGAAAGGAAGCACTTTGCACCCAGGTTGGTCTATACTTTCGTCTTATTTTGGTGTCAGGAATCACCTCCCAAACGTTGTCGGTGTTGTTTTGAAACACCCTGTATAAGTTCATTTTTGCTTCTTCTTCTTCTTTATTATTATTTATATATCTATATAAAGAAAAATGAATGTGACTATGTTTGTGACTTAATAACTCTTGAGCCACCCGACCGATCTTGATTAAATTTTCTACATAGATGAGGTTCTGGCCTAGGATGGTTTTTATCATTTCACTTTGACGGTACAACATAGGGGAGAGGGAAGTGGAGATATATAAAAATGATCGAAAATGACTTATTATTTTAGGATTTTTAATTATATTTTCTTTGTTTCTATTGATTTGAGAGCACTTTAGTAATAGTAAAATGTTATTGACTAACGGAACTATATATATATATATATATATATATATATATATATATATATATATATATATATATATATATATATATATATATATATATATATATGTATATATATATATACAGGCAATTTTCTCTACATTATTATTTTTAAGTTCACATTCCCTATTTTGTTGGTAGTTAAACATAAATGGGGCAACAAGTTTTTACCGCAAAAAATTAACTTTCTTTCCCGTTTTGCTTTAAGAATGAAATGCTCAACTTAAACCTTTGGATATATTGAGAAAATGAAGGTACGTTGTTTAAAATTTCTTAAATAAAGAATGACAATATAGTAGCGTAATTTCAGGTTTTGTTTGCTAGTGGGGAGATATTTTCCATCGATATAAGTAGACTTTTGACCCTTTTCGTTAAGTATATCATATCAATGTAGTATTGATTTAAACGGTGGCTCAGTAATAGAGCGCTCACTTCTGGCGTGTGTGGTCTCTGGTTCTATCCCAGCTCCTGTCAAGTGCGTTTTGTGGTGGACAAACACTGTGTGTATGGGTTTCTCAGGATTTCTTTTTCTCCCACCTTAGTAATTCCATCATTATCATCCCATCTCATCGACACTGTCTCCCTTAGCCTCGGTGCATAATAATGCGACGTTCACCCTAAAAAAAAAGGATTGATTTAAAATATACATATAGCTATATCTTATTTTTAAGTGAGCAATTGCATTCTGGCTCCCTAAATGATGCTCCTAAGGCAACGGGTTTTTATAGACCGTGTGCTGTGGATACCTAATGAACGTCATCTGCATGAACGTCAGTAATACAAATCACATTTTATTGATTTTTATTTACGGACGTGATGCCAGCTTATACTCCTATGTTTACTCTTCTCCTACTTTCAGGTCACCTAACTGAACACCCATGACGGTACCTATTGTAGTTTCAACCTAGGGTATACGCAGGGAGTGGGTCCTGGGGGTCCGGTTTTTTCCCCAAAATTCCCATTATTCTGTAAATTTAAAATGACAAGGTGAACATGCAGTCCCGTGCCCTGGGACATCAGTGCCCCGGGGTGAGAGTATATGATGGCGCCCCCGTACATATGAGTGAGGTTGACAGACCAGCCGTGAAGTGCACCATGGTTGATGCGAAACGTAAGAAAATTTTAAAAATAAACCCTGCTTTTCTGGATTTTGAGCACTTTTTATTAGTTTATCCTCCTATTTTATAAATATCTTTTCTTTCTTCCTCCCGAATTTTGCGCCCCCTTATTTCGGCGCCCGTGGTCGTTGCCCCGCTCGCACCCCCTCCCAACGACACGGCATTGGGAACGTGCACATTATTGTATGATGAATCTTAGAACTATTGGTGGCCATGAGTTCAGTTTTGAGTTTTCTCGTCTTGCAATCTCGACTGAAAAAATGCCATGAAAGTACTGTCTCGACTCGAATAAGTAGTATTTGTTTCTATTATATTTCGTCTCGAATCATGCCACGGAAATTCTGTCTTTTTTCTTGTCTCGTGGGCAATACTACTTAGAGCACCTCAAATCCGTTTCGGAAAATGCTCTGTTCTTGGTTTGATTTTAGGATCTCATTTGAGTTTAGTATCTCGTTCAGCAGCGAGGCTAGATGAGACGTAAACCTACAGCTTAACATAGGATCCGAACCACATAAGCCCCCACCACGAATCGAACTCAGGCCTCCCAGTCCCACATAGCCATGAGTTAGCTCTATTGTATTGTTGAAAGATCTATTCTATTGTATTGCACCCTTCTCTTACCTTTACTCATAATAGGGCTGGTCTATGGCCCCGGAGTTTTGATACATGCGGTATTGTAAAAATTCTAGTAGCTTTTACAGATGCATTACTAAAAGTATTGTTAATAATGCTGACTCACTATTTAGAAAAAATATGGAAAATATACTTTTTCTTCTATTAATACCACACAAAATTAAGGAAATTTTAATTAACGTTGTTTTTATAAAGGACTAAGTGCACTGGTGTATTGTCATAACATGTTTCTAAATATATAAATTTGCTTTGGAAGGGGTCAAGAGTACGTTGGGCCATTGAAGATTCTAACTAATAATAGTGGTCCTCACTTGAAAAAAAGGTTTGAGAAACATTGCTCTACAATAGTACTAGAGTAACATTAAACATTCTGGTTTAATATGGGCCATAAACAGTTTTCACTATAGATCTTGTACTTAAAAAAAAAAAAAAAAAAAAAAAAAACTGGTATAATACCTAGATAGTTCGATGTAAAGACAGAAACATTAAGATAACGCAGCTGTACAGATGGAAGATTATGAATGTATTAAAGTTTTAATTTATTACATTAATTATCAATTTCTTTATGGAATTTTCGATTATTACTGTAATAAACTGCAATCTTAACATGACCCGAGCTCCACTGGACAAAATATAAAACAGTATTTAAGCGGTATTTCCAATTGTAGATTAGTGAACCTTATTCAAAACATTTCCTTTATCACATTATAGGAAAAGGCATGAGGGTTAAAGCGTTTACAAAGGGAGCACCAAGTTAAAATGTTCCGAAAGATAAGATTCAGCCAAAGACACTAGTAAGTATATCTTTGGGCACGGTGGCTCAGTGTAGAGCGCGGGGTCCCTCGTTCGATCCCAGCTCGCGTCAAGTGAGCTTTGTCGTGGATAAACATCGCGTTCGTGGATTCTCTCGGGGTTCTCCCGTTACCTTCCACTTTATTCATTCCACCATTTTTATTCATTTCTCATTATCGCAGTCTCCTTAATGTTGGGACGTAAAACTGAAATATTTAATTCTATTTTCATTTTTAGTTTTATATATATATATATATATATTTCTTGGTAACCTCGCGAATATTTGTTATGTTTATTGTAAGATAGAGTACGTTTAATGTGATGGGAATTCAACTAGGAGGTGTATGCACTGATTTTTGACAACTGATTGTCCATTTGAAGTTTAACGTTTCTGCATTTCTTATCAGCAGTAAAGCTATGTGAGACTCGGGTCTTACACGAAAACCAAATCACGTAAGTTCCCACTGGTACCAAATCTCTTCCTGCTAAAGTGGGAACGTTAATAACTTATGACATGAATGATTTTGTTTAAATCCTAGAAAATCGCTTTACACAACTTTACAGAATTTTCAGCTTTCTAATGAAAAATAACCAATATTTTAAAAGATCCGTCTTTTCCCTCTTTACATATTGATTCAGCAAATCCACAATTTTGTTACAAAGGATAGCTGGGTGGCAATTCTGCAACGGTGAACTGTGTGTGAGCTATCAAAGCTATAGGCCACCCGAAACACCTTAACAACATACTGAACTGAGAATAGTCAAGACAATCTTCTTGGACTCTGTCCACAGTCGTATGTCTTGTGTAGATACAAGGGACCTACATTGTTGAGTGCCAAGTAAACAAGAACCAGCTTTTTTTTTTATAATTCTTTTCGTTCGGAAGGAACCTTCAGCTACTATTATTCAAGGTGACCCAGCTGTCTTGGAGGAAATTGAAACCCTTCTAAATTCTTCGTGCTATGTTGAATGATACAACGCTTGCTATCAACGATAAATCACCTGCTTCAATGCCTCCTCCCTGTTCCATCATCAGTGTGCAGACTCTTTGACCAGTTATTTCCAATGGTGCTGTTCTAAATTTTTAACAACCGGTTCTGTATCTCTCTCTCTCTCTCTCTCTCTCTCTCTCTCTCTCTCTCTCTCTATATATATATATATATATATATATATATATATATATATATATATATATATATATATATATATATATATATATATATATATATATATATATATATATATATATGTAACAAGAAATACTGAATACTGGAGCCAATTTCAAAAATTTATTCTATGAAAAATAATAAACACGTTACTGTGAGACATGTGCTTCGAAAGGTTAGCTTTCAAAGTTTAGTTTCCATACAGAGTTTCCACTTTCCCCCGCTCAGAGTCAGCAGTGAGCAGTTTAGCCCAGTCAAATTAGGATTTTGGTTTCCAAAAATTAGGGGAAAGCTGGAAATGTTTTTAATTCACTTGGGACATCCCAAGCAAGAGAAAACTGAGTTTGCACCATTTTCTGAGTGGAGCTTCCGACGCTATAGCCAAAATTTTGGTTTTTCAAACTTTTTCTTCAGATTTTTATTTACGTAACTACTGCTTCCACAGTGTGTGTCCGAATTTCATTTTTAGTACGTTATTCACTTCAGAATAAGGCAGGCTTTCAAAAACAATATGGAGTCGTCCGTATCACATTTGAAAAAAGGGAAATTGGGGAAAATTTGGGAAATTTCTCTGCAAAATTCCCTTTTTTGAAGTTTGGGGTCCTCTGGACCGGCCCTGGGTCAAAGTATGAAAACCTAAAATAGTCTGAAAAATACGCTTAAATATTAGTAATGTTTTTGCCAAATATCATTTCAATATTTTATATAGTTACTGGGAAAAATATTTCCAAATTTTGCCTCAAAGTAGTAACTATAAGAATATTAATAGAGATAACGAGGATCTAAAATTTCTGGACTTAGTAATATTCATACAAATTTGATGGTTAGTACGTTATTCTCTTTAGAATGATGCAATTTTTAAAATCTAATATTGTTCATGTTCGTATGACGTACTAATAAAGGGAAATTTGCCCAAAAATCTTGAAATTTCTGTGAAAAATATGTTTTGAGATTTAAGGTGCTGTAGAGCGGCCACAAGTAAAAAAGTAAAAGTATGCGCCTCTAATACACATTAGAAACTACGTTGGTAATACAACTTAGGAGCTACAGGGTGTTGGTAATGTTTCTATCAATTCGTTCTAATATCTGTATAATGTCGTCGTTAAAAGTAAAATATTTCCCAATCGAGGAATCTAGAAGAAAAACAATGAGGAGCCACCATTGGCAGCGTTTTGGAAAAGGCAAATAAACTTTCGTGTATCCTATATTTACCATTGTAGACCTGTATCTTCTGCCGTGTTCATTGAAAAACTGTCATTGTTTTTGGCCTGTTAGTATATGATAAAGCAAAAGTAAAAGGCTGAGCTAACACTTAGCATAATATCTACTAAAAAATAACCAAAAGATTGAACCCTCATCGTTTTTCCTCTGAACATTTCGATTCTCTTTTGAAGTACATCATCTCACATTTTATAATGACTTTCTACTCATTAACGCTGACATCATTGACCACATTGTCGAAGTAGATCGCTCTATTCAAAATGCTTCTCACATGGTTCACTTTTCAGATGAACGAAGCTAGTAATCGTAAAATTGAAATAAATGTTTGTTAAAATGAAAATGAAAATTTATCTTCATTAAGAAAAAGCACTCAAATGACGCAAACACTGGTTTAAAGAATCATATAAAGAACGATAAATACAAGTATGTCAATACAAGAAGCAAGAGCAATCAAATAATTCAGTACATGAATGATCAATACAACGATTTTTCATTTTCTTCTTCGTTTGCAACAAGATGAACCGGGACTGTCCGCTTCCAAATTTTCATGTGCTGTTTCGTTGTCTGCATCCAACCCCTCGTCCAGGAAAGGATCAAAAGTCAATCGGTCTTCGGTGTCAACATCCTCCTCGTAGGAAATAACGTCCAATTGGATATACTCGTCTTCAGATGAGGAATTGGTGCAAGTGTGTTCTTTGCACTGTGTGCAGATGACTGAACATTTCATCCTTGTTTTGCGGCAATAACAATTTTTCTGACAACCTTTCGTACAAGTGCAAGAAATCTTATTCAGCAATTCTTGGGGTGCTGCTGATTGGTCTGTCGTAATCAGAAGGAGACCATGTTTCGTGGTCTTCCAACCCCACTATTCACAATTGAGGAAGTACTTTTTCCACACTTGAACCTGAAAATACACTCTTAGAGAATGCCGTCGAGCAGCTGCCTCAGTTGGAGGCAAACATGCCAAATTGAAATCACTTTTTGATAATGCTTTATGGAAGAATTCAAGGCGTGTCTCATTTAGTGATTTGTTACTGCCACCAGTGTACACTGTCACAATAAACTTGGCTCCTGTCTCAGCAATTTGATCAGGAGTGGCGTTAGGATTCATGAACGCTGCGACTGTTTTCTGTAGGCTGGTGTTTTTCTCAAACGTTTTAATGAATTTTACTTTTCGCTGTCTGAAAAATGCAGACGTGTTATCGCAACCACTGAAGGCATGTAGGAATAAAAGATTCTTCTCTGCTTCTTCATACAACTTACAGTTACTAGGACTATACATCACAGAATCTTGCCCTTTTCCAGGTTTCAGTAAAAATATGTTGCCGTAGGATTCTGGCTGCGTCTGAGCCGTCAGAAGAACCATTAGGTCGACGTCCTCCCCAACAATGAAAATAGTTCCACCTTGTTCAGTGAGATCAATTGCGGTGCTGACAATCAATGGATCAGCATCTTCAATAGCCTGCTTGACATGCAAATATTAAGCTCTCATTTTAACAATGAGCATTGATAACAAACGATTTTTATTCTGGTCATTTGATAGGAGTTTTTCTTGAGACATTGCTACCGTCATAGTCTCGTCAAAAATGACTGAAGCTGATGGCATCTTACAAGCTCTTCGCATTCGTTCTGCTGATTTGATGCTTTTATGTGCCGGATCCTCAGGATAACCACCAAACACAATGGTAGCATTGGATCCATAATTATTCTTTGCGTAGTTCACGTACTTGTGAATAATAGATCAAAATTACTCCTTAATATACCACAGAACTCGGTGTAAGAGGAACCCTCCATCAATTACGTAGTCTGCATTGCTTGTATCAGTCACGCTGACTGGAATTAACAAATTATACAGAGCTGATTTAGGTGTTTTACGCATTCCACCGTCAACGAAAAGGGATAATAGATACGGAGCTAATTCAAATGCGAAATATAACATCAGATGTTCTTGTGATTTCACATGGAAAGGAATTCTTCGGAAAATCATATTTGGATTTACAGGGATCTATTCGTCGTGGATATTGACAATACAGTTCATGCCTCGCAGTGGCAATACTCGGTTTTTTTTTCTTTTGAACTTCAGTTCTAGAAGAATCTTGAACTTCACTTCTTTTGAATTTAAGTATCAACAAGCGTTCTGCCTTTGGTTCGTTAAGAAATAAATAATCTTTCATAGCTCTAACGGTTATAAGAAGAATAGAAATAAATAAAAAGATGAATTTTTAAAATTTTTTTTCTGTAAGGAAAGGAGTATAGAGAAATTACTTTGTAGAATAAAGACGGAGGCAAATCGCACTTTCGCAGCTTGTCACGTGGAATGACAAGATACTGCCATCTGTCAGGCTAAAAAGGAACAGTGGAAAAGCAAAGAGAAGAAAATAAGTGGGGTCCATCAACTTGGCAGTGCTCGTCGTCTTCCATGACATGGAATTAAAATCCGGTAAGGACCTCTTTCTTCCAGAGAAGCAGTCACTCATTTCAACACAGACAAGATTTTTTTTTTTCTTAAAGGACGTTTGCTGTTCGTCAGGAAAGCAGGCAAAAAGAAGTGATAAATAAAATACATAGTTCAAATAAAAATATAAAATGAAAACTGGAAAGATGAAAGAAAGGTTTCGTAAAATAATTTAATTCAGTACATAGATAAATAATTTACCCTATAATCATTATTGTAATCGTATAGTAATAAGCCATGCATTTTAACGCTGTTTCTATGTTCACAGATGACTTACATGTTTCCGTTTACAATTAGTTTCATTAGTTCCTTCAACATTACTCTTCCTTTGTGAATTACTCAATTTTACATTTTTTTAAATGTAATCAATTTTACATCTAGTATTCCTAATCTGAACAAAGTTTAGTTTGTTACAATTCTTATTCTTTTTTTTTTTAAAAAAATGTATAACTTTGTTGGTCTCCAAATTTTCTGTAGCTATAATATGACGAAAGTACAAAATGTAGTTCTCAGATAAAGTAGGAGAACTGTTTTCAGGTCAAAACATATTATATTTTCGTAAATTTTTAGCATATGAAAATATAAAATGAAAAAAGTGACTGAATCTTTGGAAATAGAGGAAATAGAATAAAAAGAAAATATTCTCCACAGAATCTCTGCAAGGATCCCCCACTTCTTTCTTTTAGCAAAATCATTTCTAAACGCTTCTGCACTTTCCTTTTTTAAGGACTGCACACGTGATATACACCACAAGGGTTATTGTTGGTGCTAAAATCAATTAACTGTTTTATATGTATAGGGTGTAACATAAATACATGGCCAAAAGTGACGAGGTGATTGCTGACACACTGAGAAAAAAAGGACTAGGATTTCCGTGTGGATACATTGTATTTACGCGGGTGCGCTCCTTAAGTAATGTAATTTCATGTATAAAAGTACAGCAAGTGGGAACACCATGCCAAGTCTGGAGTTCGGCGTCGAACTAGACTCGCTGTGATTGGATAATTTTCTTCACATGATTGGTTTCGTGTTGAAAACTATTACTCTCGTAAGGTAGGGAGCCACAGATTTAGAAAGAAGCAGGAGGGAACAATCGTAGGAAGGTGGTAACAACATTATATACGTAAGTTACCACCGTCGGAATGGGTATGGCGTTAATTCTAGATTTGAAATGGTGGTCCTACAATACAAAATTTTCGCTGGACGGTGGTGTAGACAGTACTACGGATGAAACAACATTACTTAATGAGGTGACGCGCGTAACCTGGTAAAAACAGCATTTACATGCCGACTGGAGTATGCATTTCTCTCAGTGCATCCAAATAAGTATAAATGTTTCTATAAACATAGGTCCGATGCCACTTCGTTTCCGAGTTACAGGATGTTCAAATGTCGAATCCCTCCACTGGCTCATTATGGGGAAGTAAATGGAAAAAATGAAATGAAATCTTTGAGTTTTACGTCCCACGATTATGCCGGCTAGGCTAAAGGAGACGGTAATTATGAGAAATGAATAAAATGATGGAACGAAGAAAGTGGGAGAACCCCGAGAAAACCCACGAGCACGGTGTTTGTCCCCACAAAGTCCACATGGCGCGAGCTGGGATCGAACTAGGGATCCTAAGCGCCGGAGGTGAACGCTCTACCACTGAGCCACCGCGCCTCCAGGGAAGTAAATGGAAATGTTCAATATTACAGGAATAATACAATCAAGTGGAATTACGCCTGTGCAAACACATTTACACTAACATAGAAAATGAAACTAATCAACATTTGAGCTTATTGGGTTGCCAGTGTTGCCAACCTGGTACAAATGTTGTTTTCAAATAGAACTAGATGTCCACACCAAGTGGGCAACATTTATTACCCAATAGCATTACTTTGTGCCTTTTAACATATAATTACTTTGTGGCTTCATACGTAAGTTATTAGGGGTAAAAGTGAGAGGGAAAGTCCCCCACCGAAAAATATATACGGCGTCCCTCCACTTCCTAAAAAAATACAATGGGCAAAGATATGCAGGGAGACGGCATGACGTTATGCCTTTATCTACCGTTCCCCTACCTTTTAAGATGCACTTTTACCCCTGTTCTCATGTGCCATTTATTTGTAGCGACACAATAGCCCTTTCATGCAAGATTTGTGATCTATGAACTGTTGTTTCCTATTATGCGCCGTTAATTGACTTCACACTTGGACACCTTGTCTTTCGAAGACGAAGCGAAATTTACCCCATGTTTAGGAACATTATGTCATCAATCATATGCTAACGTATGGACGTCTAGTGCTAGTTGAAAGCGTAACACTTTGTACCAGTTTGGCAACACCGACAACCCAATAACCTCAAATATTGATTAGTTTCATTCTCTATGTTAGTATAAATGTATTTGCACAGGCATAATTCCACTTGATTGTATTGTATTATTCTTGTAATATTGAACATTTCCATTCACTTTCCCATAGTGAGCCATTGGAAAGACTTGACATTTGGACACCCTGTATCTCGGAAACGAAGCGGCATCGGACCCATGTTTATACGAACATTTATACTTATTTGGATGTCCGCAATCACCTAGTCACTTTTGGCCATGCATTTATGTTACACCCTGTATATACCTACCACATCATCATTTTTTCTTTCAGGTACTTCCCAAGTAACCTTAATCCCCATATGAAGGACGTGGCTCATCTATCTTAGAAGTATGGATATACGTAATTATGTACTCGTGTTATAATTCTTCCATGAAACATTCGATTGAGGTGGAAAGAATTTCTGCAATTAATACACTGTTAACAGTCGTATTATAGAACATATGCTACTCTATTACCCGTTTGAAGCAGATCACATCTTTTGAATAGTTCTATACGAAATTTTACAACAGTAGTACAGTATTTTCTGAAGCTATACTATCAATTTGGGTAACTTGTTCACTGCAAAGAAAGGGAGACTGCAATAACGATCATTTTAGCCGATAATATTTTAAACTATGCTAGACTTTGAGAAATCAAATTTAGGACTATGAAAAATCGAGTACTTGGAACATCTGCTTATGTTATTAAGTCATTACAAACATTTTAGACGATATGATATACAACTTACATGCCAAAGTGGCTACTTGGATAATGTTTGTTTATTACTATAATTTGACGAATCTGGAGATTTTCGAGCCCTTGCTAAGTAGGGCTTTTAATCATAAAACACAGCATGCTTTAAAATTCCTTAATGAAGAATTCAGAATAATAGATCGTTTGCTCGTCTCTTAATTTCATTGTTCTCGAGTGTCATTTGCACACAGTGGTCGCTATAGACGCTCTGTCTGAAATAATTCTTCTGATGTGAATTCAAAAATATGACCTGCTTCTAAACTGACACCATGGTTCAGGCACCCTATACTCTCTCTTCTCGAGTAAAGATTGTTGTTCTTGTATAAATGGCACACCTTTTATACACAATTGTACTTGTAAGCTACCCAAAATATTTAAACTATTTATTCTCGAACCATTTTAAATTTGAGCGATGGGGTCAGCGTAATGATCTTCCTCTAGACATACATACAGTATCTAAGCATCTACATTGTATATCAAGACTTTAAATAACAGTAAACACAGGATTGTAAATTAATATAAAATCTTTCTAAAAATCAAAGTTTTTTTAATATTATTATTATTTCTAGTACATGATGAGTCTAGTATGCTCTAAATGTAAGTTTCTTGTTGAAGATAGTACCGATGCATTCACGAGCCTGTTATCAGGGCAGAACTGTCCCGTATAGATCAAGTGGGAACTCTCCCCAGACCTCGGGCCATAAGGGGGAAAGAGTTAGGTTCTTTAGGAAAAGCAACAGTTTACTATTTCTAATTCATTCTTCGGGTTCAAAATATTTAGAGATGATGAAACATAATTTGAATGACATTTTTACGACTGTGGAGATTATACTATAGTCGCGAAGTGTACTAATAGGGAACATTACTACCACTGATACGAAAAATCTTTTACGTTCGCTCCAGGCCCCAAAAATGGTGACATCTTTGGGTCATCTGTTTTAGATTTGGTACTGAAAAAAAAAATGAAGACATTGGATTCTAGTGAAGTAAACTGGACCATGACCAAAAAATAGAGCCGTTCGGGATCACCAAATGTGACTCCTAAAATTACAACCGGTCCAATAACTGGAAGTCTTTTGAGATTTACTAATTTTTATTTCTAATTAACTGAATCAGATGAATAAGTGGTATCCGTATCAACAACATGCAGTATAAGTAATGCATGGGTCATCCAGGTCCAAGAATTTACCTATGCAATGTGTTACATGAAAATGACCCTAAACGTCATCACTCAATGCATCTAACGAATTCATTGCAAGTAAATGCAATTATGTCGTGCTTAAGTATTTCTAAGCTGCAGTGACAGAAGCAGAACTTTTTGATAACGTTGAAACTTCGAATTCCTGTACTATAAGTCGTGATTTCGTGCTACACAAAAATCTCAACACAGAAACACCTATCTACCTACCTACACCAAAATAAAATTTAAAAAAAAAAAAAAAAATGGTCAGATTGTAGTCATAATATACGACGTTCTCTCTCGCTGTAGCATGCAATAAAGAGATAAATATATCTTATTTGGCATGGTACGTTCTCTCTTGAGGCCATAAACTTCAATACTGAGTTATTTTTTTTAAAAAAAAAGAAAACCTCAAGGAAACAAATGCCTGGCGCCGAAAGCTTTCGTCATCAATCAAGTTGTTTTACTGGGCACAGACGTTGCGTGATAAGTCTACAAGAGGCCAAAAGAACAATTTTAGCAGGTAAAGGGAGGTAAAGGGATAGAGGGGTATTTTGGATACATATAGTGACGGTGCCTTCTTCAACGGAGAATTTCTTTAATGTGTAGCTGGAAGCAATTTGTAGCCCCAGGATCTGGCATTGAAACGAGGAGTCTAAAGGATATATATTGAGGAGAAAGAAAAAAAATAACACAGAACGATCTTCCCTCTTGCCTAAAATGACGTATCTTGTCAGGTGAAATTACTATCATTCTGTCTGGAGTACTTTTGATAACTACAGCCTTTCCGTATTGCAAATTACTGCGTTGCCACTCTTTGACAGGGAGAATTTGATAGCAGGGAACGAACTTGCCATATGAAAGGTTGTATGTTGTGGTTAACTTCGTCACAGATTACACTAATTCCGTTCAGGTGGGCTGGTCTAGAGGAGTTGCAAAAGAAATGGGGTTTCATGACGGAGAGAGAGAGAGAAATGGAGATGAAGGATTTCTCTCTCTTTCATGTACCCATGACACGGTCAAAAACACCGACTCAGAGCACGCAACGAAAGCCTATCACAAGGGAGACGAACTGATAACGCCGTGAGGTGCCAATTTTAAATCGTTTTCAACTTGGTATTAGCCTGGTAACCACAGAAAATTGAGATTATTATTCAAGTTATCGATGAATAACAGATCAATTGCTGTGGAACCACAAACTTTGGAGCGGAACAAAGAAGGCAGTGATGCACTGAAACAAAAGGAAAATTACTTGATTTCTTTAAAGAAAGAGGAAGAAAAAGATAGAAGTGTGATCTAATATACCTATTTAAAACATTTAAGAAATCGAAGAAAAAATTAAACTCAATATTGGTGATGAGTATTTAGCAAAATCTTTTAAAGTTACCATATAACATATTATTTTTAACCACCTGTCAAGAATATTGACTTTGAAAATAGGTATCGTTTATCTAGAAATTCAGAACATGGCACATTGAGATATAATCTAGTATTTTTTTGAAACCATACCAGTTTTAATCACCTGTCGAGTTCAAAAATGTTTAATTTCTTATTTTTTTAAAAAATAGACATATCAGATTACCCTTGACAGCCTAGTTTTATTATTTTTTTCTTTATAAAGGAAATAATATTAAGTATTCTATAATCTTTCGCTTCAATACATCATTCTATTCTCCACATTGAAACAGACAGACATTTCACACTGAACTAAGTCCACAAAAAGTGAATTTCAAGTGAATTCTTGTATTTTGTAACATACTCAAATTTGTGAAACTGTAGAATGTATCCAGCGAAAATCTTGGCCAAAGGTAACCATTTGCCTTTAGAGGATCAAAATGCACGAACTGATTTTGGAGCTTCCTAAAATATTTCATGAAATAGACACTAGTTTGGACAGATACAGACACAACTCTCATGCATTCCTCATAAGGTTAATTTGTCAATAATTTCAAAGTGCTTGTACATATTTTCTATTTTGTAAATAAAGCATTCTTGTTGTTGAAAATAGTATTGATAATTGGATTCATTTTAAAGTTAATGACATACGCGTAATACCTACTTAGACTGACGATTGTTCAAGTACAATTTTCTTATTGATATTCTAGTTGCTTTCATTTTTCTTTACATATTTCTCTTTGAACACAACAGGGGTACACCTTATAATAAGTGTTTAATCACGTTATGTAACATTACTATTACACAATTAGCGTACATTATACATACTATACATGCATTATACATGTTGTACAGTGCTTGTCAAAAGTTCCGGAACGGCTAAATATCTTCGTTAGAATGCGTTTTTCTGAAAATTTGAAAGATACAAAAGTTGGAGAATATCAACAGACCTATCGAAAACTCGTGCCCGTTAAAATGTGTGCGCCCCACGGGGCCCATCTGTGACTTTTCAAATTAGAGCCCCCATTTTTTATCCCAAATTCGGTATCTGCGGGACAAACTAAATCAGAATATGTACTGCCCAAAGCTGTAGGCCTATGATGTGAATATTAGGCCCTACAAGGCTGGAAAAACTATTAGGGTGAGTAGTGTGAAATGTTCCGGAACGGCAAAATATTTTGGTTAGAATATGTTTTTCTGATAATTTGAAATACACGAAAGTTGCAGGATACCAATAGAACTATCGGAAGCCCGTGCCTTTCAAAAATTGTGCGGCCCTGTGTGGGCCCCACGGGGCCCATCTGTGATTTTTCAAATGAGAGCCCTCATTTTTAATTGCAAATTCGATATCTACGGAACAAACTAAATCAGAATATAATCTAGTCCCAGGCCCTACAGCCTACAGTTTTCACTGCAAATTGTTCTGCACGAAAATATGTGAACATACTGTCGTGCTCAGTTCTGTTTTGTTTCGGACGATGGTTCCCAAAAGTGCTCAAAAGTGGGTTAATGATGAAATGTCCCAGAATTCTGAATTTGCTAAATGGAATCCCGCGAAACGTACTGACAAGTAAATTCGTAGGTCATGAAAGTAGATACTACGTAATTGATATAGGACACCACTCTAAAAAATCTTCTGAAACTTGCCTGTAAAATTCAAAGCAACCATAGGTTTCTGTGCATTTACAGTAACTTGGCTAAAGAAAAAAAAAATAGCCAGCATTTAGTTTTCAGGAATACTGGGAGAAAGAGAAAAGAATACGGCAACTTTGAATAAGGTTTGAACTTGAGTTGATAAATTACAAGTCCAGGGCTCTATTGATTTCACTACATTTCCAAACAGAGAATTTCAGATCCAAACAGTATTGAAGCTCGGAAGTGCGTTGTCTGAACTCCGAGAACATAAACTGCATTACGCACACGATTTAAGTCATATTTTAATCATATTTGCAAATGTTATCTAGATATCGAATTTGGCATTCACTGAAAAATATTTCCAAATTCTGTAAAAATAATGAGTAATCACGATGGCAGCAGCAAATACTAGATCAGAATTGCATCGACGGCTACGATAAGAAACAATTTTCGCACTCTGCACACGTATAAAACTGACAACTGGATCCATACGACAACTCTCTGCGATATTCCTTCGTGTAAATGGAAACATGTAATACCAACACTTGTGCGAAACTTCACTGATGTGAGAGTTCATAACAACGTGTACACATTTTTAACAGTGTATAGGAGCCCTACAAATCCCAAGTTTGCTTTATTAAATGATAGTCCCTAGTAATCATAGTAGATTCCGATGCTAGGAAAGTATTATAGTACAGTATGTACTTATATGTAGGGCTCTACAGTACAAGGTGATTATGGAACATTGGCTACTGGGGTTGTCAGAAATGAATTCGACGTGGCAAAATCATGTTATGTCTAACAACTGCAGAATGAGTTGCTATGCAAGCCTAAGTGGGAAGAAATTCTAAGGGGATCAACAATATTGTCCTGTAAAATGCACCTCATATCCTGTTGGCTGTGTCTACGTGCAGCCTGTTATGTACTGTACAAGATGTCACTACAGAGACAGGGAACCCAAGGTTCGTCACTCCCTTAGTATTTTTCAACTCCAAATCCTCTCTGTTGAAAATGTTGTGTTTGCATTTGAGAAAACGTATTTGCATTTAATTAAATGTTCGAATTGATGTCCTTCTGCGACCTGACAATAACCAAGACGTAAATAAAACTCATTCATAACTGCAGCTAACATATCTGATGTAATTTAGTTTGAAATATTTACTATGCTTTCCTTCAGTTGTTCAATATTATAAGATTTCTACTCATATGCTTTGCTTTTCAGACATCCCCAGTACAAAACGTCAAGCGGAGTTAGATCAGGAGGCCTAGGTGGCCATTCTATGGCCTTACTCTATCACAATTCTATGATATGACCTTACTGTATCACCATAACGTCTCATCATCAGAATAGTAACTCTTTCGGCTAAATTCATTGTGCCTAATAGAATGCATTTGAAGAAACAATTGAGAGGTGAAGACACCAATAATTACGTAAGTACACACTTGAACTCTTCTAAAACTTTATTCTTAATCTGTGCCTGTCTGCACTCTATTCTCTTTACCAATCATACACCACAATTACACTAATTTTGTTTTAATGCATCAATTTTGCAGAACATTATGACATATAACACACTTCTACCTTGTTGGTACAGGGACACCTACTTGCAAAATAGCACTTTGGTTCCCTGGTGCCCATAGAGTCTAACATTTTCATTTTCCTACCAGCCCAACAAACCTGTTAATTTTCACGCAACTTTTGTAACTTAGAAGTTTTCAGAAAAACGCACAGTAACCGAGATATTTAGCCCTTCCGAAACTTTTCACACTACTCACCCTGATAGTCTTTCCGGCAATGTAGGGCCTAATATTCACATCCTACAGCTCTGAGCAGTGCATATTCTGATTTAGTTTGTTCCGTACATATCTAGGGATGCGCACGAGTCGAGACATGTCTCGAATCTCGACTCGACTCGACTCGAATTCGAGTCGAGATTCGAGTCGAGACACACTTTGTAAAATTCGAGACGAGTCGAGACAAACGTGTTTCTCGACTCGAATTTTCGAGTCGAGACACGAGTCGAGTCGAGACAGCTCATAAAAATCTCGACTCGACTCGAATGTCTCGAAAATTTTTCTAAAACTTTTAATATTATTATGAAGAAATTATTCATTCAGGAACAGCCTTGAAACCAATTCCAGCATTTATTACTTTAGAAAGGTACAGAACGTATAAATTTAATAGTTAATCTTCCGAGATCAAGATTTAATTTTCAGCTCAATTCAGTTAATTAAAACTAGTAATTAATGTCGTGATATTTGATTGTACTTCAAATATAATAATAATAATAATAATAATAATAATAATAATAATAATAATAATAATAATAATAATAATAATAATAATAATTGATTATCTAGTTTGTATAAAACTATTATCCGTAGCCTATATCTAGTCTGTATAAGAACATTGCAATAAAGTGAACATCATAAATTCTCTGAATGAGCAATTGGCAGTCTATAGTAATTTAGCATAGTTATAACTATTGTGTTTTTATTTCCATGAACGCCATAGGGCTACATAACTTCTGGACAGGGCCGGATTTAGGGGGGTGCAAAGGTGCACGCTACCCCCCTTTGTTGTAAATATACCTATCTAAAATGAGAAGCTAGCAGTGAAAATACCGCGACACTGGTGTGTCGTGAATGGGCCACTGGTGTACCGCGAGGATATCAAAACAAAATTATTAATTCTATAGCAATCAAATTGCAAAACGTAGGGGAAAATGTATATTTGTATTGCACATTACTATGAACCTCTGCTATGAATCTACAATTTTAAGTTTCATGCCGTGTTACTTTTCTGTACATTTCTAATGTTGAAAAAAGTATTTGTTATTGTTATGACCATTATTGCTTCTTTATCGTTACAGACTATTTCGTATCTTGAAAATTTAAAATATCATTCAATCCTTTCGATAAATTATTCACATTTGTGTTTTAAAAGTAAAATAGATTTATTTGTTCGTTCGTTATTTAATGATCTTTATTCTTAGTAAAAGGTTGGATACAGTTTTCGAAAGAGTAAGCGTATTTTTAATAACCTGAGTCCAACATTTCATTGCAGTTATTTTCTCCTTTTAAATTAGAATGAAAAATAAGCATAGTGATTTACCACGAGGAAAACCCAGTGATTGAGTTTTATTCTCTGTGCGAAGGAAATCAGTAATCAAAGAAAAAAATACCAGTGTGTTTTATATTTACAAACAATAATATCTATAAGTGTGCCGCGAGAATCCATGTTACACCCGTAGTGAGCTGCAAGTTGAAAAAGGTTGGGAAACGCTGGTTTAGAGGAAAGAATAATTGGTACACTCCCTCCTCCCTGCTCTCTCTCTGCCTAGTATATTTTCTTTATTTTATTGTCTCCGAAACACCATTCCAGACAAATGCTTTTCGGTAGAAAAGCTAGAAACAAACCATCCCGCTCTTGGACAAAGTGGGCAACATGCGGTAGTCAGGTCAATGAACCTGCTTTGGAAATTTTCGTGCAATTTAGATTACTGAGAGGGTGTAGTTTCTTCAACTAAGCCGCCTTCTACTATGGCTCGTGCCATAAATAAGTCATCGTCTGATCGTATGGGAAACACCGCTAGTTGTCCTTGCCTGGCATCTGTTTCATATTCATATTAGCCAGTGACGGCGATAGAGGGCGCGCAGACCCCGCGGTGCAGGGGAGCATACTTGAGGGGGCCTCTACAAGGTACGCTCAGCAAGGCACCTTTTACTTGTCATTTATAATTTTAATGCATTTTGAAAGCGTTTCTATACAGCTTATAATTAATTCTAACAGTTTCACAGAATAAAACCAGTTGAGAATGTTCCATGAGCATCGCCAGAACGAACTTAAAAAGAATGGAGATATGGAGCAGGAAGGAAAACTGTCATTTTTCCTACCTCGCAAAAATTAGTAATTAGTAAAATATTATCTCTCTATGACTTACAGTTCTCGAGATATGGCTGCTTAAATATCTAGAAATTTGAACTTTTTGGCCAGTATTTGGAGAACGGTGGCCAGTTGCCAGTAGACAGTTAATCAGTGGACACTGGTTATTATTTGGTATTAAAATGTTCACCACCCTCTTAGGTATTGATCAACACCAATATGATCTCTCTACAACTTACGGCTCCCAAGCTATTGCTCCTTAAATATCTAGAAATTGGCCATTTTTGGCCAACATCACGGGAACGGTAAGTCATAGAGAGATGATATTGGTGTTAATCAATACCTAAGAGAAAGGTAAACAATTTGGTACCGATATTAATTAGTGGCAACTGGTCATTGGCCAAACCAGTGGCCAGTTGAACAGTGGCCACCGGTTACTATTTGGTACCAAAAAGTTTACCATCTTCTTAGGTATTGATCAACATCAATGTCATCTCTCTACAACTTATGGTCCCTGAGCTATGGCTCCTTAAATAGCTAGAAATTGGCCATGTTTTTGGCCAATATCACGGGAACGGTAAGTCATAGAGAGATGATATTGGTGTTAGTCAATACCTAAGAGGATGGTATGCATTTTAGTACCGATATTAATTGGTGACCACTATACAACTGGCCATTGGCCAAACTAGTGGCCAATTGGCTAGTGTTAATCGGTTACTATTTGGTACCAAAATGTTCACCATCCTCTTAGGTAATGAACAACATCAATGTGATCTCTCTGTGACTTATGGTTCCCGAGATATGGTTCCTTAAATCTCTGGAAGTCGGCTATTTTTTGGCCAATATCTTGGGAACGGTAAGAGTGACGCGAAAAATTTAATCACTTTTTCTGATAGTTTTTGAAGCTCTATCAAATACACGGTTCAAAATTGAAAAATCGCAAATAAGAGACAGACGGACAGACAGACACACAGACATAAAGAATTCAGTATCGAACTTTTTAAGTTCGTTGATAATGAAGTAATAATTAAAATCAAATAATGAGGAATGACTGTGAACATGAATGTCAGGTTCCTCTTTGCGATTTTCCAAAGATTTTATTTTCCAGTGTAACATTTGAATATTATTATGTTAGTCTATAATGCCATATTTTCGACATCGTGTATCTTAGACTAGAATTACAGTGTATTACAATAAATTATCGTATTTACCAGAAATATCTTCCAAGAAAATAATTCGAGATATAACAACTTGTTATTTGAAGAAGACAGTTGCTTACTGACAAGGGAGTGGCTCCACTGAGATCCGAACGAGACAATTGTGTTCGCATTGGATAACTAGACGAATCCCGAAGTTATACGTGCCACCGGGCGGGATATCGTGAGTTACAACATATTCAACGAACTTAAAAAGTTCGTTACTGAATTCTCTATGTCTGTGTGTCTATCTGTCCGTCTGTCTGTTATTTGCATTTTTTTTTTCAATTTTGTACAACGCATTAGATAGAGCATCAAAAACTATCAGACAAAATGATTAAATTTTTCGCGTCAATCTAACCGTTCGCAAGATAGTGGTCAATAAATGACCGATTTACAGAAATTTAAGTAGCCATATATCGGGAACCGTAACTCATAGAGAGATCATATTGGTGTTGATCAATATCTAAAAGGATGGTAAACATTTTGGTACCAAATAGGAACCGGTAGTCACTGTCCAACTGGCCAGTAGTTTGGCCAATGGCCAGTTGGCCAGTGGCCACCAATTAATATCAGGAAAAAATGTTTAACATTCTATTAGGGATTGATTACCACCAATATCATATCTCTATGGCTTACTGTTCCCGTGATATTGGCCAAAAACATGGCCAATTTCTAGATATTTAAAAAGCCATAGGTAGGAAATTACCTGCTAGAATATTTTGAACAGAGTCATTTGTTCGGAAACGATTGGGTAAATGGTAAACTCGGTGAACATGTATCCCATCATTTTCAAGGCCACACTTTTTTGGGGTAAAAACTTTTTACTAAAAAGTTTGCCCCAGGGTTCCCCGCAGGGCCCCAGACGGGATCCAACTAAAAAGTTTCAAATGGCAAGGGGGGTCAAGTAGCACATCGTTTGAAATCTGTTGTAAAATGAAGGAAAATGGAGCAAGTCTCGACTCTCTACGACAACCCTGTGCAAAATGGCGGCGGGTCAAAATGAAAACAAAAACTTAATTGAAAAGTCCACGCCACCCGTATAAATCGAAAATGGTGAGACAAATGTAAAAACAAGAAAGGACGTGTGGCATTACGAGATCGAGCTAAAGAGAATTTCACAGTAAATATCAAGCTCAAGCTCGAATTAGTGAGAAACTTGACTAGTGTGATCCTCATTGAGATTAGCGAACGCGAGCTCCATTGAGGATAGAGAGCATGAGCCCGAGTGAGTCACGGTTGCAAAATTACCAATTTTACTTCTTTCTTTCTTTCTTTCTTTCTTTATTTTCTTTTCTTTTTTTCCTACTCCAATGCGTAAGGTTTATGAACAGCAGAAGTGCTTGCTAGAAAGACCTTAATTAGCATTGCTTGAATTATCCATAGACTAGGAACTGCTTAGATATCAAATGCAACTTACGTTCGCATTTTAATAATTCAGGTTGTAATTAAAACCTTGAATACTGAGCAGATGAGCACGGAGAATGTTTTGTTGGGGTGTATTTCTAATACGCAATTAATTCTTCATAAACAAATACAACTCTATAGTATCTGAAGCGGCATGAGTTGGATTGAATGAAAATGTGAACATGTATTCGAACTGCGCAATGTATTGTTAATTATCATGAACTGGAACAATTAGAAAAAAAAATGGAAGCGCGACTGATGAGCACCAAACATCAAAATTTCAAAAGGCATGGTCAAAGCTCACACCTCAAAGACCAGAAAAAAAGATTGCCCCATCAACTAACCGTCGTCTTGTCCAAGTCAGATGCTTCTTTTCATTGTGAAATTTCCTGCAAGTTAATCAGCATGTTGAAAATTTCCTACATTTTAAATTTATTTAGTATGCACTGATCAGTCAGAACATTATGACTACCAACCTACTATCGATACAATTTCCGTCCAGGCGATATCTGTGTCACCTGCCGACGAATGCCTGCTAGACATTCACGCGTACGGTGCATGTAGTATCAGTGAGAGTGCTGGCCGTGTGTAGAATGGGGAAGGCGCGCGATCTGAGTTTGACCGGTTGTAATGGCCCGCAGACTCGGCAGGAGAATTTCGGAAACTGCAGGACTTGTCGGATGTTCGAGGAGTGCTGTGGTGAGTGTCTTCAACAAGTCGCGAAACCAAGGGAAAACGAAGTCCAAACGTCGAGGGGTTGGGCGCTCCCACCTCATTACAGATGTCGGACGTCATAGGCTGGGCAGACTGGTAAAACAAGACAGGCAGCGAAATGTGGCAGAGCTAACATCATACTTTATTACTGGGCAAAGTACAAGTGCGTTTGAACACACAGTGCACCGAACACCCCTAACGATGGACCTCCGAAGCCCATGTCCCATCTGTGTGCGAATGTTAACACCACGACATCGGCAACTACGACTGAAATGAACACATGACCATCGTCATTAAACCTTGGCACAGTGGCAGAGCGTTGCATTGTCTGATGAATCCCGATACCTTCTTCATCATGACGATGGGAGGGTGCGAATCCGTCGTGTTACAAGAGAACAGTTCTTTGACACCTGTACTGCGGGACGGAGACAAGCTGGCGGTGGCTTAATTATGCTCCGGAAAACATTCACGTGAGCATCCATGTGTCTAGTGAAGCTCGAGCAAGGCACCATGACGGCCAAGGCGTATCACACACTGCTTGCAGACGACGACCATGTTTCCCAACGGGAGTGGCATTTTTCGAAAAGATAATGCACCATATCACAAGGCCAGGATTGTGATGGAGTGGTTCGAGGAGCACAGAGGCAAGTTCCAAGTGATGTGCTGGCCGCCCAACTCGCCTGATCTGTCCTAATCGAACACAAATGGGATGTGATTGAACATGACTTCAGAGCGCATCGCCCCTGTCCGGAATTTACGGGAATTAGGTGACGTGTGTGCAAGAGCGCCGATCCTGGGGGGCCGAGGGGGCTCCCCCAAAGCTCATGTGAGCCCCCGCATTGTATTTATGAATATACAGTATTTGGCATAATTTGAATACAATTTGAATTAAAATCCTCATATATATGCCTTCTGCATCTGAATGCCCCCCCACATTTACAGAAAAATCGGCGCCCTTGCCTATGTGTACCAATCAACTCTCTCCAGTGACCTTTCAAGGATCATTGCGTCCATGCCAAAACGCGTCGCCATTGTTATCCGTGCCAAAGTTGGACACACTGACAATAAGGTAGGTAGTCATAATATTCTGGCTGATGTGTGCGTATATTTTAACTCGTATATTTTGTCTCGACTCGAATTTCGAGACGTCTCGACTCGAATTCGAGTCGAGTCGAGACAGAGACTGTCGAGTCGAGACACGAGTCGAGACAGAAACATATTTTCGAGTCGAGACACGAGTCGAGACAACATTTTCTCGAGACGAGTCGAGACAGGCTTAAATCTCGACTCGACTCGACTCGAATGCATCCCTATAACATATCGAATTTGGAATAAAAAATGGGGGCTCTCCTTTGAAAAGTCACAGATGGGACCCGTGGGGCCCACACAAGGCCGCACACATTTTGAAAGGCAGGGACTTCTGATAGTTCTATTGATATCCTGCAACTTTTGTATGTTTCAAGTTTTCAGAAAAACGTATTCTAATCGAGGTGTTTCCGGAACTTTTCACAGAACCCACCCTAATAGTTTTTCCGTCCCTGTAGGGTCTGGTACTCAGATCCGACAGCGTTGAGCAGTATATATTCTGATTTAGTTTGTTCCATACATACCGAATTTAGAATAAAAAAAATGGGGATTCTCATTTGAAAAATCACAGATTGGCCCTGTGGGGCCCACACAGGGCCACACACATTTTGAAAGACACGGGCATCCGCTAGTTCTATTGATATCCTTACACTTTTGTATCTTTCAAATTTTCAGAAATGCGCATTCTAACCACAATATTTTGCCGTTCCGGAACTTTTCACATTACTCACCGTAATAGTTTTTCCAGCCCTGTAGGGCCTAACATATCCTACACCTTTGAGCAGCACATATTCTGATATAGTTTGTTCCGTAGATACTGAATTTGGAATAAAAAAAAATGGGGGCTCTCATTTGAAAAATCACAGATTGGACCAGTGGGGCCCACACAAGGCCGCACACATTTTGAAAGGCAAAGGCATCCGGTAGTTCTATTGATATCCTTACACTTTTGTATCTTTAAAATTTTCAGAAAAACGCATTCTAACCAAGATATTTAACCGTTCCGGAACTTTTGAGAAGCACTGTATAATTCTTACTAGTAAGGTGTTGATGATATACAGGGTGTTTCAAAACAAAACCGACAACGTTTGAGAGGTGATTCCTGACACCAAGATAAGACAAAAAGAATAGACCACCCTGGGTGCACAAATGCTTCCTTTTGGAATTATATGTTGCCAAAAACATGAAAAATTGAACTTTACATGTCCATAGCTCCAATACTATGGGACCTACATTAGTCGGGTCAAGACTTCACTTAGGAACTAATACGTGCCCGATCCAAATATCCATGCTTCAGAATTCTCGGGTACTTCCGTAACAATTTTTATTGAGGTAGTTGGTGAGTACTTCAAGTCATACGCCCGCAGCCAAACTCCCTCGGCAAAAAATGCTACATGAGTACCTTAGGATTCTGAAACATGTATTTTTGGATAGTGCATATATTAGTTCCTAAGTGAAGTCTTGATCCGACTACGGTAGGTCCCATAGGTTTGAAGCTATGAACTTTTAAAGTTCAAATTTTCATGTTCTCGGCAGCTTATAACTCCGAAAGGAAGCATTTGTGCACCCAGGTTGGTCTATACATTTTGTCTTATCTTGGTGTCAGGAATCACCAAACGTTGTCGGTGTTGTTTTGAAACGCAATGTAGATTTCTAGTACGTGTCCAAGTACGTGTATGGTTCTCCGTTAAACTGTCGATTAAGAAAAGAATAGGCCCTATATTCGATAATGACAAGGAATCATGCGACGAGCAGGTTTAATGTTTTGTCTCATCTAGACCAAAAGGTGTTTGCCTCCCTCACCCATACTTACAAAATTTCAATTCAGTAGAAAGTAAAAAATAAATTTATTTATACATATCATAATTTCAAGATTTTTAAAACATATGAATTTCAATGAATTTTCTTTTAAATCTGTTGTAAAAAAAAAAAAAAAAAAAATGTTACAACTATTTGTCCTTTCTAAATAAAATGGAAGACTTTGGGGCAAAATTCCGTCAAGTCCAAAAAGCATAAGTGTAAAGGAGAGCTTCACAAGGGTTTCTTGTCGTCCGATTTTCTTCAAACTTAGCATATATATATACTAGACCGAAAATAAATCGACCCCTATTTTTTTCTTTCGGGAAATAGGTTAAGGGGACAAAAAGCCCCTTTTCAAAAAAGGGTTCCTTGACTAAAAGGGCCACATTAAAGAAACGGAACTCTCCCGATGCTAAGATGACTTCAAAGTAGGAAATACGGGTTTTGTCATTTTTGCGAGAACATGGTTTCAGGGGACAATGGCTCCCTTCGAAATGACAAAGGACCCCGCACAATTATTACGGAAATTAGATTTCGGTGGTATTGTTTAACGATATTCTGGAAAGACTGAAAAAGACTGAAACCGTGATATGTTGTAGATATTTTGATCCTGACAAGGGAACCTTCCGAAAATGATAGTTGCAGTGAAAGATGTGGCCTATGCCAATTGAAAGAGTTGTAACAGAGATGTTCATTCCCAAAAAATCAGCTGCCCATAGCAATAGGTTCAAGAAATAAAAGGGTTGGAAGTTCGGGAAACAGCAAGGTTGGACAAGGGGAAAAGGTGCAAATTCCGCAAAAAAGGTGGGCACGGCAAAATACAATGGTGACAAGTGATGTATAGAAAGAGACTTGCCACAATAGGGAACAAATGAAGGCCACCAGTGGGGTTAACAGTGTTGCCAACTGCAATGACAAGTACATGTTTTGCAAAGAGCACTATATGAAGTGAGTGCAATATTCAGTGTCAACCTCTCATGTAGAACATAAGATATGACGTGTATAATCAGTGGTACAATCTAACAAAAGAGAATAGAAAAAACAGAAGTACGAAAAATACGAAAAAGACGGAGTTGGCCATAATTCGCCACATTTGATCACGAGCTGTGCATATTAGAATGAACAAAACAAGAAGCACCAACTATGCAGGAAACCGACGTACCTAGAGTCGAAAAGAAAAACGAGTTCCAAAGTTGGCAGCACTGGCCATGAACATCCAGACAATTCTAATATAGTTAGGCCACTCGCTTCACAAAAAGAAAATTCCGGCAACAGGCATCACTCGGAATGCATTAATGCTAGAGTGATTCAGGCAATGTCAAGTCGGGGAACATGAAATGGTTGGGTTGAGCCAACAACCGATAATAGAAGTAAACATTATGTAATGGTTAGGTCGTATGTGGGAATATACAGGGTGTCCCACCAAACTTTGTGACCTGAAAGATTTGCGAAACGAACAAAAATGTGACGGATCTAGTTGTACAGGAATGTACCAATGTCAGGGGGTGATAAAAGTCTGTGAGAAGCAAGTGTCCCCAGGATCCCCATCATAGGGCCCCAGGAGCCAACTTCAAACTTTCAAATGGCAACAGGGACCGAGTGGTACCTCTCTCGATAGATCATGGAATGTGCAACATCACAATAGGAAACATTTGCTATATGAAGCATGTTTTCCAAAATGGCCGCCACAAATATATGTTGTCTTAACATGGCATCGAACATTGTGATCTCAAATTGCTGCGAAGCGAAAAGAGATGTTGCAAATCCAATTGCACAAGAATGTACTCATGTCGAGGGCCAAGAAAACTTTGTAAGAAGCAAGTCCCCCAGGGCTCTCATCATAAGGCTCGAGGGGTCAACCGCAGCATTTCAAATGTGAACAGGGGACGGGTGATATTTCTCTGGATAGATACAACACCGCTTATAAGAAACATTTGCTATATGAAGCACGGGTTTCAAAATGGCCGCCAAAATGCACGTTGTTCTTGTCACCGAGCAGATATTTTTGGCGGTCATTTTAAAATCCCATATAGAAATATTTCTGATATGCGAGTTATATTTATCGAAAGAAATATAACTCGACCGATGAAGCTATTTGAAATTTTGAAGTTGGCCCCTGGGACCCTATGATGGTGGGCCTGGGGGCACTTGGGTCTCATAGAAGTTTGTCGCCCGCTGACATGGGTACATTGCTGCACAACTAGATGTGTCGCATTTTTTTCGCTTTGAAACTATTTCAGTCGCAGAGTTAGGTGGGACACTCTGGATATATCATATAAGCGGTGATAGTACTGCAGACAGCAACACACAGCAGACCGAGCCTTTGATTATGTTTGCTTTCTACAGGTGTGGATATGTGATAGAAAGACCACCAAAGGTTCCGACACCTCTAGAGTACTGTTTCGAGACATTCACAGGCGATCATTGTATCATGTGTGACGGATTGGCAGTATTCCGCTGTGCTCACTGCAAATGTATCTTCTGTTTGGACCTTCGTCTCATCGAACAATTGCACGTACAATGTGGACGAGCATGTACAAATGATGCGAAGGCTAATGCCTCTTGCCGGAATTTTCTTTTTGTGAAGCGAGTGGCCGAACTATATTAGAATTGTCTGGATTTTCATGGCCAGTGCTGCCAACTTTGGAACTCGTTTTTCTTTTCGACTCTGGGTACGTCGGTTTCCTGCATAGTTGGTGCTTTCTTGTTTTGTTCATTCTAATATGCACAGCTCGTGATCAAATGTGGCGAATTATGGCCAACTTCGTCTTTTCCGCATTTTTCGTACTTCTGTTTTTTCTATTCTCTTTTGTTAGATTGTACCACTGATTATACACGTCATATCTTGTGTTCTACATAACACTGAATATTGCACTCACTTCATATAGTGCTCTTTGCAAAACATGGTGCTTGTCATTGCAGTTGGTAACACTGTTAACCCCACTGGTGGCCTTCATTTGTTCCCTATTGTGGCAAGTCTCATTCTATACATCACTTGTCAGCATTGTATTTTGCCGTGCCCCCCCTTTTTTTTTTTCGGAATTGGCACTTTTCCCCCCTTGTCCAACCTTGCTGTTTCCCGAACTTCCACCCCTTATATTTCTTGAACGTATTGCTATGGGCAGCTATTTTTTGGGGAATGAACATCTCTGTTACAGCTCTTTCAATTGGCATAGGCCACATCTTTCACTGCAACTATCATTTGCGGAAGGTTCCCTTGTGAGAAAAAGTCTTAACGGACATAACCACCAATTACTGACCGTTTGGCCACTTTTTTGAAAGCAGCCGAAGATAGTGATATTCTGGGTTTCGATGAAAATGGCTGAAACCTGATATGTTGTAGATATTGTGATCCTGAGAAAAAGTCTTAATTGACACAACCACAGGTCACTAATCATTTGGTCACAACAGGGTTACTTGCTTAAAAACAGCCATGTGTAACGATGTTCTGGATATGTGTAAGATTGAGTAAATTTGTGATATGTTGTAGATCTTCTCATCGTGAGAAAAAGTCTTAATGGACGCAACCATCATGTGTTGACCTTATGGCCACTACAGGTCTAGATTTTTTAAAACAACCGGGTATAACGATATTTTCGATTATGGTGTAAATGAATGAAACTGTGATGCATTGTAGATGTCATGACACTGAGAAAAATTGTCTAGTGCTTTCCAGGGTTTTCCTTTGCCCTTCAAGATGAACATCGGAATGTTGTTTGTGCTAAAAGGATGTTAGCCGCTACTCTCCTCATTCCTTTTCCGGGTTGTTGGATAAGACTTTTCGTGGCTTCATACAATTCCACCAAAATTCCAGAGTACCCTTACTTTTTGCTGTTTTTAGAAATGTGGTCCCGTAGTTGCCAAATGGTCAGTGATTGGTGATTGTGTCCATTGAGACGTTTTCTCAGGATCACAATATCTACAGTATATCACGGTTCCAACCAATTCCACCGAAATCCAGAATACCGTTACCTTCTGCTCATTTAACCTTTACAGGACGAACGCTTCAAGGGTTGAGTCAGCAGTTTAAACCTCCATCACTTTGCTCCTAATTAATCTAAAGAAATGATTTAGGTGTCTATCTCTTTAGGAAGGGTCAAACTTTCCAACGGTGTGCATTTAGTCCACATCGGGAGTCCAGCAGCGGAAGGGTAGGGGTGAAGTTGGATGTTCTAGTTCCCCCTCTCCCTCTGCATTTGGGAGAGGGAGACTTTCCCCCCAAAGGAGCTACAAGCATAAAAAATGGTATCAATAAAGATAAATAAAAGTCCTAACTAATGATATCCTGCGAATGGCCATTTTTGCGCACGACAAATAACAGTGTTGCCAACTTCGAGAAAATGCATTTTATATTTAATTTTTTTAAAATTTCTTCTTCTTCTTTTACGGGTTGGTCACGAGGGACACAAAAGTTACCTCGCTGCAATCTTTGTCCCATAAGATTTCCGAGTCATGACTTGTATCCCTGTGACGATTAGGAGCGTCAAGGTAGACGAAAATATTTCGAAAAATATATACAGGGCGATTCTCGTAGGATACAAGTTTGGAATTTTTTTCTCATTAGGTATTGAACTTTCGCCCTACTTTTTTTTTTACATGATTGTACTCAATATCTGGCGTACACGTAAAAATGTGTTTTCCAGCACACGATAAATAATAGTGTTGCCATAGTTCCACAAACTTTAAGAAAGTATTTTCTTTTCAATTTTTTTGAATTTCTTCTTTTTCTTCTTTTACGGGTTAGGCACAGGGAGAACAAAAGTTACATCGTTGGACTGTGTCTCATAAGCTTTCAAACGAGATATGGTTTATATCTCTGTGCGAATTAGGGACCTCAGGATAGACCAAAATATTTCGAAAAATATGTACAGGGTGATTCTCGTTGGAAACACATTCGGAATTTCTTCTCAGTTGGTATTGAAGTTTCGCCCTTCACATTTTTACATGATTGTACCCAATGTCTGTTATACACGCGAAAATATTTTTTCCTGCGTACGACAAGTAACAGTGTTGCAGCTTTTGACAAATTTCCAAAAATAAAAAATCTAATTTTCTTCAAAACTTTAGTCTTCTTGTTTTACGAGTATGGCACGAGGGACACCAAAGTTAGCTCGTAGGAATCTGCGTTTCATAACCTTTACAACGTGGTATAGTTCATGTCCCTGTGACAATTAGAAGAGGTACTAGGGCTACCAACGTAAAGGTCTACGATTTTCTTGAAATCCCTATCCGTCCTGTAAAAAAGTGGCCCCAGAAGAGCCAAACGGTCAGGGATGGATGGTTGTACAAATTGTGACTTTTTCTCAGAGTCACAATATCTACAACACATCACGGTTTCATTCACTTTTACCGAAATCCAGAATACCGTTACCTTCCGCTATTTTAAAAAATGTGGCCCTATAGTAACCAAACGATGTGATCGGTGGCTGTGCCTATTGAGACTTTTTCTCAGGTACACACTATCCACAACATATCACAGATTCAGTCATTTTCATCGAAATCCAAAATATCACTATCTTCGGCTGCTTTAAAAACAATGGTCCTGTAGTGGCCAAACGATCAGTGATTGGTGGTTATGTCCATTAAGACTTTTTCTCAGGATCAAAATATGTAGGTACAACATATTACGGTTAAATTCACTTTTACAGAAATCCAGAATACCATTACCTTCCGCTGTTTTCGAAAATGTGGCCCTGTAGTGGCCAAACGGTCAGTGATTTTTGGTTATGCCCATTGAGAGTTTTTCTCAGGTACACAATATATACAACATATCATGATTTCAAGCAATTCCACCGAAATCTAATTTCCGTAAGGATTGTGCGGGGTCCTTTTTGTCATTTCGAAGAGAGCCATTTCACCCTAAAACTCTTTTCTCGCAAAAACGACAAAACCCGTATTTCCTACTTTGAGGTCATCTTTGCATCGGGTGGGTTTCGTTTGTTTAATGTGGCCCTTTTAATCAAGAGGGCCCATTTTTGAAAAGGGGGTCTTTGCCCCTCGTAACCTCTTTTCCAAAAGAAACAAAAAACTACGTGTCGATTTATTTTCGGTTTACTATATATGTGCTAAGTTTGAAGAAAATCGGATGAGTGGAAACCGTTGTGAAGCTACCTCCTTTACATTTTCACTTTTTGGACTTGACGGGTTTTTGCCCCAAAGTCTTCAATTACAGAGTATGTTTCGTTTAATTTTCAGGTAGCTCTTGTGCGTGGGGTCCCTGGTCAATCCCCGGCCAAATAAGTTTGTGGTGGACAACATTGCGTCCGTGGTTTTTCTCAGGGTAAGCCGAATGAGGCTACTAATGCAATCTGACAAACATGATTCTCTGCTATCTCATTGCCTTTTCACTAAATATAATTTTCTATTTGACTTGTTGTTTGTGTCTGTGTGTGTCAAACAATGCACTGAAAGATGACTACAAGATTTATCATGGTACAAACGCGCCAGAATCACAGAAAAGATAAATTACATCTTTTTCTTACCAGGGGTCGTCAAAGCTTAACCGACCTGTGAACTTACTGTTTAGAATATAAAAGATACCGCTGAGTTCAAACAATGTTTTGTTAATTCTATTTGAATAGGCTATGTTAAATGATGAATAAACACAAAATTATATTTGTGAAAATATAAAATATTCAAAACATGATATCTTGATTAAGAAATGTGACACCGAGACTCAAATAAATTAATATTCGAGCTCAAGCAGTGAACATCATTAATTAACTGTAAAACTCTGCAGTAATGTTACAGAGGTGTTATTTCGGCTACTTCTGGGTCTCCAGGTATCTTCGGGTAACCAGGTGAGACCAGATCTTAAGGGGCCCCATACAATTACACACATGAAGAAAAACCGTCCAACTCCCATGAAAAATTATAAAACCACAATCAAGTTAAATGGGTGTGGCCTCGTTCATGGATGTTGAAAGTTTTCAAAATCTTCTATATACTTCATGTAAGTTTATCGTGAATGTGCTCGTTCATGCAAGTTGGTTGTTTTATATTTAGGTCTAACAATCACGACAGCGGAAGAAATCACGTGACTTTTTCCCTCCGATTCATTCTTCTAGTAGGTTAGACAGCAAGTTGGTACGTATATGGGCAAAGCATTCTTGCAACATGCATGATGAAACAAATCTTTCATGTAAGTTGCTGTTGTAAGTGTGTGTGTCCATGGCCCCCTTTACAAACGAGAACCAGAACGAATCAGGATGTATTAGAAATAGCAGGTCAGAAAAAAAAATGGACGAGAGAGAAATATATTGTAAAGAAAAATAAAATAAACTGTTTGGGACATTCGGAGAGTTCAGAACACAAGAGAACCAAGTCCAATTACCGAAATTGTAAGAAAAATAACTTTTTTGTTTAGGGAACTTTCAAGTACATGGAAAAATTATCTCCCTTTTTTGTTTGTTTTAATTATAAACGTTATTTACAATATTTGAAAATAATCTTTTGGATGAAGCTTCAAACGGAAATCTTAAAAATGAAATACCGTAAGTCCAAAATAACCAAAAATGGATTTAATTCCTGAAGTGAATGCGCCATTTGCTGTAGGGAGGATGCGAAAGGAAAGCTACATAAAAACGAAGAGATTAGCTGACGTCCTTATGCATGAAAGCTTTTCAGTTGTTGCGAGTGACCTGTGCCAACAATGGCAAAATACATACAGTTCGATGATTATTATGATGATTTATTGCCTTAAATATCAAGAAATCTAAAATAAAGAATATTGATAAACTTACTTATAATAAATCATAATTTCTGCTAATTTAAATAATCTAGTTGGCGAGTAACATGTAGAAAATAATCAATAAATCTGACAGGAAAATATGACCACGTGTGCATGATAAGACCAGTAGCCAAATCCGCAGCAAAACAACAAGAGATTTGCAGTTTCTTTTTCTATCTTGGTGTAGCCTTTATCAAAGGTCATATATAATTTAAATAGCTATAAACGAATTAAAAAATAAGTAATAATAATAAGTCAGCACCGAGAGAGATCTTCAAATTTTGTTTTATGGCAAGAATTATCTTATTTTTTAAAGATAGCAATCCAAGGATGTAATTTCTGAAATTTATGATGACAGGGTATTACTGACCTCTATCATGTCGTTGATATTATAAGAGTTAAAGGAAGCGGCTTCCCTTTGATGTCGACGAGTAAAACGAACATGACGCAGCGCTTGGGTTGACAGAATGTCACGCTCCTTCGGGGCTAAATTACTTCATGGCTGGCAGTGACCCGTGTCGTGACCTATGAGTACATCTGTTAACGCGTTCAAGATAACAAATGGCTCCTTCAATAGAAAAACATTTCTTTTCTTTCTTTCTTCTGTCTAATATGTTGTTTGTCGGTCTGTCATTCCACTTGAATTAAACATCACCAACTAGTTTCCTAATAGGGATGAATTAATGAATGGCAGTTCTTGCTTGGAACGGGGTCGCATTTTCAGTTTTCTCTCTCTCTCTCTCTCTTTCTTTTTTTCTTTTACCTAACCTGTACAGGATACAAAAGAAAAAAAAAAACATGTATGCATAACTTTCTTCCTTTCGTATTACACATTTAAACTTTGAAGGTGCAATCCATCATTCATGATCAAATACATTCTTTGTTGCATTGCAGAAAATACAGAATAAATTGCTTAGAGAACGTTAGAATGTCGTCGCAACAAATATCAGCACCATATGCTGCTTTGCAAGACTTCACAGATACTGGTATTGTGTGTATAGGAAACCAGTTTGTGAATGCAATGAAGATTAAAAAGGAAAGAAAATTCTTTAACGAAAATTAATCTTATTCCTACTTGTAGTTCTTCATGGAAAATAGTTACTATTTTGAGACAGCAGGTTGTTTACGAAAACGGAAAGAGTAAATCATTCTGTATGTGAAAACTTGAAAATGAATTCTTTAACACACAGGGTGAAATAAAAACTATATCATCAGTGAAAATCCAATCAAGAAAGACGTCTCTATCTGTGTGATATCGTGTCAAGAATGTCAATGCTGAATCCATGCTCCAGGTGTACATCCAGCAATTTTTGTTGCGAGTTCCAATACTACAAGTCACTACATCTATTTAATATTGAACGGGTATTACTCTGTGCCCGAAAAAATTTATAAAGCATTGTAAAATATTTTCAATATAGCCTATTCCACCTATATTTTCAGAATAAAAATGATAGATCTAGAATGTTTTATAACTAAAAGAGTACAGATGAAGTCTAAGATCAAATTTTCATGCTACATCATTAATTTCTCTGTAAACAATATAGTTTTACTGAGAAAGTGTAAAAAATATATGTTGAGTTAGAAAGATTTTTTTTGTGAGGGGGTCCAGACCCGGTGGACCCTTTCCGTGGGTGTGCCCCTGCCATGCTCTGGGTTTTGAATCGGTCACTCAGTTGCTTTGGAACCCATTGTGCACAAATTTTGTTGTAGCCGAGTGTTGTAGCACAACTTCACCAAACAAAGAACGAAAAATGTCTGGAAATTCGTTGAGTGTTATGCGCCTGTCTTGCAAGATTCTGTTGTTCATTGCAGTCTTCACGTCTTCTGAAATGAGTAATGGGCATCCAGGTCGAGTTTAATCGTGGATATTTGTTCGAACATTTTACATCACTTTCTCACATTTCTTTCGTTCATTACATTATAATCATACATTCTGGGTTATATATTCCTTTATACTCAAGCATGTTGAATATGTGAACATCAGCGATACTCAACCATACTGCCGATGTGAACATCAACGGCTCATTACTGCATCCGATATTCCCATTTACCGGCGTACAACAGAGTTGAAGCTTATCACTTTTTCTTTACATCCACTATGCATCAGATTTACCATCTCTAGCACCTAAAACGTGTCTCTTCCAATATGTGGATGGTACCCCTTTTCTCAGCTTGTCAAAACAATCTAGTAGATTAATGCCCACTTACAGGCTACAATTGCATTCCTTCGCTGGTGTGATAAGTGGAGACTCACTGTTAACAAAGATAAAACCGACTCCAGTAATTTTACCACTCAACAGCCGCAGGAAAGTCCACCGTAATCCTAATTTGCTTTGAGTATGAGTCAATGACCATCTTTTACAACCGAATAAAACTATTACCTATTTAGGTATCATTTTCTTTGATAAATTACGGTGGATAGCCCAACTCCAGAAACTTACTGAGAAAGCAATAAATCGATTGCAGTTTCTACTCCACCTTGTGGGTTTAAACTCTAAATTATTAGTGAATAAAACTTTTATGTGCAGTGTCCTCACTATTTTTCATATACGTTAGTGCCCTGCTCCCGAGAAGTTTTACCATGGATTACAAATTTCGAACGTCATGCCGATAGACTCGTACTTCGCATCAAACTGCCTTGGTCTAATAATGAGTAAGATTGACTTTCCTCCACTTGTCAAGCACATGTTCTCTTACGCCAAAAATATATCGCTAACTGTCTTCATTCATGTAAAAAAGTATGTTCCTCGACACTATATTCATAGTCTTAAAACAAAACTCTCAGTTCCTATACTGCAACACACCTCTCAGCATCCTTCTTTCTATTTGTGCTTGACGACTACCAGATGATCATAATTACGCAAGATTTTTTCCCCAAGAATAGGATGGTCTGTAGAACATTTTGGATAATAAAAATGATCTCCATTTGAAGAAAGTTTGTGAAACACTGAGATAGGCGTTAAAGATTTAATGATCATGTAAGTTTCATTTATTTATTTATTTATTTATTTATTTGTGTCGATTAATGTACAGTCCGCAGCAAAAAAAAAAAAAAAAAAAAAAAAATGCAACATGAGCATGTAAGTTTATTGTGAAATGACGAAGACTGTTGCTCCAAAATAAGTGTGCAAGGAAGGACACCGAGGTTCCTCCTGGCGTGATTCGTGCCATTTAGACGTTATGTTGGTTCCCTGGCTGTTAGGCGTAGTTTGGCAATAAACTTACATGCTCATGTCGCATTTTTTTTTTTTTTTTTGCTGCAGACTGTACAAGGAGTAAGAAGAATAATATGTTTTGTTTTCAAAATGAGAAAACGTATATAATTTGTATAAGTTAACTTGTGAGACCAAAATTATAATTTGATCTGTAATATGAAACAAATGTTTGACAAACTAAATAGAATCTTTGCAGAAGTATTTTGTTAGACTTTCGTACTTTAAAGTGGATTATTGTTCTTATACTTATGAGTGGTGGGATAAATATTGAGGGTCAGAAAATCTGAGAGAAGAAACGTCTTTAATAAAATTTTCACTCAAAACATGCTGGCTAGTTATTATATGTAATTATGAATACCATTGGATTGAAGATTCTAAATCTCAGTGTTAGTAATTTTACAATTTTAGTTCCTGTGTACTGGATAGATTTGATTTGATTTTGAGTTTTGGCCTCCCTTTCAGCAGCAAGGCTATATGAGACGTAGACCAACAGCTTAACATGAGTTCGCGCCACGAATCGAACCCGGGTTTCCCACTCTAATGAGCATACGCTAACCGCTTAGCCACCAGGGAGGCCTCCAGTATACTGAAAATGTACTATTTTATGTTAACTGATTGTTTCAATGCAGGAAAAAGAGATTTTTAAGTTTAACGTCTCACTATTATGCACCAAGGCTAAAAGAGACGGTGATACTCTACTGAAAACATATTATTACTACAAGTAGTGTGTGTATCAATGTTAAAAGTACGTGTGTCACAGCAGGCCCATATCCTTGGGGCTTAGAGGGGGTCGCCCCCTAAATTTTTACTGGCCCCCGAAAATATTCACGGTAGAACTGTAATGAAATGAAACGAACTATAAATGTAAATGAACTATAAAATCATGAAATATAATATGATTGGATTGCCCCCCCATAACTTTTACCGCCCTCCTACATTTTTGGGCTGGCTACAGGCCTGTGTCACAGTTAGGAGAAATTAAACAACAAGATACAATCTGCTATTTAACAATCTATATTATTCATTTACAGTACGGCACATAAAAATATATTTAAAAAAATAAAACCGTGAAATTGGCAAACGATATACTTTTTAACGTCATAAAAGCTAGTTTTCTCGTTTTCCTAGAAAAGTAAGGATGAAAATTTAGCTTTAAACATAACATTTTATTCAGATTCATGTGCTCCTTCGGAAAATATTAGGCTATGACTAAACATAAATTAAAACTTAGGTGTTACTCATTGTTTAAAACAATATCTCATTAACCATTGTCTTGCTAATGTCATAATGAAAAATTTGATTGGTGTATATTTCAGTATCGTGTTAGTAGTGGGGGGCGGCACGGTCCCTCAGTGATACAGTGCTTACCTCTGTTGCGTGGGGTCTCTTGTTCGATTCCCAGCCAAGTAAATTTGTAGTGGACAACATCGTGTTCATGAGTTTTCTCGGTGTACTCCCATTTCCTCCCAAATTCTCATTCCACCAATTCTTCTATCATTGTTCACTTGCTTTAATCATCGTCTCCCTTAATCTAAAGGGCATAATTGTGGGACGATAAACTAAAAGATTTAATTTCATTCCATTTCACGTTAATAGATGGTATGGCTATCGTCAGTATTAATTTTTAGGTTTTCAAAAATATATTTTTTCTCGGAAACTACACATGAGGATTTACAATGATCTACAGCAATTTGTTCATCCCAGTTAGATCTATTAATTGGTAATTACATCTCATCCTGTTCATTTTTTTTCGCTAAATATTAATAATATTTAGGATTATTTGCACTTTATCTCTGAATAGTACTACCTCTTCAGGACAGACAGAAATTTCAAGAAAATCGTAGACTTTTACGTTGGTGGCCCTAGTACCTCTTCTAATTGTAGCAGGGACGTAAACTATACCTCGTTGTAAATCTTATAGAATACAGATTCCAACGACCTAACCGTTGTGCCCCATGCCAAACACATAGAAAAAGGAGAAGAAGAAGAAGAAGATTTTTTTAAAAGAAAATGAGAAAGTTTTTGTTTTTGGAAATTTGTGACAGTCTGGCAACACTGTTACTTGTCGTACACAGGAAAATATGTTTTCACGTGTATACCAGATATGCCAAGGGCGGAAGTTTAATACCAAGTGAAAAAAATCCGAACATGTTTTCTATGAGAATATCCTGTACATATTTTTCGAAATATTTCTGGTCTACCCTGAAGTTGGCAGCCCTAGCGACGCCCCTAATTGTCACAGAGATATAAACCATACCTCGTTGCAAAGCTTATGAGACATAGATTCCAACGAGGTAACTTTTGTGCCCTTCGTGCCCAACTCGTAAAAGAAGAAGAAGAAAATCAAAACAATTGGGAACAAAATACTTTTTTTTTTTAAAGTTTGTGGGTCTATGGCAATACTGTTATTTGTCGACACAAGAAAAAATGTTCTCACGTATACTCCAGACATCACTAGCTAGTATGTATATTTATCTTTATTGATACTAATTTCTATGTTTATAGCCCCTTTGGGGGGGTGTTTCCCACAAATGTTGAGGAGAACCAAAAACATCCTACTTTTCACCCTATCCTTCCGCTGTGGAATCTCTGATGTGAATGAAATGCACATTGTTGGAAAGTTTCGTCCTTCCTAAAGAGATAGACACCTAACTCATCTCTTTAGGTTAATTAGGAACCGAGTTACGGAGTTTAAACTGCTGGCTCAGCACTTGAGCCGTTGGTCCTAGGTACCATACTTGCCAGAAAACAAACAATTTCAACGAAACACGTAAGATTCCAAAGTTTAAATCTATTGTTCAATGTAATGTGCTTCATCGTCGCTTTATATAAAATGCAAATTTCTCACAACGAACAAAGCTTGTCCTATTATATGATATATAAAACGTAAATATTCTGATCACGTTTTGAGACAAATTTCTCAACATAAGCTTTATGTGTATTATTTTCCTTGAAGCAAGCGGCACATGAAAGAATAAACTAGGCATGACCACTTTATTATTAGACTCTAGACAATAATTAGCATGGCTGAGGTACTCATGCACTATGTTAATGCGAATATTTCATATTGAGGTTAGAAAATTTGCATACTGCAACATAATTAGCGAGGCTTCAAAAACAACGCAACAGCAACAGAATACATTTTCGTATGATTGACGTGATACGCGGAAATACGCATGGCTGTGTTTACTGGCACGTTATATTACAAGGAAAATAAAACTAACCGAAGATTGCCGTTAATTATACCTAATTGAAGGCTTGTTGAGCGTGTACGACATTTTTCATAAACACCTTACTAGTATAAATATCCAATTACGTATTCTTGTACCGTAATGTTGAAAATCCTTGTTCAAAGTTATCTCTTCTCATATCTGTGTTATTTTCCTCTATAATATTCTTTATTTTAATGCATCAGGTATAAGTTGGCACTAATTTTTATATGCATGTTCATTATTTTAATCTATTCATTGCAGGATTTTCAATTTCCTCTAATAATTTACATATTTTTTAAATGTATAAGCTACTTTTTTTTCATGTTTCACAAAGTAGAAACTGACCACTGGTTACAAGAAGTAACATTCTAACTATTCATGTAGTAGTTCCAAGCTAACTGATATATTAAATATTTCTGAATCCAAGACGACTCCGAATGCAAAACAAAGATGAAATCTAACTGATATATTAAATATTTCTGAATCCAAGATGACTCCGAATGCAAAACAAAGATGAAATAAGAATTCTACAGCACACTGGGTATATTTTCAGAGCTTACTATAAAACTACACTAAAAATGAAATTAGATACAGACCTCTGTTTCTTTCTGTCAGCGTAGGATTTCCGACTAAGGCAAACAATTAGAGTCGCAGAACTCAGGGCAAAAGAAAAGAATCAACATTTGGAACACATATATTAATTTTGTAACTTTTATTTTAAACATAGAATTAACAAAAATTGATTAAGAAACTACCTAAAACCCACAAAGATACTTTTATGTATTAGAAAAGTAACTATTATACAGTATGTGGTCCAGGTAAAACTCTCAAAGATACGCTGAGACGATTTTGTTAGTGGACAACTTATCATAAGGTGGGTGTATTGGCAGGTGAGAGGCCTCTGGTCATAAATTGCTTGGATAGCAAGATCCCTAAATTAGGCAGTGATCATTCTCACTCCAAGGTCCAAAGAACTTGTGAGAAAGTTCAAGGGTAAAGCGGCAGGCGAGGAAAATGGTTAACTTTGGAAGTTTGTGATTTCTACTCTTTTAAGAAAAATTCCATACGTCGGGAAAGCAAAACAATCACATGTTTTCGGGCATGAAATTGAGGCAAAAACCTCATCTTGGATTGAGAAATATACATTACTTACAGAAGTATACATTATTACTTACATTGAGGTTGCGATCGTTTGCAATTGTTTTCATGATATGACAAGGTAACTGTTCATGTAATAGTTCAAAGTTAACTGAATAAGAAAATGGTGGAATTCTATTTGAAGAATGAAATGGCGAAATTTTGGAAGATATCATGTCACCACTGTTTGCCGTAACTAGTAAATATCTTGAAAGATACTATGGCCAGCTTCAGTCGAACTTGTCAAAACTGGACTTGTCAAAGCTGTTTGTAAAATGAGTGAATACCTTCTTTTGCTACATTGTAGATTTTTAGCTTTATTAGTATGCGGTATGTACGTACAGAAAAACAAGACAATTCTAGACCTTATTTTATATCCGGCTATTTAAATAGCAGATGCATTTTTCACGTTGCAGTGGTTGAAGAGAGGAACCAAAGGCTGGTGGCAGGAAAGAAAATTGGATTGAAAAAAAATAATAAGAGGCTGTTGGTGAAGAAGAAGCAGCAGCACACACAACACACAATGAGCTAGGGTCGTCAGTTCCATGCTTGAGAAAAAAAAGCGAGCCCCGGCTGCCTGTACTACTTGAAGATGTCAACGCCCCACTCGAAAGAGAACCTCATTTTTCTTGACTTTTCTTGTACAGCCGTCCACGGCTTGGAAAGCTTCACCATACGCCAAAAGAGAGCCTCTCGCCGAATAAGAAAAAGAGAAGAATTGGGAAAATGGAAAATGACATCACTTGGGACGTGTTATGGGACAAAAAAGAAAAGAAAAAAGCAGACAGAGAGAAAGAAAGAAATGAAAGGGAGAAGGGGACAAAAATCGCGTAACGCAAAACAAGAAAGAAGGGCACATAGCCACCAACAAAAAAATATAAAAGCAAGAGAGCGTGAATGTGTGTGTATGAAGGCAGCATTCAGTTTTCTAATTACCACTGACAAATCTCGCCTCAAATAACGCGACACCTGTCAGCCGACGTCGGAATTCTTAAATTGGATTTTGCTTCCCAATAGTGCCCCCACTAAATACGAGGCCACCGCCACTACTACTACCAACGCACAGGCAGAATTACACAAGTGACATCAGGGGACGTCGGCAGAGAAACAAGCAAAGTGTGTTCTGATCAATGATACCAACTATATCAAGCTAGCACCAAACCCTATATATATCTGATACATTGGGAGATTACTTCGACAACATTCCCAAGGCAAGAGTTCATTGAAGATCTATAACGCATGTAGGCTATAGTCTTGCTATACATTCTTTGTATTTATGCTTTAAAGTGCGTTTCAATGCGTGTTACGAAAACTTAGCCGATTTTTATTTCCTGTTTAAACATGCATAGATTACTTTTAAATTCATCAATTTTTGCACTTTATAATTGATAGTAGATATATAGTATAAAATTTGATTTGATTTGATTTGAATTTAGCTTCCCTTTCAGCAGCAAGGTTATATGAGACGTGTACCTACAGCTTAGCATGGGATCTGAACCACATGAGCTCCTGCTGGGAATCGAACCATGGTCTCCCACTCCAAAGTCGCGTACGCTAACTTCTTAGCTATGAGAGAGCTCAACTAGTACAAAATAAATAAAACATCATGAAATATTGGAAAGTGCAGTGTAATGTTTTATACGAGGAAAATAAACTACTTAGAATTTGAGTATGATATAAACGACATGCAGCAGGAGCGAGTTGACCATGTAACTTATCTTGGTATGTCAATAAGAGCCATAGGCGCCCGCTACGGAAGTAGGAGGGCAGAGAATGCAATTACTCCCCCTTGGATTTTCGAAAAAATTTGGTTCTTCGAAATACATGTCAAACATATTAGATTTGCTTACTCATCTACTACAGTATTTAATAAGTTCTCCGTAGTTAATAAAATTATGTAATGAGCGTCAATAATAATTCTTTTATATGAAGTAGAGTATATTATGTGTATCAAAGTGTGCACAGGATATCCGTGAGCTCGCTTGTGTTAGTTGTGTATTGGTCTTTTGCCACCCCCTGCCTTGGAAAAAATCTGCGGGCGTTTTTGAATACAACCAAATATCTCGTTCGATACTCATCTGAATCTACTTGTAAATTAAGCTTACAGAAACTTCAGATTTTCAGAAACAGAAACTTACAGAAATAGAAACAAGATCAGTCTTGAACTTTAAAGTGAATTAAAGAACACTAACATACTTAAAAATGTAAGTGTTCCATATGCACGTCTCAAATTACTAATATGTAGTGATAATATCAAACTTTAGTACAGTAAAACATATACACCAATTAGAGTCAATTCAATACCAAGTTGTGTATTATTTAACACATTTAAAGACACAAGAATTTACCATATAAGTTAAAGTAACTCCGTAAAAATACTAGTATAATAACTTGTTGAGACGACCGGAGAAATGTTTCGGAGAAATCCCCCTCCGCTCACTCGTGAAATCATGACGAGCAATAATAATGTGTGCTTTAATATGAAAATATAAAAATACACTTCAGTTTTAATAGATGTTTTGCATTTTTGAGAGAAAATACATGACTCAACTTCTTAATTACTGTATATGAATATGCAATATTTTGCTAACAAAATTTAAAGGAAAACTTTTCCATTGTATATACAAATGTTTACACATAATGAAATTAGGCCATACTAAATGTAAATATCGCAAATTATTTCTGTCTAATCACAAAAAAACTAATGCTATTATCAGTGGCGTGTTTAGGATTTTGTTTCGGGGGAGGAGGCTGTGCACAACACGTGAGGAAGCACTTATATTTTTCTTTTTCACCCCTTACAAACCCAAACATTCATGGGCGTCATTTAATTGGGGTACCAAGAGGGGGGCAATTGTCCACTTGAGTTTGAGAATTAAATATACTTTAATGGATTGTCTACTAATATACAGAGAAAGAACGTGAAACTCGCATGTCGATGGAGGATCTTATCCCCCCAACCCCAGGCAAATATCCTGCAAACACACGTTGAATATTTGTAATCTCATTTCAGCTTAACTGATTTCATTTTAGAAAAAAAAAAAATGTAAATATTCAGTTTTATCTGTGTACGTTTTTACCTGAGAGAAAATATGTGAAAAGTTGAAGCAGAAATATACTTATTGCAGTTTTAATGCCAAGAATTGCAGACTGGTATATTTTATGTGTTATGATAGACACAAAAATTTAGCAGTGGATCTAAGCTTTTATTCTATTCTTAGAAGAAAAAAGAAGCCTACCTAATTTCTCGGGCTATTTTTCCCCCTCCCCCTCTTGATTTTCTTTAATTGGAACATTTATCTTTCTTTATAACTAAACGAAAGGCGGCGGAATGGCGGAAACTTCATAACGAGGAACTACATAATTTATATGGTGTACCCAACATTGTTAGGGTCGTCAAGTCTAGGAGGCTTAGGTGGGCGGGTCATGTAGCTAGAATGGAAGAAAGTAGAAACACTTTCAAAGTCTTGACTGGAAGATCAATCGGAAATCGACAATTAGGAAGACCTAGGTGCAGATGGGAGGACAATATTAAGATGGATCTCGCAGAGATTGGAATACAAAGTAGAAACTGGATCCAATTGGTTAATGATAGAAGTCAGTGGAGAGCTTTTGTGAACGCGGCATTGAACCTCCGGATTCCATAAGCCATAGAGTTAGTTAGTTATAACTAAACGATGTAAATATTCTGTTCCTGTAATAACTAAAGTCCTGTTATGTTGATATTCGTGCAAGTTGGTGTGGAACACCTCTTTCACTTATGAGCTTCTCTTAGTTATGGTGTTACTGACGACGGCCGACTTGAATCACAACTAACAATGGTGGAAAGTATAATAGGAGAAACGAAAGAAAGCAACAACTAAGAAAAAGAAACAGGAGAGTAGAATGGACGAAAGAAAGAAAAAGGAGAACGCAGTTCTTACATGGAATGAAATTTGACAAATACAGTATTATTTCTGAACAAATAGCATAAGAAAATTGAAAGTCAATGAAATTCTTGGAAAGGTTAAGAAAGACTTATTGTATATACATGGAATGCGAAAAACTAACACATTTATTTCTGAGGGGGAGGCTTGAGCCCGATAGCCCACCCCTAAATATTCCACTGACTATTATAATGAACGGGCTTTGTATGCCTTGGCTAAACCACCATTCAGACTCACTCGGAGAAGGAATTGCAATAATACTGTCTTGTACTAGCATCACTTATTAGTAGCAGCACTTATTACAATTTGACAACAAATATATTTCAAAGTTTGCGAAGCAGATTGCATGTAACATCGGATTTCGAAATATACAAATTCTGAAAAATGTATGTCCGAGGGAAATGTATCTGCAAGTATTAACGTTATTGAACCTTCATCATCCTTCTTTCTTTCTTTCTTTTTAGCCCAATCGATTTATAAAGGAAATTATTTTTCTGATTTCTTTGAAGTAGACTGGAATTCTACTGATTTCTTCTTCAAATCTATTTAAATCCACCTACTCTTTGTAAAAATTAAATTTTGTAAACGAATTAGGGTTTCTAAGGTGCCCACGAGATGGGTACATAAGTTGCTTTCAGTTGAACACAAACGCAATCGACTCACCTTTTCCTGTGATTGTCCGGATCTCTTTGAAAGTGATCCGGAGGAGTTTATATAATAATCGAACCAATAGAAACGACCTGGATCTCCTGTCCCAAAGAAAGTCAAACAAGTTTTGAAGGCAAACAAGGTTATGATATCAATTTTTTGGAATGTAAGGGCATTATCCTGATTGATTCCTTGGAAAAGGGAAAAACTGTCAATTTTGAATACTACTGCACCCTTCTGTGAAGTCTAAGTGAGAAAATCAGAATTAAAGGGCCAGAAATGCTGCAAAGAAAAGTGTTGTTTCACCAGGACAATACGCACGTTCACACGTCCATTACATCTATGACAAAAATTCATTCCAGTGGTTTCAAACTGTTGCCGCACTCGCTTTATTCACCTGATCTTCCCCCTCAAACTTTCACTTGTTTAGAAAACTGAAAAAGTTATTTTTTCTTTGGATGCAGAGGTGAAAAGTGTTGTACTGGGATATATAGCAGGGATCGAGAAGTAATTTTTAAAAAGTGATACAGAAGCATTACCGGAGAGGTGGCATAAATGTATCTCGGTCGAGGGAAATTACATGGAAATATAAAACGCAACTAGTCCAAATATTTTCTAATTTTGTAGGTCAGGCCACAAACTTTCCAATCTACCCTCGTATTTAATTTTTAATATTTATTATTTTCTTTTAATTTAATTATATATATTGGTTGCAAGTTCACTTTGAAAAGCAATGGGCATTTAGCTAGACTTGAAGAATACTGAAGTAAACTCATATTATTAAAATTCTAATTAATTTGAGAGAAAAAAGATATTTTTTCAAAAATAAATCAATGAGCTAAAGAAACGAAGAATGACGTTGATGCTCAACACCGTTCAGTATTAGAGTTTGGACGTTTATGGCCTTTTTAGAGAAAAACTAAGGATTTGTGACCTTCAAATCTGCAAAAGTACAACCTATATCTTTTTAAGAATTATAACATAATTATTTCATCGTACAAAGATGGTTAATTTACACAAATTGATGGTTCGAATCTTAGGAAACTTATGCAGTGTGTTGAGTTAAAAGAATATTTTAATGACGCCAACATCGGTTTCTAAGACGACTATTAAGTAAATCCATCAAATGGAATTTTAAAAATGTAAAGCATTGACGACTATTAAGGAAAGTTACGTAACAAAAATTAAACTTTATAGTTTCTAACTCAGGGAATATCCAAGAAAGTCCTCTTTCTTGGCTTGAAGCAAATAAAAGTATTGTCTTTTTTTTTACCGATGTAACTTCCTTCAAGAGTCGTCATTACTTTTTATTAATGACAAAGGTTTATTTATAACAAGTAAAACAACTAATTTAGTATAATTCAGAAGACATAAAAAAAAAATGAAGTTCACAATGGAAATAAAAGAAAGGAAAGAATGTGAAACGTTCGACCCTACTAAGAAATTGAGGAAATGATTGAGTTTTTAAAATATTCAAAGAATACACGAGCTACATAAATTCATTCCAGTATTAACCAGTTTAGAATGCTCGAAGAGCATTGCTAGAACGAACTTAAAAAGAATGGAGAGATGCGATTGTTCCTACATGTAAAAGCAAATATCTCTCTATGACTTACAGTTCCCGAGATATGGCTCCTTAAATCTTCCGAAATCGGAACTATTTTTAAATCAATATCAAGGGAACGGTAAGTCATAGAGAAATGATAGGCCTACTGGTGTTAATCAATACCTAAGAGGATGGTAAACATTTTGGTACAGTTATTAATTGGTGGCCACCGGTTACTATTTGGTACCAAAATATTTACCATCCTCTTAGGTATTGATCAACACCAATATCATTTCTCTGTAACTAATGGTTCTCGAGATATAGCTTCTTAAATTTCTGGAAATAGGCCATTTTTTGGCCAATGTCTCGGGAACGGTATGAGTGACGCGAAAAAGTTAATCATTTTCTCAGATAATTTTAGGGTTCAAAATTGAAAAAAAATCGCAAATAACAGACAGACAGACACAGACATAGATAATTCAGTAACGAACTTTTAAAGTTCATTGAAAAGTATTCTTTAACTATTATTAATTTGTTTGTTTATTTGTAAGTCATAGAGACAGATGATATTGTTTAGGGGACTTATTCCTCAAAACTTGCAGATTGCAATGCAATGTAAAATATACGTTAAGATCTTCCATGGTGAGCCTCTGAAAAAAATTCGGAACTTCTGGTTAAAACAACGAGTTGCATATCAATGTGAACAAAAGGCAAGATGATTGTAAACTTAAAATTTGTGTTACTAATCACTGAAGTCTTTCCGTAACAGTCTTCGCAAAGTTTTGCGGAACCCAATACAACGCAAATACTGGATCAAGCATTGTGTTCTACCGATTATCGTAATCAGGAACGTATATTTTGCGTTGCGTTACCACAAACCCGTACGGAATTAGCTCCAATATCACAAAATCAGTATCGAATATCGCAAACTAAAGCTCACACTGATATGGAATGAGGCTCCTGTACCCTATTTTTTTAAAAGTAGTTTTGCATTACAACACTATTAAACAGTAGACTATTTTTTGTATTTGCGACAAATCTTAAGTTATAATAAAAATTCGACTCACATAAATTTCAACTATTTAGTGGACTACCTTTAAGTATTTGTAGCTGGTGATAAAACGAAATTCAACATGCAAATAAGTTCGACGAAAATAGAGACTGGAACTTTTATTTACTTATGTTTATGCTCTAAACACAATGATAAGCCACAGAAGGGGCTTCGATCCATTAATCGCAAATTATGATTACGAGTATCTTTACAACTTATTCGTTCAGCACGTTTCAATTACGAAGTTGAACTCATTTTGATCAACAGTTGTGTTACAATAATTTTCAAGGAATCTAGTGTGCGATACTGACATCTTTGGCATAATTGAAATGCTTTTCAATGCAGCAGTGGACAGCAAAACAGTATTATACTTTATATATGTTAAAAAAAAGTGTCAATTTAATTGAGCAACAATTTTGAGGTAGTTCTTTTGTCTTTAGTTCGCACATGACTACCATGTTATAATTTTGTAAAAATGTGCCATAACACAAATAATTTTCTGATAAATTTTGCCAACTAAACAAATATCATTGGAACTAAGTATGCTTCCAATCACCTCAAGCTATTTCTAGCGCAAGTCTCCCTAACCTTCCATCAATTGTTAAATAACAAACATTATTATTACTTCAAGAGTGTTCTCTGAGATCGAGCAACATTAGCCTATAAATGACCGACTACAAAACTCTGGAAAAATAGCAATAACCGGAATTGAGCGTGAAGTTGAGCATGGTTTTACGCTCAAACTCACCTGTATTTCGAGCTAAACTGAACTTACGCTCACCTTTTTCACAATGAATTACCTTATGATAAAACTCAGGAAAAACGATCGTACTTAGGTGAATCAGCTCATATGGAATTCTAGTAATAACAGGAATTCACGAGTGGTCAAATTATCCCATCAACTTAAGTTTTACAATTCCTTCTCCCCTGTAATCTAGCTCTCTTTCTACAATAATGTCTTTAATGAACAGTCGGTTGCATGGAATTGCTCCGAACTACAAGTAGAGAAGAATTTCAACAGTAAATTTCACTTCTTAGCTAAATCCAAGAAAAAAAAAAACAATATAATTAACCTGCCATTCATAGTTGTAATAGAAACATCTGCTAAAGCAATAATTAAAAGATGGAAGAGCAATTACAATTAAGTAAATGGTTAATACGAGTACTGCCATTAATACAGATTTGTTTACCTCCGACACAGTATATTGTTATATCCTACACATGCACGTTATTTGTAAACAAGACTGACTTTCTTCACAACTACTACGAGTCTGAATTTAGTGGTGGGCACAAAAACCGGTTTTTCGGTTTTCGGTTTTTAGAAAAATCGAAACCGGTTTTTGAAAATTTTCAAAAAAGCGGTTTCGGTTTTTCACCGAAACCGGTTATCGGTTTTCTCCAAAACCGGTTCGGTTTTTACCTGGTCCGGTTTCGATTTTCTTCAAAACCGATTCCGTTTTTTTTTTTTCAAAATTTGTTCTATTTCTGACCAGAATGGTGTTTCGTTGTTCTTCGAAAAACGAATCCATTTCCACAGAAATAGATTTATGTGTTTTCGAAAAGTTTTCACCGAAACCATTTTCGGTGAAAACCGAACCGGTTTTGGAGAAAACCGAAATGTCGGTTTTTTGGGTTTCGGTTTTTATAGAAACCGGTTTTCGGTTTTTATAAAAAACGGTTTTGCCCATCCCTAGTCTGAATATCCATTATTCATAACTGAATATCCAGCAATATTATTATATTTTATTTTTCAATCTTCTTATACTTAACCTTATTTTCAATACTGACATAATGCGAAATTACAAAAAATTTATGAGAAAGTATTTTTTTCTCTAATCGAGTAAATTTATTCTCCAAGTTGTTCGTTATAAGTAAAGACATTTAAAGAGAAATGTTTAATTGTGAACTGCATACACGCGTGATTAATGAAGAATTCCACCGATTAGGGAAGTGTTATGAACTCACATTTATTAATTACATAGAAAGGGAAAAAGTTTAATTTTCATATTGTAATAATCAAATTCAAATAATAAGCCTGCAAAACAAATTTTCTCTCATAAATTAAGAAAAGACATTCCCAAAGCATATATTCTAAATAGTATAAAAGAAAAACGTAAGTTTTCTATTTTAAAATAGGTCAGCTAGCTAAAATTGAATGTGATATACGTACAGTGCTATAAACTACCATTTGATTTACAATAAAGTATCTAGTGAAAGAATAGATTAACAGGTTGACCTAACGTAGTGTTGTAAAAAAACGGTTTTTTTCTGTGAAGTTTTTTTTTCAATAAAAAATCGTTCTTTTTCATGTTTTTTTTCAAAAGTCTGTTTTTTTTCTGGCAACTATTATTTATTGATTTATGCTGCAGATTATTGAAATAATCAACAGAACTTGAGTCGAAGCCCTCGTAACTTACAAATCGTTTGTTTCTTTGAACCTATACGGCCAAAATTGTGTGATTATTCCTTTCGGCCCCAGGTCATTTTTGGCGTTTTCTTACATTTCCAGTTAGTGAGTTATTGCTCAAAAACTATTCATTCGATTGATATGGTTAAGGCCTTGTTTTTAAGAAAATGGATGTGGCTATTTTTTGGTGTGTCGTATTGCAGTGTTGCCAACGGGTGGTAAATTATTGAGGGAAATGTAGGGGTGAAAATTAAAAAAAAAATCCCTAACCGAATTTCAAAAATTTTTTGTATCTAGCACCACTGCTGCTATATGGGTTCAAATCACCTAAACAAATCTTTGGTGTGTTGACAAGGTAAAGTGAAATCCTGAAGTCGCTCGCTTCCATTCAAAGAGGGAAAGAAAAAATTCTGTCATACACATGAAATTTTGACACTTTTTACGCCTCAGAACCAAAAATCAGCTTCTCTAATTATCCCATTGAAACTTTTTATGGTGCGTTCTATAGGGCAAAGAGTAAGCTTTCAGGTAGTGGTATGTTTGTTTCAATGTAGCCAGTAAGAGGGTAATAATAGAGGGGAAAAGGGAAATTTTCCGAATATTTCATCTAATAGTGGGAATTAATTGTTTTGGCTGGAAACGCTGCCATCAGACAGACGAAATCTATCTGAAAATAAACCGTAGTGTTCCAAGAATATATCCCACAAGTATCATGGCGATATATAACAAAGTAAACATGAAATTTAAAAAAAATCTCATTCTACCTCAGAAATTCACCATTTTCTTACCATTTCCAGAACATGGTTTATTATAAACCTCAACTGTACTTCCCCTTATTATTCTAGTAAAACTTTTTATGGTGCGCTGTGTAGGCTAAGGATGAGGCTGATGATACATTTGTTCAAATGTAGCCAACAAGAAGGAAATAATAGAAATAAAAACGTGAATTTTTCCCAAAATTTCCCCCTAAAATCTGGAATTAAAATCTTTTTGTAGCTAGCAACACTACTATCAAACACACACAAACTATCTTAAAATAAGCTTTGGTATCCCTCTAATATATCCTACAAGTATTGTGACGATATCTGATAAAGTAAACATGTCAATTAAAAATATCTCATTCTACCTTTTAAAAAAATCACAGTTATTTTTCCAATTAGAGAACAAGGTCCACTGTAAACCTCAACTGTACTTCCCCTTATTATCCTATTGAAACTTTCTATAGTGCGTTGTATAGAGCAAAGACGAGACTTCCAGATACTGGTACGTTTGTTCCGATATAGCCAACAAGAGGGAAATAATAGAGACAAAACATATAATTATTCCAAAATTTTCCCCTAAAATCTGGAATTAAAATATTCTGTAGCTGGCAACACTGCTACCAAACAGACGCAAACTATCTTAAATTAAACATTCTTACACCACTAATATATCCTACAAGTATTATGGTGATACTTAAGGAACAAAGCTTCTAATTACCAAAAATATATTACGGTAAACAGAAAAGTAAGGGAAAACTAGAAAAATCAAGGGCTACAACCTAAATACGAATTTTACGTGCGCCCCCTAATTACCCCATTGTAACGATCTGTACTTTCGTTTGTTAAGTAAGGACAAATGTTCTATTGGGGTAAGTTGACTTGCACTCGGACGTATAGGTACGGATTTATAAACAAAAATTTCTAATTTTTGCCCAAATATAGGAGAATTTTTATTTCCCTAAATGGCAACACTGCGAGCAGGCCCGTCCAATTGATGTCAACAGTTAGGTATCCATCCGAGGTATCTACCTGGCAAGTATTAAGGATGTCTTTGTACAACGAAGGAAGCTACAGGGAAAAAAAGTAAAGGAAATTCGAAATTAGCAAATTCTCTAATTTTTGACTGGGGCGAAACTTGAGAAGGAAATTCGACACCAGAAGAAAAAGAAATTAATATGATAAACTATAGTCCTACCACATTTTGCAAAAATAATATCCCGATATCTTAATTAGTGTCCACATTGGAGCGGATGAAACAAGTGACACACCTGTGTGTGCCACTTTGGCCACCTGGGCCACCGAGTATACATTTGATTACCCTTTTTTGACTACTAACTCGTGTTGTTGTTGTAGTTATAGTCTCGACTAATAATAATATCGTTGTAAACAATAACTTTATAAGGAAAATTTTCTCTCCGTTTTACATCTTACAGTTAGTTCCAACACTGTTGGTGAGAAATGTAGGGTGTTTAAAATAAATTTTGGGGTTTTAAGTCTTCGTAGTACTTATTACATTTTACGTACAATTATAAGCAATGCATCAAGTAAAAGAGCACCTCAAACAGTCTTTGCTACAAGTGTTCAATGTGAGATTCATTCGTTACACGGCACACATCTAGTCGATGGGCGAGAAAGGCCCATAAACTTTCTGCCATATGGCACAAAACACATTCAATTTAGGGGAGTTTCGTTTCAATTGTACCATCTCCTGAGAATTTGCTGACGGTCAGATGCAAACATTATGAGTGTTCACATTAGCTCTTAGGTGAAAAGTCGATTTATCACTGAAGACGACACGATCCAGAAAATCTTCATTGTTATGCAGGAATATTTCACTTGCGAAATTGGCACGTAAACCGTAGCCTATAGGCTTTAGACCTGTAACAACTGCAAACAATAAAGACGTAGTTGCAAGCGTCTCCTTAATATTCTTCACACAGACGGTTGCACTGTACAGGTTCTGTCTTTATTAAAACACAAAAAGCTTTCTGCTCTCTAGTCTCCATCTTTGCTACTTGCTCTTTCTAACGGCAGACAAAAGAAACAATGCATATACATGCGTACGTACAAAACTGTTTGAGTTGCTCTTTCATTTGATATAATATTTATAATTGTAAGTTAATTGTAATAGATACTACAACGTTTCAAAACCCTAATATTAATTTTGAAACACCCTGCATTACTTCAAATTGAGTCATCCTATATTCAGGTCCTAGTCAATTTGTCGCCTTGTGCAATGGCATAATTTGCCGCCTCCCCCTTTCTCCAGAAAGAACAAATCTTAGAAGTCATGATTTTAAGTATGCTACTCCAGCATGAACAACAAAGGTGAGGGTAAGTGGAGTCGCACTCAGAAAGGCTTAAATACTTACTAAAAATGCAATTCCGTTGTGTCTGTTTTTTCTTTAAATGTTAATCTATTATAATAGTGAAAGATAAAGCAAACACACCTGCAGAGGAAAGATGGTAATCCTTTTTATAGAATTCACTATCGAGCTTCAATCTCAATGTATCAGTTAGCAATTCCAGTGCAACTAGCTCTTTTATCTCTATTTCTTGATTTTTCTTCAACATCTTCTAACATTTAAAAAAAAACTTGTTTCTATCTTCAATGATAAGGAACTTGCTTCTGACAAAAACAAAACTACTTTGATATTAAACTGTGATAACTTATTAAATGGAATAGATATTCACTACTATTGGAGAATTGAATCCTTGCATTTGACAACAATCAAGCAATTTGTGCTCGGATTTATTCGACCATTTGCTTTAGCATTGTCCATGTGGCCTTAAACTAATGCAACCTAAACATAATTTATGAATGTTGTATTCAAATAGAAGGTCAGCTTAGTAAATGTAACTACCATCATCATGAAGTCTGTTTCCAAAAAAGAAATATTTAATTTAAATAATATACTTATGACAGATTTTGCCGGACCATCCAAGCTTACCGTTCCACGCAATGCACGTGTTGCATGTATACAGTGGCGTATTTAGGGGGGCTTCCGGGCTTAAGCCCCCCCGAAACTTACTATAGTAAAGTATATGAAATATCTTGCAGAATTTTCACATTTTCAGGCAAATGCCCCCGAAAGTTAGCAAAGCATCTCCCGAAACAAAATCGTAAATACGCCACTGCATATGTGGTAGAGCCGGCTCTGCATATCATATATATCTAGTCGACAAATTATTTATATATGACATTTAGAAAAATACTATTAGGCAAATTAGTATTAGTTTTTACCTTTAGACAAGTTATTGGAATTTTATACTGTTCGTGACATTATTTTCGTACTTATTAAAGGCCTGCATTCACGGAAAAACAAAATTTCATTTCTACTTTTATTTCTTAGTTGATATTGATGAAAACTGCTGAAACCCGAATTGTTAATAGGTATGGTATTCATGTAAATTGTAAAATATTTGTAGTGTATCAGTATCTAGCGTTTAATTTATGTTGCATTTTACGGTAATTACACCTACATAAAAATATTTCATACTTAAATAGACGTAAGATGCATTACAAATGACTATTTGCAAAAAAAAAAAAAAAAAAAAAAAAAAAAAAAAAAAAAAAAAACGATAGGCAATGTTTTTTTCTAAAAAAACGTACATTTCTGAAAAAATACGAACCGTTTTTTTTCTATTTACAACACTAACCTAACGGAATAAGTTTATTCTCGGAGTTCGAAATCTCTATGAGTAGAAGTTACACTGTGACTCTGGAGAAATCAGGAATCATTATCCGTTGCCTATTTAATTTGTAAGTGTTAAACTCTTTTCTAATCATAATTTCGTTGTACAGTCCGCAGCAAAAAACGTGCAACATGAGCATGTAAGTTTATTGTGAAACTACGCCAAACAGTGCAGGGAATCAACATAACGTCTAAGTGGCACGAATCACGCCAGGAGAAACTTCGCCGTCCTCCCCTGCACACTTATTTTGGACAAAAGACTTCGTCATTTCACAATAAACTTACATGCTCATGTTGCAGGTTTTTGCTGCGGACTGTACATATTGTCTCTATGTCGCTTCAACAAGATGCTCAATGTCATAGCTAACTGGATTTTCTCCCGATGAAAATTTTAATAGCGACAATGTTTTGAAAATAGGTCTTAATGAACTTGACATATCAATAATTAAATAAAGGGAGATATTTTGATGCAGGAAAATTTACATATTTTATTTAAACCTCTTTCATTTAATTAAGTTTTAATTTAGCCATATTCCACTATACTACATGCAAATTAATAAGTCATTAATTTTCCGAGATTTTTAGATTTATTCATGCTTGCTCTATCATTAAGTAGCCTACATGCGACATAAGAATGTATTACAGTTTATTCACTGCAATTTATCAGCATGTTTGCATTAATTAGCTCACGACATTGTTAAGTAATGTCGAAAAAGTTCGTGAGACTGTGGACACCTACCTGCACTTACATTCACTAACAATGACAGTTTTTTAGACACCGTCAGTCGAAGGTCAACTTCAGGAGAGGTTAGGAGGATATAGGTTAGCTAGCTTATTGACCACTACTTCTTGCTGTAACAATTCAGTGCCGTAATAAAATTTCATTTCTCATATAGCGATTGTTCTTCTCTTCAAATTCATTTCACTATGTTCATCACTGTTAAAATTATTAACAGAATGCTGGCTTCGTAGCTAGTGGAACACCCTATACTTCATAAGCAGTACGAGAAAAGATCTAAGGAAGTGTTAGGAATAGTGGAGAGAAAATAACAATATTTGAAATAATTAGAAAGAAGGAAAGAAATGGGTTATAGCGTTTTTCCGCCTTTTCTGCTATTGATCAGTTCCATAACTCAACTAATAATTTAAAATGTGGGGATAGGTACCCCAGAATCATTCTTGGATTTCAGTAAAGCAAAGCTATAGGGTCTAATAGCAGAATATCAATGAGTATAATACTAGTGAAGATCCCATTCAAATTTATGAACTGGATTCTTAGCCAGTGGCAGCCAAACATACATGCATACGTACCACATATCTACAGTGAATTGGAGCTCTGAGATTTTTATAGTATATATTAAATATATACTAGTAAATATATAGTATATATTAAATATTGTCCCGTATTCATGTTAGTTGTTTAGAAGTGTTCAACAGAAGCCTCTATGTGTGGTGGCGGAACTTTAAATTATGAGAAGTTAAGGACAGTTTTATTAACATTATTCTTGTTTCCAAGTTATAAAATTCAAATTTAAAAATATATATATATATAAAAAAACATACAGTGTGGAGCAGAGGAAATGCATGTTTTTTAAACCGCTAGTACTCGGCGACAAATAGGGGTATTGATTTTCAGCGTCAGTTGGCAGACAGCTCAGACGCTTCAGAAGCTATGGTGCGTTGGAGCCTAGATCATGTATTCGCGGTCGCGCAGTTCTTAAGAAACAATTATTCTGTGGTCACGGTTCAACGTCTTTTTCGTCTAAAGTTAATACCAAACGTCTGAGTTATAGCCTCAGATCGAAACACGATACTCCGATGGGTTGCAGTGTTCAGAAGTGCTGAATCTGTGATGAAAAAGAAAATTTGAGATCATCATGTAAGATGCGATGAAGCGAACGACGTGACTTATCCAGCGATACAGCCTGTCGCTTTGCTGATCTTTTCGGACTACCAAGAACTGCCTTTCTCACTCTAAGTTTACCGGAGTTCAAAATGAACGAGTTTTTTTTTTTTTTTTTTTTTCATCACAGATCCAGTACATCTGAACGCTGCAAAGCATCGGAGTACAGTACCTCGACGTTCGACATTAAACTTTCGACGGAAAAGACGTTGAACTGTTATCACAGAATCATTGTTTCTAAAGAACTGCTCGACTGCGAACACACGATGCTGCCCTTTCCAACGCTCCATAGCGGCTGAATCTGTATTGTCTGAGCTGTCTGCCAACGGTCGCTCAAAATCAATACCCCTACACGTCGCCGAGTACTAGCGGTTTGAAAAACATGCATTCCTTTGCTCCACCCTGTATAAGAGAATAAAATGAAAAGTTACACACCAAACCAATAGTGAATATGATGCAGGTTTGAAATATTATTTTTAATATAAAATTGAAATACGTTAAAAAAATCTTTCCTTGTAAGCTTATGTTACTGTATATATACATATATATATATATATATATATATATATATATATATATATATATATATATATATATATATATATATATATTGTGTTTTTGAACATATTACAAATGCTATTGAAAATGTATTGAAAGAAGTATGTGTATTATAGTTAGCATGTACAATTGTAATTTGTTGAAGGTTACAGTATGTTGCGTAGCTTTTTTTTTTAAAAAAATATTACTAGTTTGCAGTGATTCGAAACTTTGCAACAATTACACATATACTAAACGCGCGTTCACGTCTAGAATATTTAGTTGGCTATTTACGTAAGTTTTCTTCTGGAAGACTAGAATTTAACGCTGAAAAATACATAAATACTACCTTGAATACGAAAATGAATAGTAAATAAAAATAATTGACAAGTAACAGTTCACTTAAAGAAAAATGAGCGTACATTCTTTCATTCGTACATCACGATATTGCTAAGAGTAATCACGTTTAGGATCTCTTTATTTCCAAATATTAATTACCTGAGTCTATGTTATAATTACTCGATTATGTAATTATATCGTATTTAGTCCATTTTTATGTTTCAGCAATAGTATGTAGTCAAGAGTAAAAGTAGTTTTTCAAATTAAAAATATGATCCACTTAGATTTGTTTTAAAAATAAAACTTGAAATCTGGCAATGACATTTGCATGTGACATTTTCCATTTCATACGATAATTTGTACCTTTTTTTCGTATGTATAACTCTTAGAACATTAGTTAAAAATATTTTAAAATTAATAGTTAATTATACATTTTATGCCTTATTAACGATGATGTGTGCTGCCCTCTTGCAAGAATCGTAATAGAAGGCTTGAAGGGGGTATACTGTACGTACCTTCACCTTAATAGTCAGTGTGCTATTGAGTCTGTTATTACCATTATTAAGTTTAGTAGACTATAACGTCCCACGAATATGCACAGAGGGCAATGAAGGCAATGAGGGTGATAATGAGTGAAATAATGGAATGAGGAAAATAGGAGAAAATGGGAGAATCGCAAGGAAAGTCACTCACACGGTGTTTGGCCAGTAACGCTTCATTATATGGAAAAGTTAATAGTTTTTATTTATTTTATTTTGTATTTGTTTACGGTGTCTTAACATGATTCTTTTAAGCCCAGGTACAGATTTTAAATAAAAGAAAACTTGCTTTACTTGTGCACTGTACGCGCTATATGCCCATCTTTCGATATTTTTTCTGCTCTTTGTACGTTTATAAAAATTTTGCGCCCGTAAATATAACAATGTAAAATTGTGAGAAAATTTTGGAAGAAAATTTTCCTGTGTTTAAAGGTATCATCCCGCCATTTTCTTCGTAGAACTAAGAACGCTGTATCCGGACCCGGTATTTCACGATTTCAGAGCAAGAACGCTTATTGTTATCGTTTATGTATTTATAAATGCACACTATCTGTTTAAATTACAAATGATGTGTTAAGTTATTGATTGCAATATTCATTTTGTCTGAACTTTGTCAACTTATCATTAGGGATGCGCTCGAGTCGAGACATGTCTCGAATCTCGACTCGACTAGACTCGAATTCGAGTCGAGATTCGTGTCGAGACACACTTTGTAAAATTCGAGACGAGTCGAGACAAACGTATTTCTCGACTCGAATTTTCGAGTCGAGACACGAGTCGAGTCGAGACGGCTCTTAAAAATCTCGACTCGACTCGAATGTCTCGAAAATTTTTCTATAATTTTTAATATTATTTTGAAGAAAGTATTCACTCAGAAACAGCCTTGAAACCAATTCCAGCTTTTATTCCTTCAGAAAGGTACAGAACGCATAAAATTAATAGTTAATCTTTACAGATCAAGATTTAATTTTCAGCTCAATTCAGTTAATTAGAACTAATTGTTGTATTTGGTTGTACTGCAAATATAATGATAATAATAATAATTGATTATCTAGTTTGTATAAAACTATTATCCGTAGTTTAAATCTAGTTTGTATAAAACTATTGCGATAAAGTGAACTTCATAAATTCTCTGAATGAGCAGTTGATAGTCTATAGTAATTTAGCATAGTTATAATTATTGTTTTTGTTCCCATGAACGCAATAGGGTTACGTAACTTCTGGATTATTCGCTTGCCCAACTACACCCTCCATTCCAAAAGAAACCAAACTTTTGAAAACAAATAGTACCACTAGTGCCATCTGTTGTAATATTTTACCGGTAGATGGCGTAGTCCCTCATTGACAACTGGTATAAATGTCATGACATTTGGATGCACGGCAACAAAGTTATTGCGTTTCAACTGTCAGTGTGTTGTGTACATCGGTCGGAAAATGAGTTTCAAACAACGAGCTGCAATTGAGTTTTGTGTTAAACTGGGTAAAACTTTTAGTGAAACGCACCAAATGCTACAAAATGCATATGGTGATGAGTGTCTATCCCGTACGCAAGTTTACGAGTGGTTCAGGCCATTCAAATCGGGTAGAGAGACGCTGGGTGATGACGAAAGATCAGGCAGTCCCAGAATCGGATTATCGGAAGAAAACATCGAAAAAGTGCGTGAATTCATCAAACATAACAAAAAATCGTCGGTGAAAGTTATTGAAATGGAATTAGGCATTCCTCAAACAACCGCATACCGCATTTTGACCGAAGTTTTGGGCCTTAAGAAGGTTAATTCGCGGTTTGTACCACACAAACTCACCGAAGACCAAAAAGTTGATCGAATTGCGCATTGCAAAGACATCGTTAAAAGTGCTCGGCAGGATCGAAACTTCTTGAAATCGATTGTAACTGGTGACGAGACGTGGTGTTTTGAATATGAGCCCGAAACAAAGCGGCAAAGTGCTGAATGGAGAGCGCCGGATGAAGGAACACCCAAAAAAAGTCGCTTGGTGAAGTCAAAAGTTAAGGTGATGCTGATTTGTTTTTACGATTCAAAAGGAATTATCCACAAAGAATTTGTTCAGTCCGGCCAGACAGTCACTGGAGAGTTTTACTTAGGCGTCATGAAGCGTTTGCTGGCAAAAATTCGTCGTATTCGGCCCGAATATCGCTAAATCGGCAGTTGGACTCTTTTGGACGATAATGCACCATCACATCATTCGCGACTTGTAACTGACTTTTTGGTCAAAAATCACATTATTCGGTTGCATCATCCGCCCTATTCACCAGATCTCGCTCCGTGCGATTTCTATCTGTTCCCGAAACCGCATTTGGCGATGAAAGGAAAGTGGCACGCATCGATTGATGCCATTGAGAAGGCGACGACCGCCGTCCTAAAGACCAGTCCAATAAAGGACATGGAGAAGTCGTTTAACAACTTGTTGGAGCGTGCAAATATGTGTATCGATGCAGAAGGGGAATACATTGATTAATAAAAATGATTTGTTCCAAAATGTACATTGCTTTTTTGTTTTTTTAAAACGTTCGGTTTCTTTTGGAATGGAGGGTGTATTTTGAGGCTTTAATATGTTGCAGCATATCAAGAGCTACGGATAATATATAATGAAACATTTGTTGTACATCACATATTGTGATACGAAACTATTTTACATAGTATATCTTATCTAATATAAATAAAATAAAGAGTTTGTTTGTGTGTTTGTCTGTCTGTTTGTGTGCGACCTGGGGACCAGACGAGTGGACCGAGAGTTCCCAAAATTTGGTCACGGGTACCTTGGTCCAGTCCCCAGATCAAGACGAAGCGTTTATTTTTAAATTTCGAACCAGGGGGGTCTCGGAGGGGACGTTTACTGGGACAGACCTGGGGACCAGACAAGTTGACCGAGAGTTACCAAATTTTGGTCACGGATACCTTGGTCCAGGTCCCAGTCTAAGGCAAAGCGTTTTTGTCAAAATTGTAACCAGGGGGTCTCAGGGGGGCGTTTACCGAGACATGTAGTAAAAGTAATCAAAATTGATCGACATTAGTGTCAAATCCATAGTTTTCACGGTCGCTGAGATCAATGGTGACACTTCCATCAGCGATGACTTGCAAATTCAGCTACCACTGTATGCGGGCCGAGTGTCAGCGGGTGAGGAATACCGAGACATGTATAAATAGCCCATATTGATTGATACTAGTGTCAAATCCATAGTTTTCGCGGTCGCTGAATGGTGATACTTCCACAGGTGTTGACTTCCAAATACAGCCCCCGTGCGAAGAATGGGTATATTAAGCTAGTATTACAATAAATGGACTGCTTGGATGCCAAGAACTAGTACAGATAAGTACCTTTCACTTCTGTGAATAGGTATTTTTTTAAAAGGATTTTTGTAAACACTAAATTATAAAACAATGAACTACATACAGTAGTTATGGTTTTGGTTCCCAACATAAAAGAAATATGAATTGTTCATGAGATATTGAACTTTAACTTTCACTCTTGGAAAATTTCAATTTTGGAGTTAGGCCACTTGGCATCGAAGCAGTTCACTGTAAGATAAATACATTCCGCACATTAGTAACATAGTTGTTCAGGAGCCTTCGATTTCCATCCTCTCCAATGAAAGCTGAACGATTGCTTGATACATGCTGACTATATAGGAGAAATAGTGTATTAAGTTTTCGAGCTTTGGTGCGTATCCGTATTTACACTCTGATATAACTTTAAGTTCACACTCAAATCGAGCTAATTGTTTAATACATTTCGAAAGCTTTTGTTTATATGCAGCTCATTAAGGAAAATCTATTTCATAATCGTAACATTTATGTACTAAGAAACTATGAACGTAAAGTGGACTCGACCTAGCCTCGTGGCTGCTGTGACTCAGTTGCACAGCTTTCACCCTTGGTGTGTGAGGACTCTGATTCTCTGTGTGTGTGTGAACTCCGTGGGTAGAGTACGCGTCTTTGTCGTGGAAGACTCGGGTTCAATTCCCGGCGCGAGCTCATGTAGTTCGGATTCCACGTTAATCAGTAGGTCTACACTTCATATATCTTCGCTGCTGAAAGAGACGGTAAAGTCAAAATCAACTCAACAATATATATGTGTGTGTGCTTATGTGAATTTCCTCGTGGCTGTATGGTTAACACATACACCTTGATCGCGGGAGACTCTGGTTCGATTTACGGTGGAAGCTCATGAAGTTGTTAGCGGTATTCCACTTTAAACTGTAGATCCATGCCTCACATAACCATACATATAATATATATGCCTTTGATACACTTATTTTCCGACTTGGAAGCCATAAAAAATTTCCGGACACAGAGTCCCGTAGACCGAAAATGAGAAACATGGCTACAGAGTAAAACTGCCATAAAAATTTAAGCTTTTTAGGCTAACTTAATCCTTATATATAATGCAACTAGCTTGGCCAAGTTATAATGGAGGAAATGCTATCATTTGCAACACTCTGAGAATAGAAAATATTCGCCAGGTATTACTATCCTCCCCTCTCCTGCAGAAAGAAAACCCTGACTAAAACTCAATATTATATATACACACACACACACACACACACACACACACACACACATATATATATATATATATATATATATATATATATATATATATATATATATATATATATATATATATATATATATATATATATAACTATTTTGTGTAATGTAACAAACAGTGGCGGATAGTATTCATGTTTTCTTGCAGAGGTTCTTAGGAGGGTTCGCTTCCATCTTCCTCTCCCCAAGAACTAAGATAAATTAAAAAATTGCGATTACTTGTTAATCTTGTAAAATTGCGATTACTTGTCAATCTTGTACAAAGGACGCAATTAAAGTCCCAGTGTAACACCCCTTCACATTTAGATTTTTGCCCTGGAAGAAAACCAGTTATTATTGTTTCTTGATTTCTCAGTCTCACCTACATAAACATACGAATAGAATTAAAGGATAGGACATGTTTAGAGTGCTTGCACGTGACATCTAACTATATTTCTCATCAAATGTGTCACAGATGAAAATGTCCGTTTGTACTGTCTCTATTTTCTGGTACACAGGTTTCATTTATGTTATGTTGCTAAAATTCGTTAGGAAACAAGTACAGACTGCGCCTGTGTGCCTGACAAAACGTAAATGTACTGGATAATTATTTCTTCACTTTCTTCAAAAAAAAAAAAAAAAAAGTAACCCATCTCATGTCGCCTAACAAAAGGAGGTAGCGGACCAAAGATAGCCGTTGTTTACCTAAGGTCGTTACACAGCAGGGGTGTCACTCAGTCAGAGAGAAAAAAAATAATTTAAAGTTTCTACATTTGTTTTGAACTGCAATATACTTCTTCCTTTTATTTTAAGAACCATTTCCTTGTCATTTGTCTGCATCAGAAAAAAAATGCAAAAAATCACTAGAATGTGCCTATTTACCCAAAGTACTAGATCACTAGTTCAATAGTAAAATCACTAAATCTAGTATTATACGAAATCATAAATGTGGCATCCCTGGGTTGGAGCGAAAGTAATGATTGGAGTAAAAACTAGTCCGTATTTCTACTGCGTTCTGTTGTTGAATTCACAGAAATGTTCAAAAATAAATTCAAGACAAGACTGTTTACTTGCTCACTGGTTTTAGTATTGTGAACTGAAACTCAAGTCGCAGTCATGTTGAATACTTCTGTCCCTTTCTAGTAGTTTCTACTTTACAACTTGAGGTAGAATGAGGGTCGAGTCGGAAGCGGTATGTATTGTTTATACTACTTACAATGTTACCCCCCCATAAAATATAAATTCACCCTTTCTCCCTTCCCTTTTTCGAATACAATGAACCGACTCTTTTGCTGAAGAAAGATGCTAAGAGAAAATTGAAACATCTGTGTCTAAACTTTCTTTGAAGCGCATTCTTTTGTATTTGTAGGGTTTTGCGAGTGTTTTCACATCAATATGAAGAGATAGTTAGCCAAATCTTTTACCATGGACTCCTGCTGCGAACTGACCATGACTAAACACCCGATCTCGCTGTGCTCAATTTCTCTCGCACACGTGAAATGGGTGTTGTTGTTTCCAAAACAAATAGGAAGTTATCTTGTGCTTTTGCATTTCTGCACGCACACAGGTACCATTGCTATATTTTAATGATCAGAAGAAATATCAAAACCATCCAATATATATGATACGAAACAGCTAACAGAGGGAGGCAAAGATTATAGTACACCAAGTTTTCCGCGTGGTACCATTATGGAGAATAAATATTTGATAAAGTCACGTAGATGTGCTTAAACCTATTCCACCTGTCCTTGTAATTTTTCTGGTCTCATCAATTTCTCAGGAGAATACGTACAACATATGCCCAAATTTCATATATACTCTTTCTAAACTAATGAGTAAACTCATTAAGAACACCAACTGATATCAATAAACAGGAAAGAAAACAATACTCTATACTTCTCTCATTTGGTACACATCTCTATCATTTGGTACAGAATGAAGCATAGCTTGTTTCTTTTCGAAACAGCTCCTTCGTGTCACAGCTGTGGTTAGTTTTGTTTTGTGTTAGGATGAAAGAGAGAAATGCAACATTTGCTTCGCGGTGAAGTTATATATATTATTAAGATGAGCGGTGATAAGTGAGGTTTAAAAAAGAGTGCCTTTCGGATAAACAATTTAACGGGTAGTTGCAGTCCTTGTTGAGAATCGAACCAAAGCTATGTAAGACATGTCAATATTGAGCTCTTTTGTGGTAAAAGTGAACTTCAGAAACACACAAAAGACTTGAAACATCAAGCTAATGTAAAGCAATTGAAAAATAGCCTACCTATCGCTGCATCTTTTCTGTGGCAAGGAGCATGCAGTGCGCAACAACAAGAATCGTGTTAAGGACTTTTTTTTCGAACATAACATTCCCTCCCACACCATAAAAGACAATATAATGTTCGTTAAAAGAAAGTGCACATAATATTTTTAAATTTTGTTTGTGATCCTATCATGCATAATTATAAATAATGCCTTTCATACTACGAGAATGAGTTCAACTATACGTCATGGCCCCTTTAAAGGGAGGCCGCGGTGGCTCAGTGGTAGATCGTTCACCTCTGGTGCTTCGGGACCCTGGTTCGATCCCAGCTCGCACCAAGTGAACTTTGTGGTGGACAAACACCGTGTGCGTGGGTTTCCTCGGGGTTCTTCCGTTCCTCCCACTTTCTTCATTCCACGATTTCACTGGTTTCTCATCATCACCCCTCTCCTTTAGCCTAACCGGCATAAGCGTGGGACGTAAAACTCAAAGATTTCACTTCATTTTTTTCCCTCGAAAGCGATATTTTTCAAAATTATTTATTGTTAGATATTGTAAATTTACGGTATCTATTTTAGTGGAAGGGAAATTTTGCATCTAATCGGATAATTTCATGGCATTTAACAGGAATTCGCAGTTACGAAATTTGCATCACTGTCTTTTGAAAGGATGCCTAGAAAAAATACTACTAGAAAATAACTGAAAACAAAATGAATTTGATAGCCAAATTCACGTCATCTTGGTGCATCATTTTTCTTTAAATATTTGTATTTAGTATTAGATTAGAGTTTATTGTCCATTTCAGCATCAAGGCTATATGAGACGTGAACTTACAAATTAACGTGGGTTCAGAAGCACACGAGTTCCCATCGGAAATTGAACCTAGGTCTCCCGCACCAAATACGCGTACGCAAATCATATGGACAAGGGTGTTCAATATTTAGTAATGTGTACATAAAGTTGTGAAATTGCGCTTGTATAATAAAATGCAATTCCTTCTACTGACATAAACCTTCACAATACTCAGCTGGACAAAGTATCTTTAAAAAGAAAATATCACTGTTTATGTTTCAGTTCCTGGTTCGACTGAAGGATGGAACAAATTGCAATGAGCGTTTTTGGATCCTACTTTGTGTACTTGATTCATCATAAACTTGGTATTTGATACGGATATGAACTAAAAACGTACAAACAGAAATTTAAGTCATTCAAATACCTTTAAACAAAAATTGAATATATATATATATATATCGTTCGTGAAAGAGCCATGTTATTTCTTTAATACAAGTACAGTCATGTTATTTCTTGAATACAGTTAGCTCCTCTTAATGAAAATAAGTGGTGGTTGGTCTTTAAAACTAGTGTGGAAAGATTAGTAAAGAATTTGGCATAATTTAGAAAAATATATGGTAATTCAGGCCCGTGTTTGGCATCATCGATTGTCTCAAGAGTGGCAACCCTGACTTAAAGGTTTCGCTTCGAGAATAATGGATTCTCTGGGATCTATCAGATATACAACTCGAGTTGGAGCAGTATTCTCTATAACAAGCTTTGAAGCAGGCAGTATATCTGTTGAAATAAGTTATTTCTGAGTATATGAGTGGAATTCAGAACTATTTTGAATCAGTTCGACTTGTTCCTAGTTAAGGCAAGGTAAATCAATCCCCGGATAGAGAAATAGATTACTCTTATGTTATTTCTTAGTACTGAACATCTAACATTTTCACGGGAGACAGTGTCCTTTTATGGGTATTGACATTTCCACGTATATTTAAGATTGCTAGCAATACCTGGTTTCCATAGTAACGGAGCAAGTCGTAGGGATTTTAGAGTGAAAGCCTTATTTGAATTGTGAGCAAGAAGGATGCTTGTTTACGAGGTTCAAAGACTGTTTTTAAACCACAGTCTGACTGTATTCAACTGAGTGTGAACTTAAAGAATACTGGACTAGTTCTCGATGCGAACCTAACCTCAAACGAAGATTCTGCTGAAGGCCCTTCACTTCTCTGGTGAGAGGAATTTTCTTATATTCAACCAACTCAATCCTATAAGTAACAGAATTAGCCTTTTTGATGGAGAGTCTGTTTATAGACCATTCCATGTTTAGGACTTTAGGACAGACAGCTTTCTGATTATTGAAATTGTCTTTTAAATGTGAGGGAGTATGATGTAAGAAAACACATGTTCTGCTCTCTCATGATTAAAGCACAGCTTAGCTGCGTTAAAGAAAATCGATTTGAAGTTATAGTTTCATGAAGGCTTAAGTAGGCGACTTCTTCTCCGGACTGAAAAGTTGGTCTTCTATTTCATGACAGTTAACTGAAAGGAAATTCTTCTCAACCTGTATGGACTGTGGAAATGCTTTATTTATCAAAGTTTCCCTAAACACGTGGTATGTACTACTCTGTGCTTGTTAATTACCCTAGACAAACTTACCGGGCAGTTCAAATTTTTACAGTTAAAGAAAAGATTACAAGACTAATAGTTATTTACTATATGTTATTTTAAATGCGACACTAGTAGCAATAGAAGCCACGAACTCATTTTTTTCTTTTCTTTCTTTCTTTTTTTAATTGCACACACAAGAACACCTGTATATCAAAACGGTCATGTTCGACAATGTTCCTGGGTTCATTGCGTGTTTCTATCTCTTGGTAGATGAATGTTTGCCCAGAATCACAATTGGAAATCGGGTTGCAGACCGCGAAATGCATGTTTAACCCTTTGAGACCTATTGGTAACATTTGCGTACATCATATTTGCGAACAAAAAATATTACTTAGTAAATAACCAGTGGTTTTGAAATAGTCTTTGTTACTACTTATATTATTATGTAAACAAATTAGATGGAGCACTATGGCTCAGTGGTAGAGCGCTTACCTCTGGTGCGTGGGGCTGTGGTTCGATTCCCGGCAAAGTAGTTTTGTAGTGGACAACATCGTGCTCGTGGGTTTTCTCGGGGTACTCCCATTTCCTCCCACAATTTCATTCCAACAATTCTTCCATCATCATTCACTTACTTTAATCATTATCTCCCTTAGCCTAACAGACATAATCCTGGGACGTTAAACTCAAAGATTTCATTTCATTTTTTAAAAAACCAATTAAATCATAATTAAATTGAAGGCTTATTCTTTTAGTATGGGAAACATATTGACACCCATGGCCGTAATCAGGCTTGAAGATTTGGTCGGACAGACATCATTTAGGGCCAGGCTCTTAAGTATTCTTTTAATAAACAATGCTGAACAAACTAGACAATCGTGTTTTAGGATTGTAGAAAACGACCGTGAATTATGTTCAAACACAATTATTATTATATTTATTTCTCTGACTATTGGATCTTTACACAACAGTGTTAAACAAAAGAGAATAATTGTTTGTATAATAGTATTCAAGAGTTTTCTCATCATGATTAGTTTTGTAAACAATTCAATTACACTTATTTGGTGTTTATTTCTAAATAATAAGTCCTAATACAATTTCATAAAGTTGTAATTCTTCTTTAGTTTGTATCACTTTACACAATGACAAATCCAAAAGGTGTGTTGTATCGGTGTAGTACCAGTTTTTCACGTTTTTCAAAATTTTCCAAAACCCAAAGAATAACCTTTAATTTCTGATATTTTAGTCGTCACAAATTACAATTTTATAATGTAGTCAATGTTTATAATTACTGGGCAGTTGGGCGTTTAAACTAATGACATCATAATAAAGTCAAAACCATAATTTTGAGTTGAATTGATTCTGAGTTTAACGTCCCGTTCAGATAAACTTTCTTATAAATACATACGCACCTTACTCACCTTTTATAATTGCTATGCTTAAGTTCATAAAAACAGAAATTCTCTTTTAGTAATACTTTACACAAGATCACGAAGTGGATTCCAATTTAATTAAAGGCAAAATACAATACAATAATCCACAAATATTGCCTCAAGTGAGTTTAAAGATTTCTAAACATTAGTGCAAAACCGGGCTCTGCCGTTGCAATCAATTTGCAGGTCTTGAGACGAAAGTAAGAAGAGACTTACGCACATAGTAAGTAAAAACAATTAATATGCCTGTAACTTTCCCCCAAATGGGTGTATCTTAAAACTAACATCACCATTGGTTTCCTAATTAAATTCTAGCCCGAAATTATGTATCATATTACCCTATTCCCATTTTGAAAACTTGACCTTAATTCAAAATGGCGGATTTCAAGATGGCTGCCGTCAAGGTCATACCTACCATACGACTTCCCCCCAGAACTGATATGTATCCACATGGTTGTTCTTCACTTTTCTTCATTAACGCTCCGTTTACAAAGGGTAGTAAGGGACTTCTGTAGTAATCTTCAATAACCACATCACAACTCTTAAAAGTTATTAAAAAAAAAGAAAAACATGCACCATGGCAAAAATTTGTCATCACAAGTAATGCACAGCCGGACATTTGAGTGATGTCCCTTGTGGAATGTGATTGAACGTGACGTCAGAACGCATCGCTCCCCTTCGCGGAATTTACGGGAATTAGGTGACCTGAGTGTGCACATGTGGTGTCAGCTCTCTCCAGCGACCTATCAAGGATCATTGCGTGTATGCCAAGACGTGTCGCCGTTTTTATCCATGCCAAAAGTCGACATACTGACAATTAGGTAGGTAGTCATAATGGTCTGGCTGATATGTGCGTATATTTTAACTCGTACATTTTGTCTCGATTCGAATTTCGAGACGTCTCGACTCGAATTCGAGTCGAGTCGAGACAGAGACTGTCGAGTCGAGACACGAGTCGAGACAGAAACGTATTTTCGAGTCGAGACACTAGTCGAGACAACATTTTCTCGAGTCGAGTCGAGACAGGCTTAAATCTCGACTCGACTCGACTCGAGCGCATCCCTACTTATCATCCAATGAGTATGACAAGTTTGAAGGAGAGGAGAGAACGCTGGTTGTTGCTGAAGTAAAAAAAAAATGTGAATAAATTATATTATTATTATTATTATTATTATTATTATTATTATTATTATTATTATTATTATTATTATTATTATTAATCGTAACTATTGTTCCTAAAATTCCCGATTATGGAAGGATAGGCAATAATATCGTAGCACGTTACACAATTTCAAAATTTTTCCTTCAGTTGTGTTTCTCAAAAAGTAGTTCGTGGAACACCAGTGATCCACATCGTGGTTCCGAGTGGACGATACAGAACATGATAATTTTCCAGTCACATTTAGAAAATGTATAAAATGTATGCACCAGTAATTTAATTTTGTTTTTCTTGAAATAGTGCTTGAACGATTATTTTTATACTAGGTCAGGAATGATTATTTTTTAAATGGTTACTTTATTTGAAATAGAAATTAATAAAATAGTAATATATATAAAAATTGTTTACTTTAGATTTATAAAACAATTTTTTGAGAAATTATTTTCGTTTCTACATACAAATATTACTGAGGGGATATCTACTTAAAAACTATAAAAATACGTAATGTTAAATCTTCAAGTTGCAGTATTGGGTGGTGAATTCAAATATAAAAAAATATTCTTTCTTTTCTCTTTTTAAGTATTATATGTGAAGTCGCTGTAGCGTAGTCGCTAGACTTGGTGACAAATCGTGAGTAGAAGAACATTAAAAATGTGTCTGATTCGTGCCAAGACACCCAAAGCCGAATAAAATGTTATCAGCTGGGAAGAATTTAACTTGGAGTGCCAAAGCGCCCATTCTCAGAAAATGAGAAATACCAATGCAACTGTGCGTTCACTCGGCAATGCTCTCCTAAGTATAACTCTACTTGGTTGAATCATATTTTAAGCAGTACTATCCGTATTATAGAGCTTGAGAGATGACAAGGGACATCAACATGAAACCAATTGTTCAATCAATCAATGTAAGAGGAAAACAGGCCTAATATTCTACCAGTGGCCGTATTGTATTGGCGCGATTGACTCGGCTAATGATCCAATTTAACCAATAATAAATTGATTTTTTAATTAATAATAAAATCAACCCTTTCCCCATGTTAAAATCTTCACTACTGGCACGACTAATTCTTCCGTTGCTTTAGTTCCTAACAACGAGTCGACCTTTCCAAGTACAGGGTCTACGATAAACGATTCATTTTAGACGTTACGTGGAGCTGGCAAGTGGAAGGTTTAGAAGCAGTTTTCATGGTAATGGTAACAATGTAAGTCGTACATAACTTAGTAGGTTTGGCGACTCTGTAGCTTGGACACCACTACAAAAATTCTGTACTTCTAATTGAAAAATCAGAGTTGTCAGTTTAATTCTCGCCATTATCACCAGTGAAATTGTCGTTTAGATATTACACATACAAAATTAATCATTCTAGCTATTTTGTTATTTGTTAATCATAATATTTTATGATAATCATGGATTCCCTTAAATATACGGGAAATATCATGGTTTCCCTCGTATATCTTATTGAACTTTATCCTCTCGATATACGTACCGTTCATGGTGACTGATATACGTACCGCTCTTTAATGAATACTGAAAAAGCTGAATTAATTAGTTACATGTGTGTTAATGAAATCATTTGATGTGATTGGAAGGCAACTGTGTCTATTTCGAAAGTTGAATTTCAATTTGATTTACGAGTTTCCATGACAAACACTTATCCACTTGTGCTGGGTTTAGCTCATCTGCAATACTTGTATATTAAAAGGGCAACTTAATATACCTGATATATTGCAGCGACTCTCAACCTATGGTTTGCAACTTACTGGTAAGTTCTACGATCGCGTACGGTCGTGAAATTCTCGTATCAGAATGAGCTGCTTCATACAGTTCAGCAATTCTAAGGGTGTAAGGAACGGATGCTCTGAAATTTAGGATAAAGCATTAAATAGCTGATGTCACTCTTCACTTGTATCGTTGGATGAAGCAAGATTACATTCTTGGATTCAAGCGAAAATGAAGATTGACGCATTTCAGGGATTAAGACTTAAGTGAAGGGCTTATGAAGAATTAAGGGAACTTATGAAGAAAAAGAAATCCGTGTGTCATATGATTTTCTCAATATACAAACGTTTGTTCTGTACCTAAAACCTTGATGTTGCGAAAATGTGTATCCTGTTCAAAATGTGATTATATCAAGGATGTTATAAAATAGAGGATCTACCCATACGTATCTTCATCATGTGAACTGAATGAAGCCACAAAACAACCGAGCATCATCTGAGCCGGAACGTCTGATTGGCTACTCTCGTTTCCGCCATGATTGTTGGCTCGAAACATTGCGATCTTAGTGGCGCGGAATAGGCAGAGTAGGTGTGGCAAAGCAGTGACGTATGGCTTCACGATTTTGTTGTATGGGCAGATCCTCTATTTTATAACATCCTTGGATTATATCTATACCATATATTATGTATGGTATATACTATCTATACTATATATCTATACTGGTCGTTGAGTATTTTACTTGACATTCAGAATATTATCCTGTTATTAGCATTTTATATTGTAATATAACGCTGTAAAGCAATACTTAGTTATTCATGTCATAGCATTACTCAACCAAAAGCAGTAAAGGCTAATGTTAATAGATACTGAACTTTTATTTTGTAAAAGAAAAATATATTCAGTTAATGAAGGTCTCACCTAGGCGCATGCAAGAAATGAAATAAGAATTCAAATATTGACATTCCAATCAACCATACACCTAGGCGCGCCAAAAGGAGTCCTGTCCCAAAGGAAAGAAACAAAACCGAGACCATAAGCCGACAAAGTACCTGAGAAAATCTAGGTAGTACAGCTTCGTTATATTAAGGTCGAAAATTAGTTTGAAAACAGTTCTTAGTTAAATTTACTTTGTTGGATTGTCTCGTATTTTCTAGCAATAGTAGGTTAATGTTACAAGATTGTTGATATGTCATTTATAACGTTATTTTAGGAGTATCAGAGAGTGTAGGGTTACCATTTAAAGACTTCAGAATAAAGGATTTTTTTTTCAAGTACATTACTATACTATTGAATGTAACCTCCTGCTCTCCCCCAAATGGTTATACAACTAAATGTTTATAAAACCAATTACGGAAATAGTATTCTAAGTTTCTTTCCTTGGCGATTACAGCTGAATGCATTGTATTTATTGGAAATTAAGTATTGCAAAAATATACATAATATATTACGAATCTGGAAGTTGAAGCAGCTGTCTATACTCTCCTTGAAAGAAAGTCTCAGTTTTCTAAAACCTGCCAAGATCATTTTTAAAGTCCGAAAATGAGGACATATCTAGGTAAAAAAAAGGACACCTGGTAACCCTATGTCAAAAGTGACTTTACAAGTTATACAGGGTAAGAATTGGATTATGTCATAGTGTACTTACTAGCTGGACAATAGCTCGACTTTCTCCCAATAATTCAAATCGTTCAGTTTAACTTTATTTTGCTTGCATGTTTTTTTGTAAACCTATTAGATATTCCTTTCTAATCATATAATGAAAATAATAGGTTAATAGGAATATATTACCACAACGAAAGAAATCTGAGAAAATTAGTACTGAAGTGAAAATGTATTAGTGAAGTTTGAAAAATGTATCCCTTGTGGCCTATGTATTTTGTCTGTCAATTGTACATATCGTACTGAGAGCAAGAAGAAACTCAAAATATCTCATTGCATTGAAAAAGTTTAACGTCTCACGATTATGCCGGTTAGGCTAAAGGAGACGGTGGTAATGAGAAATGAGTGAAATGGTGGAATGAAGAAAGTGGGAGGAAACAGGAGAACCCCGAAAAAACCACGAGCACGGTGTTTGTCCACCACACAGTCCACACGGCGCGAGCTGGGATCGAACCAGGGACCCCAAGCACCGGAGGTGAACGCTCTACCACTGAGTCACCGCGCCCCCTCTCATTGCATTGAGTATGAAAGTGCACACCGACTTAAATTTCGGTATTCGTTCAATTCGAATTAAACTCACACTAACAGTAAGTTTATGTCATCCTGAAAGTCGCGAAAGATGTTTATAATCCGGTATTTGCATACTAAGAACTGTTGTGTCCGTAATATAAATGCCCATTTTTTTAATTTTGAGAAACAAGTAATTAATTAATTAATTAACAATTAATGAATAAGAAAAGAATAAAATTATATGCACTTGGTGCGACTACGTGTAGGCTACTGTGATAGGATTGGATGTTCTTACACTTCAGGTGAGTGTAATTATCAAGAGATACCATCGGGCGTTTGTGACTGAGCGTTCTGACATAAACTAGCGAAAATTTGAAAGAGTAGTAGTTCTAATAGAACGTTTTGAAGTGTCAAAGATCTCGGATTCGATCCGCGATGGGGACGGGAAATTGTTCTTATCCAATTTTCGTCACAATGCAGCTCTAACGTTTACTCAACCTTTGTAAAATGAATATGTATGACAACCTGGATGAGGAAATGCGACTATGATTCTAACTACATCATGTCAGCTATGTGCCTAAATTAGAAAAGTATGTATTTACCTTTACACAGCCTGTAGGTCCATTAGACCTGCCCCGTATCGGACCCACTCTTTACTTTTTTAGTATTAACTGAAAAGTATGTATAAAAAAGAAATGGTCAACAAAAGAAGGAATTTCTACAACACTAGTAGAGCTTCCAGATAATTTCAAATGATAATGTATAATAGTTGTATGGGTGTCTCGTTCTGGAAAAAGGAATACATACTCCAGAATTGACATGACTCGATATAAATTTTGTTCGTTGGTTGATTGTTGTTACCGACATAATCGTGGGACGTTCAACTTAGAGATTCCATTTTTGATTGATTGTTCTGGAGTATAGCGCCCCTTTCAGCATCGAGGCTATACGAGACTTGGATCTACGGTTTCAGGTGAAATCCATGCCACCGTATTGTCTTCAAGATTTCGGAAATTCACCCCAATACTCCATTTACACTCCGCATCTAAAAAATTGCGTCAGCTAGCGCCATGCAGCTAGGCCACCCAATATACGCCTTCTTATCCCATAATCGTGTCTGGTAAAGAGACTCCCTCTCTCCTCCTCTCTCCCATACTAAAATCAGCTAACAACATGAGCGCAATACTAACTTCAAACTTCACATGTATTAGGGCGATTCTCTGGCAAGTGGTCTATTGTCAGTAAATTTTCAAAATTAATTTGAAACTATAATGTTTATGTTTTTCTATTAAGAAATAGTGTAAGTATATACTGAGACATTTGAAATCTTTTTGTAAAATATATTTACTAGGTTTTGACCACATAAACTTTATCTGTTCTACACCATGCTCAATACTGTTCACATATCCCAATTTTCAAATAATTTTCAAACTAAATTCTAACTCTGTAATTATATGAACAATAGCAAAAAATATGAAGTGGACCTTTGGCAAAAATTTGACAATTTTGTTTTAATTAATGTTTGATTCTGGTAGGCAAAAATTGTAGTTTCCTCATGTCATGTCTCGCTGTCCCGTGCGTAACGGAAAACATGTATTTTTCGTCTTTCCTTTGTAATTGCAGAGGATAAAGTATTGAAACTTTTGCTCCAAAGTAGAATTATTATTAGCTTGTTAGTGGTACTTATTAAATTTGTTTATTAACGTTCTTATGTATTTTATGAAGTATAGAAATGTTGTCCCGTGCGTAACGTTACGCACGGGACACTTACAGGTTTATCCAAGGAAATGAATAAAATTAAGTTATTAAGATTTCAATGCGTGTTAATTGTTATTGAGATTAAACAGTGAAGAATACACTTTTATATTAACTCAAAGAAACATGAATTTGCTGAGAGAGACTAAATTAAATATAACTAAACATAACTACCAAAAACGTTTTCGTTAAGTTACATAGAAACATTTACCACGAGGCTTGAAAACAAATTATCATAATAAATCGCACATTTTTCTTTTCATTAGAAAGGTAGGAATCTAAGTTGGTTTGACAGTCTTGTACGGAGCAAATGGATTCGCAACTTTTTACTATGTTCTTTCACCCTTTATCAGAAAATTAGGTTCTTGAAGTATATTTAAAACTTGATCGAATGAGACATAAAATCTGTTCTTTTCATCAAAACAAAACTTTGTACAACTGTTGTCCATGCATTTCAGATTTGTTATTCTAATGTCGTCATCTTCTTCTACATCACTTTTAGACACACATACATACCGATATTTAATCCTATTTCTGGAAGAACCACAATCAAATTTCACTAGAAGAAATACACGTGCTCTAATATGGTCCATTCTGAGCCCGACAGTTGAAGGGTTGGAATATCATTATGAACATCGTCTTGAAAGTTGTATTCTGAATTAATGTCGCTCTCATCACTTGGTGAATATATCATTCTGTACACTGACACTCTTTCCGTCTTCCTTGAACCAACTTCCTTGTACTTCTTCACATTTTAGAGTGTTTTCCTTTTCTAAATGGCCAACAACGAAACAATACGGAATGAGCTTCGCAAAAGGGACGTGAGAGGAAAAGAGTTAATCTTTTAACTTGCCTATAACGCTGCATCCTCACTTCATTTTTCAGTCTCACATTGTTGCTATGTTTAAGTCCATATTTTCTAGCCCTTTCAGCGCCACTCATTTCTTTTGTTGATCGATTCAGTGCCTCACTGACAATATTACTTGGAACAGAGTTACTTGCCTGTGAATCCATATTATTTACATGCCTGTGAATCAGCGCCCCCCAAAACTCACACTAAAGCAAATCTTCACTGTGGTGAAGTAACAAACAATCATACCAAATAACCAAAAACCAACTGTTTCCCTTCAATTCACTTTTCCGCATTTCACCTGACAATGGCAGCTATTAAACGACTCAACGTTTGGTAGGTAGCACAGAGGATCGAGCAACTCAACAGTTGTACAACATTATGAGGTTTGAACGCCACCAATCAGCACTCAGACAAATACCCTAAAGACATGGTAATAACACTAAGTGAGTTGCCTAGCAAAGTTAGACTTTGATACTTTGGAATGTAATTTAATGCATTTAAATTAAATTATAGATGCAAATTTTTCGTGCTTGTTAATGTCCAAATGTTAATCTTAAAATATCAATCTGTTTAGTAAGGATATTGCATAATAACAGTCTTAGAACAGAAAAACAATTGCATGGTTACTTTTCTGTCCCGTGCGTAACGTCCCGTGCGTAACGGTGAGTGGAAAAAGAAAACATAGTGTAAAGCTAATTAAATTCTATTTTCCAATTTAAAAAATATAATGCACAGTAAGGAGAATGAATGTAGAACATAAGTGATGGCATATAAAATGAAAATGCTGCCATAAATCGCAGAGAATGTCCAATGAATTTGAAGTTGCCAAATGAGCTTTTCGTCTGTCCCGTACGTAACGCTTAATTTTGGCTTATAACTCAAATTTGCAATTGTTTTGAGTGTTTCATTTTATTTAATTATGCACTAATATTTTTTCCTCTAATTTTGACATACTTTTTATTTTATTTGAAAATACATTTTTGTTTTAAAAAAGCAGTTTTTGTGTACGAATGTCCCGTGCGTAACGCTAAGGATCGCCCATTAGTATTGATAAAATGAAAGAATAAAACCGAGACGAAACAAGATTCATAACTTGATGTAGGGAGAAACTTAAACACAAGTAGTGAGTAATTTACTTCTTCAAATTTGACCTTGGGCGACTGTTACTAGGCGGTTTTTACTAGGCGTATGTAGGCACAAACATGTATTGGCAGTGTTGCTAAGTGTTAGGACCCCCGTGGGAAAATTTCGCCCTGGGAACGTTACCTGGGCGATGAGTGGTTAGTTGCTAGGTGGGAATAACGTATGATGATTAGGTGCGTAAGCTCATTATTTGCTATGTGGAATTAGGCCTTGAGTACTCACGTGAAATTGGGTTGTTGTCAAGGAGGTGTAGCGTTTCAGGGCTATTGTTTTTGGAAGGAAGTTTTAATGTGTGTGTGTGTGTACCTAAAGGAGGAGGATCACGTGATGAAAAGAAGCGAATATAAGGATGATGATGTCGGAAACGGAACGTAGAGCGTACAAGTATGTGTTTGTGTTGATCATTCCGTTAGCAGCTGTTGCGATGTCAACGTCAATTAATCTGTTAGATAAGCTTAATATGCCATCATTGGTTCCCTTTACAAAAATGCGAGATTTAGAGATTGGCGTACCATTTCGTATTGTAAACTGTGAGATAATTACAACGATATATGGCAGGAAGGCATGTGTGACATGTGAAGGAGGAGAAAAAGCAGGGGCGGACTGGCAACCATAGGGTCCATCCTGCTAAACTGAAATGAGGGCCCACTGTATAAAAATGTAAAAAAATGTACTTGGCATTCTTCATATGTATTACATATAAAAGTCCATCTTCGAACCCATAAATAGTATCCCATATATTCATACAAAAGCAAAACATTAATTACAAAAAATTTGAAGTAGGAACATTTTAATAATAACTCATACAGTGTGTAATTGGCATTATCATTTTTTTTGTAAACACACACAATACCGGAATTGGTGCTTTCAGTTATTTATATAGTGCTATTGCTTTTATGTAATGAATTTAAACCATTTATTTAAACAAATGAATGTCATATTTTAGAGAACCCAAAATATATACATGTGCAATAAGTAAAAACTAATATCAAGTCAACTTTGAAACACTAAATAATTAAAGCACTGATAGAAATAATGCAAGTTTCTTTCCTCATAAATCAGTTCTAATATCAAATTGGTTGAAATTTTCTACCGAATTGCATACTGTAACCTAATATAATATAATATTAATACGAATGCCAGATATGTAGCCTCCTCTTTTCACGTGAATACCTACTTTGCACGTCACAAATAATTTTCACATTTTACTACACTTTTATTTTAAATTAACTTTAAATAACTAAAGGGAAGTTAACATTTACACGATATACACACTGATTTGACTGACAGCATAAGTGTTCAGCACTTTTAGAAGTTACACCAACGCTTACTGAGCCCAGTGCCGGCAGCTAGTGCTCTCAAACGGGTCAGGTCAGGCTTCATTGGGTCAGGGCTCGAATCGAACCTCCTTGGGTCACAGGTCGGGTCAGGGCTGCTCTAGCCACTGGTCGGCTAAAGTCAACTTTCTTATGCGTCGTTTCGGCTAAAACCTATTCGGGTCATGAGTCGGGTCGGGTCGACGTTCAACTCGACCCGAGAAGGATTAAGCCGAAACGGCGCATAAGAAAGTTGACCCGAGCCGACCCGTGGCTAGAGCAACCCTGACCCTAGCGTAGGAGACCTGACCCGACCTGTGTCTCAAGCAGGCTTGACTAGACCCCTGACCCATGAAAGCCTGATCTGACCCGTTTGAAAGCATTACGCGGCAGCAAACAGTTCAGTTAATTTCGTGTTCGCCTGTTAAAGTTGTGTAATTTCAAGTAAAAATAGCCATAAAAGATAAGCTACAATTGACTGAAATCATCCAAAGACGTGGTGTATACGTTATAATTTATAAACACCTTAGACATAACATAATACCTGGCAACTGTCCTGCAGTACTCGAATGAGTCACATCACGCTCATTTGTTTCTTGGGGCTTCACAGATTCAAATAGCCTACGTTGTTTTGGCTCATATGCAGCTTTTTGTAAATCACATCTTCGTTTGTGTTCACGCTTTTTAGCACCACTTTTATATTTTTTCTTTACAGTAATCTTACAATCACTCCTACCATCCATACTGACACAACCACATAGGTCTTCCACGACAAACGACGCGTAACTGATATTCCAATAATTGAATTGCTGCTATCGGATTTGCTCTTCGTTGTAATATACAAATAAAACACGAGCCGAGGGCAGCAACTTCATAGTAATAGGTTGAGGTTTGTATAAAACAATCGTTGATAATGGCGACTAATTTCTTTTCGCTTTACCGCACTGAAAAAAAAAACAATAACAACGAAACCTGATCCGATTTCTTTCTTCGAAGCTTGGTCTGAGGACAATGCAGTTCAAAAGCATTCCGGCTCCACTTCCACTTTCCACAATAACAATATCTACGAAACTATTGTTTCTTTAAAACATCGCCACTCGCCGGCTTGTAAAAGGACCGGAGTAGGCAATGGTATCCAAATCCGATAACAGCCTAAAATCTACTGTGTTTCTTATATTAAAAAAGTAGTAGTTAAGGTGCTCGTCTTTAACAGCTGCTGTATCACAAACCTCGCAATGTTTTAGGGCCTGATTGTCTCATAGACAGAACCTTTTCAAGTCCATAAACGTGAAGAAGAATAAGGTCTGTTCATGAAAGTTTAACTCTACGTCTTTTTTATGCAAAACACAAGTTTGCGGGAGTTACCATGTCATATTTTTGATGCTGGTAGGTTTAATTGAGCACATCTTTTTAAAATTGGTGGAGGAGATCCACCTGTTTGGGGGGCCCACCCTACATTTGCAGGGTAGCAGGGTGGGCCAGTCCGCCCCTAAGAAAAAGTGATTTTACCAGAACGCTGTACTGAAATATTAGAAGCAGATAATGGTGCATTATTAACGTATTTACAAAGTGGAAATGTATGTTTAACATATAAAGGAATGAAGATCAATTAGTCTGGACTAGCTTGCACGATCTTGAATTCACTGAATTGATATGTTCATCGTAAGTGTATGAGACATGTATAAACAAGATGAAGCATGAATTATCCTCTTCGTCCTCCCCTTCATGCATATACAGACATAGTATGCATAGAATTGTTATTCTGTGTTGATCAGCTATTGAGTAACATGTCTTCAAGTGCTTTTGCATCAACTATGGCTACTGAGAAAGAATACTTTTTAACCCTAGGACTTCCAGTGGGGTCCAATGGACCCAAAGACTATGTTTGGCAGTTCGTCAGTATTATTTTCCGGGATTCTAAGGGTTAAATGTTGAATATGGTCTTAATTCAATGAAAACCAAGTTAATTTGTATTGGACTGGTTAGTTATACATTTAAGCCAGTGATTTGTGTTGGTAAAGGACGTGTATTTGGAGTGAAGTTAAATTTGACGGAGTGGGAGAAACTTGTACATTTGACCCTGTTTGTTTCGGACTATTTAAATTCTGAAGTGGAAATTACAGTTATAAAATCTCTTGGACGAAGAAAAACGAACTGGTGGTGCGTAAACTAATGGGTGAAAAATTAGTGATGTTAGAGAAGAAAGAAACACTTCATGCTCCTCGAAACACTGTGTACTTGAATTCAAGTGATTGGCCTTATTTCTTGGAAATATTACCGTGTATTGAGCATGCTGTGAAAAGCAGTAAAGCTTGCAGTGTTGTGCTACGTGAATATTTTGATTTGTGCACAGATACTATTCGCAATCATGTACAATCGCTTGCCGGAATTCATACATGTGTGGATGAACAGAGTATTATTAATGTAATGAACATCAGTTTTCCAAGTATATCTCTTGATAGGAACAGTGATACGATCATTGATTGTGAAAGATTAAATTTGGAAATGAAAGTATTTTGCAAAACTAAACTCATAGATTCAATTATGGCTGATTTGTTTTATAGTTATAAACACAGCCATGGTGGGGAAAACCGATATTCAACCTTTGGAGGGTATCGACGAAGTGGACTTTGCATATAAAGAAGAAAATCGATTCCTTTTTCATTTATACTGAACAGTGTAGTAATAAATGTAAAAATAAAAATATAGTGAAATTGAAATGTTTTATTTAAAAAAATTGTTTTGTGTTCGTTGCATACACTTGAATATGATAGGATTTTTATGAGAAGAAAATCCTATCATATTTTTTCTTACATATTTTTAATAATAATGAATTCACATACTTGAAATGTTTGTTAAATAAAAGAAAAAAGTTCGTATTAGAAATAATCATTATTATAGAACAGTCTTAAGTATGATAGGCCTTTTATTTTAAAAAACTAAAATAATTCATGTTAAATTTTAAAACAAAGTCTTGTCATAATAATAATAACAACATTAAATACACATAATTGTTTTAATTTACGGAAGAATAACTTATTAAGTATTTGAATTCATTATTATTATTTAGTTATATGATTACATCATTGAATTAAAAACAGTTCCAGATTCTTGTTTTTAAAACATAGTATGAAATTCTTTAATTCATTGAGTTTTAAAAAGGTGCAAAATATGTTTTTGATATATTTATTTAATTACATAATTGATCATAAAACATATTTATTGGAAAATGGATGAAAATAATAAATAAAACATTTTTTTCAAAGACAAAAAGAAGAATAAAAACTATTTATTGACGATGATAATAATATTTACACAAGAAAAGTGATGGTAAGTATAGTACATCTTTTTTAAAAAAAATGTTTTTAAACAGTTCCTTCATGTTCACTGTATGAATTACTTAAAAGGGCACTTTTTACAATACTGTATAATAATAGTCTTTAAATGTCTACTTGAAGTTTTTATATTGATGATGATAACTCCACACTAATTTTCATATTGATGATGATGAAACGTAGCTAGAATTCATACTATACAATGACGCTGACTATACACAAGCTGACGATCTTTTATTCTCTGAAATGAGAAAATTGAAAAACATAAAATTTATTTTATCTATAATCATGAACAAATAAAAAGTATACAAAACAAACGAAGAAATGATAATATGTATACAAAACATGTTTTAACAAAAAAGAAGGAGAAATGACTACCTGCAGTAATAGATAGAATTTAAGGTTTATTTTATCTATAACAATAATGAACAAATAAAGAAATAATAATAAGTATCCAAAACAAACCAAGAGGAAATTATTCATAATAATGAAGGCATGATAATATGTATACGAAAGAAAGAACGAGAAATGATTACCTGTAGTAATAGAATAATCGAAGATCATCTGTTTCGGGTATAGATGAGAAGGTATGATGAAAATCATATAAGGACTTTCCTTTAGATTTAAAACATAGGAATAGGTATGAATAATGTAGACATAGGGACGATTTCACTTTGAATTTTATTATTAAATGTATAAGTAAATTTCTACGTAGAAATAGAATATGTTGCGTTACATATAGAGGAAATCCAAATCTATCGAAGTAGTCGGCAAGTCCATGAGTATTAATATATACGGATCCCAATGAGTACCGATTTTACTAACTGGATCTGTATTTATGATGATAGCTGCAGGTAGTGGGACATGTGATGGTAATTCGTTGGGTGGAAATACGCCAACGTAATGATTTTGAAATAAAGAATTTGTTTGAAGTGCATTCAATAATTCTCGTATAGAGGACATCATGTATAAAATGCATACATGTACATATAGATTGCGTTATTTAAATAATAACGTACATTTAAAAATCCATGATGATGTTCTTCTGGTGATCAACGTCTAAGAGAGATTGGAACTCGCCATATGTGATGTATGAGACAGGAGCTGGTAGAGGATTCTTAAAATGAACTTTCAGACGAACACATCTATGTCGTATGAGGTTCCAATGTTGCACAGCGCTGGCTTCTCCATCTTGCATAATGTCGAAAACAAAGCTAGTGTATCCTTGAGGAAAGTGAAGGCGAGGAATATTGTTGCCATGATTGGAAAAGTGAATACCTGATCCACACAATAAGATATGATATAAAGAAACATAAAGGTTGCTTTCGAAATTTGGTTTTAAAGGTATTGAAGGTACAGGTTTTCCATCAATGCATATTGAAAAGAAATTGATGTCAAAATATTTGAAATGAAATGGATTTGAAGTTATCGTTCCTGTATAGGCATTATTTTGAGTAAATGCCGCAACCACTCGAGTTGATAATACTTCCATAAATAAATTATCGATTGTTTTTGATTGAAGATCCTTTGGAATGACGAATGACTTCATTTGCACTCTTGTGAGAGGACATTTGGCGGTTGTTGATTGTAGAAGCTTGCTATTTAATATGTAAAGTAGCGTCTAAAATATTCACTTTAGCCTCAACAGACGAATCACTAGCGATGAGACAAAAGTTTGGCTTTGCTGGAATTAACTTGATGAGTAATTCTACTCCTTGGATTAAAAATTTATCCTGATTAAAAGTCTCACAATGAAGATGTCCGAACATGTCGAATTTTGCACTGTATTTTGTTAATTCATAACGTTGTTGAAATCCTCAATTACCACTGAATTTTGCCTCCATATGTCCAGCAGTATCTTGAAACCATAATGCACATGGAAGATGAGTGTTTTTAGCAAAATCATCATAATTTAAGTTTTTCGATGTATGATCGATATGGATGATTATGAAATGGAAGTGAAATCAGTTTGTTATTTAAATACTGGACTGAACATAGAATTTAAAAAATCAATAATAGTGTAGGAGCCACAGCTTTATCGATTTCACCAAATACTGACCCATCAGGCTTAACGATTCGAGCTTCAATGTAAAGGAGAGTATATGGTAGATCTATATATTCATCACTTGTTCCCGGGATGACAAATTCTATAAGTGCATTATCAGCTAGTGAACTGATTGGTTTATATGTAACAACATAAGTATCTAATATACTGGTTTGCGTTGGTTTTGTAGAAAAAATATCTAGTTCACTTTTTAGACACTCGCAGGATTCATGATGTAAGAAAGCCATGAAGATTTAATCAAAGATGTTGTCTGATCACAGATTCATCTTCGTATAAGACTGATTTCAATTTGTTTTCAGTGTACGTTTCCTCTTGCTCTTCTTCTTTTTCCGCTTAATTATGTGTAATGAAGGGTTAAAGATGGAATGATGTGTAATTCTTCTTTTCCTTCGCTGATATCCAGATTCTAGCATAGATTTTAGTTTATTTTAGCTTTTTCTTGCAAGATGGACTTCGCTTCACCCATTCGTTGATGAAAGGATTCGTTAATATTTTGTTTATCGATGATGACATTAATAACGTTTGCTCCACATTTTAATAATTCCTTTCCTATTGTTTTAGCTCCTTGTTTTACTAATGGCATGAGACAACGAAATAATTCTCCAAGGAAACTTCCAATACCATGTCCAACTTGATAAGGCGATCCAACATAAACAAGTTCCAGAAAGAGCTTGTTTTTGATAATATTGTAAATATGGATTATTCATAATTGTTGATGTTGGTACACTGGTCGAAAATGCAGTTTAACGCATACAGTTCCGAAAGTGAATGCCAGTGGGGAACCTGTACTATCTCTTATATCTATTTTGATGTGTTCAAAATGTATCTTTTCTATAGGTACATAATGTGGACATAATAGGTACATAAATTTGAAACTCTTTGGCCTTCTTGCATATCCTTTAAATCAACGTTTGCATCAAATCCGAACATCGCACTAACACTTGGTGATAATGCAACGTCCACATCTGTCTTTATTAAACATGTATTATTTTCACGAATGTAGGAAATATGTAAATTTGTGAATCTGTTGTACGTATTAATCACCTTTTTCAACTGAAATGTCAGTGTAATAACGCACAGGAATAGTTATAAACTTCCATTCATCACTGTTTGCAGGTTTATAAAAAAAATGTAATTTTGTTCATTAATATTTAAAATTGAATGAGAATAATAAATCTCAACAGTAGCCACTTCCCAATTTTCACAGAATTACATTCTTTGATGAAGTTTAGTAGTGTATGATGTTAAGCTTCTGTCAGGAAAATATTTCATAGAACTATTACTGGGAAGCGCAACGTAAAAGTCACCACCAGGTACCATTATACTTCTTGATCTTCTTTATGGATGATGCAGGTATCCAGGAATCGAAAGAAGAAGGATATCCTTTCCAATGAACAAAATATTCTTTTGTGTTACCTTTTCTTCTTGTGCGTATGATTTTATCTATGTAATACGTTTTTGATGACCTCACAGGTTGTAGTTCCTCTGTATAAACTAACCCATCCAGTGGTTCCTTGTTTAAATCTTATATTTCATAAACAGGTGGATCTTCTTCACTTTAAATATTTACCAAGTCCAGTTTTGCATGTATCCTTTATCAAATGTAAGTTTAATTTTACTAATTCGTACTGTATCACCAATCTTAAGATGTTTTGAGAAATCTGGATTCCTCTTCTTTATTTTACTATCATACTGATTATGCCATACTTATAATAGGTTTTTTTTTGAGAAACTTTTGCAGGTGGCATCTTAATGCTTGAATGATAACCTTCATTGTATGATTTCACAAGAGGTAATGCATTTACAAAATTATACGTTTGATACTTTGTGAAATGCTTCCACATTTTTTCTCCTAGAGTTCTGTTAAAACGGTCTACAATACTAGCCTTTATATCAGGATTTTTAGTTGTAATATGTTTTATTTTGTTTTCCTCCAAGTACTTCTGTATTGTTTTATTAGTAAATTCACTTCCTTTATTTGTTCGGAATATAATTTGTGTTCTGTCTTTGAAAACAATTTTTAATGCTTTTAAGACATCATTTGTACTTTTAGATTTTAATGGCAGAGCCCAGGCATATCGACTGGATACATCTATCAATGTAAGAATATAACGATATCCGTCATTAAATTTATGAAGAGACTTAAGATCATTAATATCCTTTCCCACTTGTCATCAATATTATTCACTGCATAGAAATCTCTTTTAAAACGACGACGTACTCGTTGATGTAACGTATATGTTGTTTGCTTCAGTAACCACTTTCTTATACAGTGTATAGGAATTTTCTTCTTTGTAGCTACCCACAATTTTTTAGCAGTTGAAAACGAAACAGGATATGAAGGGTTGTAGTAAATTTTGCTTAAATGTTTGTTTATGGTTTCCATCTTGACCATACTGGACGCTTACACGGATGTTTCCTTTTCCTTATAGGATACTGCTTTTCCTTTTCATCATCATCTTCTTCTTCCTCTTCTTCTTCTGTTCATCGTCTTCTACAAACGATTTCAGAGGCTTTTTGTCTTGACGATAATGCTACTGGTAATGCTTTAGTTCGTCGTAGAATATATGACAAACATTTTGGATTTCCAATAAGTTCTTGAGGTTTGTTATTAGAAGATAAATAATTACAAAATTGTTCCCATCCAGGTGGATTTGCGTATTTCCGTGGTCGCGACACATCACAAATTAAATCTACAATGTGAGATCCTTCTAGTTTATCACCTTTGATGTAAACAGTTCCTTCATTATTCCATGTAATATTATCATCATGTTTCATTTTATGCAGTAGTAATTCAGCTCTTTTACGAAACATTTTGGGTATAGATAACAATATTTCTTCTTCTACTTCAGGCTTCTCTGATTTAGTTGACGTAATCGAAAGTGTCACAGGTTCTTCTTGTTTTCGTATTAACTGTAAATATTTTTGAAGAACATTATTATATTGATTCCATTTTTCTTCATCACTAAGAGAGGATAAATGTAAAATTTGTTGCATTTCTTGATCCAAACTAGATTCACGTTTCTCCAGGGCTGATGATGATGATGCTGGTGTTTGTATACTATTAAGAACTTCAGGTGGAACTAAAATAATTTTCTTTGTGTGTTCCATTTCACTAACGGAATAGTAAATTTGATAATGCACCACTTAAAATAGGAGCTGATAATGCCGGTAAGAATCCACCCTGTTGCACTAATAAATGCTTCTTCTTCTTTTCGATGGAGTTTATTTTGTTCCAAGATATCGAAGCGTCCTCTTGTATCGCTTAAATCTTGTTTCTGAGTCTTTGTAAGAGGTACATTCCCTTTTAATACATTATAACAACATTCGAAAATACTACGAGTTACTGAAGAGCCTCCATTTGCCACTATAGCTTTACGTAATTTAAGATTTAGGGTTTATTGCATTATAACAACTATACACAATTTTAATAATGAGCAAGTGCTTCTTCTGTTAAGAAAAGATTTAACAGTTTAAAAACTGATCATTTTTAAAGTATGTTAGGCATATCTTTGTGCTTTTTTCTTACCGTTACAGTAAGTATTAAAAGTGGATTACAAGTTGTTCATGATTCTCTCTTGAAAACAATTTTGTAACCTGGTTCCTGCTCTATTTCGTTCAGTACCATTACAGTACCTAAATGGAAGAACTTGTAGCAAAAACAGCCCTCGTTAAAATAAGATTTTTTTCTTCAGAAAAATGAATAGAAAGCTGCATGTTTGTACATGTTGTAGAAGGTATCAGAGACACGTATAAAGAAACAGATTTGCAGAATTTCTCATAGTGTAAACTAGAGAAAGCTGTCTTTTCATTCTTCGGAGAAATTTTTTGACACGGATTATTTTTGAAAAAAAAATATTAAAAATGGATATTTTAATTAGATTATAGATAGACGTAATCATCAGGGTTATATACTTGCAGGCAGACAAGATTATATATATATATATTAATCATCATCAACTGTTAAATGTACCGTTTGTGGGAAGGTAACTCTTGGACCGCGCCGTGATAACTTTGGCACACGACAGAATAAAGTCGCTTCTAAATCAGGCGCTATTAGTCCTACACTAATATAAGTATACACTTTTTGAAAGAGCATAAAATGACAAAAAAAAAAAAAAGTTTAGAGAGAACATTTTTCGAATTCGATATTGTAAAGAATCTGGCTAAAAGACTGACGTCATGCGTAACCAAGACTGAGTAAAAATGAAAATAACAACAAAACCATTATATTTAGCACAAAAATGCAGTAACATTAAATTGTAGAAGACAATTAGACAAAAAATATTGAATGGTCTAGCTCCAATGGTTACGGATATATAGTGAATAATAGAAACGGCTAAATTTCGGCTCTCTCTCCTCCCCTTCCCCACCCGTGAAGGATTTTTTCTGGCATCTGGCATTTTTGTGATCAGTGATGGATATATATTAAAAAAAAAAAAAAAACATATCGAATGCCAAATTGTTACATGATTTGTCCTTAAACTCGAAAAAGAGAGCACTTTTGTCTAGTTAATGCCTAGAGTAATATACAGTATTTTCAAACAGAATTTTGTGTCTTTTTTCCTGCACATGTTGTACTGTTACTGATTTATCTGCCTGATTTAATGTAATGTGTTTGTACGTACTTCACATCTCGTCTTCATTATACGTCCCATTGGTCCAATGTACGTTAGACCACATTCACACGTGATTGAACAAACACCTAGGATGTGTGATCACTCTTGATCTTTCACGAAGCGTTGTATTTGTCTGGTTCTTTAAAAGCAGTAGCATTATTTCAGGTTTTACATTGAGTAGGGGAAAGGCTCTCCGATATAAGTGGATTTTCACGTTTTTCATTAGTGTATTATTATATTATTGATTTATAAAGGGTGGCTATGAAGTCCCGTTACCTCTGAAAATAATTAACATAAACCACTAAACGTTAGTAAATAACGACAAGAACGGAATGACATGAACAACAATGCTTTCGAGAAGTTTTGTTAAGATAGGAAACATTAATTGTCCAAAAAATGTCTGTCAACGATCATTCTCATGACAGAGGATAATACCTCGCCAGGTTCTATGCGTTATTTTGCAGAGCATTGCAGGTGTAACTTGAGTGCAAACTTGTTTTACAACTTATGCCAGTTCGGTAGGGTATCGTAACGGTTTTGTGCAACGATGCACTTTATGAACCCCCATAGTGCATTATCACAGGTGGTGAGGTCTGGGCTTCGTGGTAACCAGGCAAGTGATGCAGGTAGATCCGTGCTACCACGACCAATCTAACGCCCAAAAAACACTTCCGTAAGATATTCGCGTATGGCGAGGGCATAATGACCATTTGACCCATTATGCTGGAACCAACATATCTCTGATTCCGTGCTCCTGCAATTTGCAATAACACGTTCTTTATTACTGTAACTGGAAGTATCAGTCATCGTTTACACAATCTGAAACAATGGAAAATCTTATATTAGCATTTATAACGGAGCAACGGGACTTTGTGGCCACCCGATATATATATATATATATATATATATATATATATATATATATATATATATATAACTCAGGAGGAGCAATTATCACTTTTCTAAAGGCGCAAATGACACAACTGTTTTAAAAGGGACATGCGAATTGTTCTCATTTCATCTTTATTTAATAGACAATATTTTATATTAAGGCAGGTCGATCGCGCTGAGTATTGGGTAGATCACGAAACCTTTTAGAATAAGTTATATCTGAAAAGAAATTTTATACCAATCTTACATGAAAAGGAAGCTTTTCTTCTTTTTAAGTGAATATCAATTAGGGTAAAGTTATTTCGAATAAAAGGACGAAAACGTGCGATAGTGTGGATGTTATGAGTATTTCAAAGAACTGAAGAATTTCTCCGGACCTACCGTCATATATGGAAGAGAGAAAAGACTATAGAATGAATGTCCCGTGGTCTTTTGTACCTCCTAGCAAGCCGAAAACGGAATTAATAATTAGATAATAATCAGATAGCGCTTTTATTACAATCTACAATTAGTATTTATTTCAAAATACACTTACTTTCTGAGTTGGTCATCTGTGTAAGTTGGTCACTTCTAGTGGAATGGATGATGACTAATATACTAGGTTTTTCTGTATATGTCTCATCTTTGGGCAAATATTTTCCTGTCGAAGGCTAATAATATTGTAGAATTATTCACGGTTGACACAGTTGACAATAATGAGCATTTTTGGGGACACTTGGTCGAAAAAGTGTAACAGGTTTTTCAGGCCAGCCATCTTGAGTGAGGGTTTCAATGGTTTCCCTCATTCACAACAAATAAATGCCGGGATGGATAATGGTCCAGGTGTAACGATAATCTTTATAAATATGTAAATGTTCTTATGGACAATGGTCTGGTACCGAAGATATCATATTCTTTTATGGCCAGACCTGTACATTTACTTGTTACGTTTTGTGGCCAGACAGTTTTCTTTCGTTTTAGGCAGTTAAGATATAATACGTAAGTCATTATGAATGCGTGTAAATCCAATTTATAAAGAAGAAAGAAACTTTGTGAAAATATAAGATAAATGTTAAAAATTATTCGAAAATACATAAGATTAAATCTATTTTATTATGTGAGTTATCATTGAACATTCATGGAGTAAATTACGTCTTAAGAAGTTCAATAATCCTATTTTGACGAACTTAGGGTAAATATGTAATTAACTGTCCAGAATGTTGAAGTTAGTGTATAAATGTTACACAGAACTCTTCCTTCTTTCCCTTTCATTGGATAGTGTGCTGGCCGAGGGACGTCATCCCTCATATACGTGACGAGCTTTATGGCCTTAGATGCCACCAGCCCAGAAATCTAATTCCTAATCCTAATAATGACCATGGTTTATATTTCCATCAACATAAAAATTATTACAATTTACTTGACATCCAGTTCTCTTTAAGTTTGTTGTCCAGAAATCTGCTTATGTCTTTCCGAGCCCTTATGAACGCAGTTTGTGTTAAGTATCAGATTATCTAAAAAGTATTCAACCATTGGAAGGCGAAGTTTAGAATATATTTATTGCGATTTGAAAACAACATCATGAATCCATAGAATGCATTTTGATTGATGACTTGCTATTCCCTCGTCGCCACAGAACTACCGTACATACTCGTATTAAAAAAAAAGTGGCACATGGTTTCCACAGGCTCCTTTTGAAACTAATTCAGAACAATTCAGGGAGTTCCTATGATATCTAAATAGGTCCGAGTTATACAATGGATGCATGAAAACCTCTCAACCAAGTTCTGTCCATTTCTGACGGGTCGTTAAAGATGTGTGAGGTCTGGCGTTGTTGGCGTGGTATACGACACTCTTTTGGTTGATCAATTCCAGTCGTTTCTTTGGAATTATTAAGTGTCCTCATGCAAATTGTTCAAATCTATCGTTCTGCTAGGGGCAGCAGCTCATGATGCACAAGACCTTATAATCTCAAAATGCACATCATAACCTTCCAGGGCGTCAATGAAGGCTTAGTCACAAACTGTGGAGCTTCTCCTAGCTTCGAGCACAATCTTTTTAGCATATTGTTGTCGTAGGTTATCCACTTTTCATCACTCGTGATCAATAAATGACATTCAATCTATAAATGTAATTGGCGATGTCATAAGTACTTAAATGACGGTCTTACTTGACTTCTTTTGCCAGACTAACATATATTTTTTCTGGACAACACCTTGGACATCGACGTTTCCAGAACGAAACCGACTGAACCATTCATTGGCTGTTGGTTTTGATAACGAATCTAGCCTATAATTAACATAATTTTTTTTCACGTGCCTCCTTAACATTTGCGCTTTTACCGAAATAAAATTTAAAATGTAAGGCAGTTCTGCGGAAAGTTCTCTCATCTTCACAGCACAGAGCTTTTATTTCTGATTCTAAGAATTCCAACAACTTTCGCACGTCTACTAGCTTCTACTGTGAGCTGTCAAATAGCGTTAGGTCTGACCCGTTTTAACTCCCTATACCAACGTTTCCCAACCGGTGTGCCGTGAATGGGCCGCTAGTGTGCCGCGAGGAATCGAAACAAAATTGTTAATTTTATAGCAATCAAATTGTAAAACGTAGAGAAAAATGTATATTTGTATTTCACATTACTATGAAACTCTACTATGAATCTACAATTTTACGTTTCATACCGTGTTACTGTTCTGTACATTTCTAATGTTGAAAAAAAGTATTTGTTGTCATTGTTATGATCATTATCGCTTCTTTATTGTTGCAGACTATTTCGCAACTTGAAATTTTAAAATATCAATCAATCCTTTCGATAAAGTAAACATGCATACAAATTACCTACATTTGTGTTTTCAAAGTAAAAGAGATTTGTTTGTTGGTTCATTATTTAGTGATCTTCCTTCTTAGTAAAAGGTTGGATACAGTTTTTAAAAAGAAAGCGTATTTTTAAAAACTTGAGTCCAATATTTTATTGCAATTGTTTTCTATTTTTAAATTAGAATGAAAAATAAGCATAATGATTTACCACGGAGGAAAAACCAGTGTCCAGCTTTCTTCTCTGTGAGAAGGAAATCAATAATCACAGAAAAATACCACTGTGTTTTATATTTACAAATAGTATCTATAAGTGTGCCGCGAGAATCCAAGTAACACCCGTAGTGTGCCGCAAGTTGAAAAAGGTTGGGAAACGCTGCCCTATACACTGAGATTTTGGACACTAATACCATCTCGTGCGCAAAAAGTTCAATAATATTTAGACGATTTGATATGGCGCGTGTGTAGTATTAAAAATCTCTTTTTGCAAAACGTGTCCGCTCAAAGTACTTTAATTGTATGGAGTGAGTTAATTTTTGAATGCCAATAATAATAATAATAATAATAATAATAATAATAATAATAATAATAATAATAATAATAATAATAATAATAATAATAATAATCTAAATTCAATGATCAGGAAATCGTATTAGTTTGTCTTGGTAGCCAATTATGTGACTAGAATGTTTTTAATGGCCCCATCTTATTTGCTTAAACGTTGTTGTATACGGATGGTCAATTGTAGCCATTGCAGTGGTCTTGCCAATATAATAATTTTTTTTTTCGCTAATGCAATTCGGAATGCCAGTGCTGTGCAGTGAACCTGTACAAAACCTTTTTTTTTTTTTTTAACTAAGTAACATGAAGTCTAGGTATGCTGGTACATGTTACGTGTTTTGATTCGACTTTCTGTTTAAACATTTCCATTTAACTGCTATCCCAAATAATCTCAATCCAACAAATGCATCACAGAAGTCATACTGCAAGAGGTTCCGTCAGTAAAGTTTTAAAGTACACATTACGTAAGTTCTTCATACAAAGCGCACATTAAGCAGGAAAGACGATCATGATAAGCATATTGAGTTCTGCGAAATTATCATAGACTATAGCAGAACATGAGGGAGCTTTCTGAAAACGTTTGCTCCTGTAAAGAAAGTTCTTTTTACCTGGATGGGTGTTAAACACACTATATTCCTCTGGGAAGTTTCAATTTCCACATTTCTAGAGAAGGAAAAACGCAGTTACTACAAAAACAAACATACTATCAAAGGATGTGATAGGATCTATGTGATAGTATGTGTATTGGAAAAAATAAACATGAAAAACGCATATACTACATACTATAACAGGACAGTAAGTGACTATCTGAATGAACGATACCAATAAGTGGATTGATCATCGTACTCCCATCGAGTGATCTCTATGATCGCCTGATTTATCTCATAATGATTTTCTTTGAGTCATCGGTGGATCACAAGAATGAAAATATCTCTTATGGGGAAGAATTCCTCACTGAGACACTTGTACACATTTTAAAAATTCCATCCCAGTAGAATGAAGGAAAGAGCCATCTAACGTGTGTTATATATTTGTTCCGAATAGTTAAACAAAGATCGATTAAAAAGTAATGCACAATCCATTGTAGTTCAGTAATGGTAAGCACAAAAGAAAAAGAAGTTTGTAAAAAGAAGCATTGGTCCTTTGGTTAACTCAGTCAACATAGTAGCCTCAGTCAGTGAGACTTTACCGTCACTTTTCAAAATAGTCTTTGTCCACCTCCACACACCATAGCAGTCTGTGTATCCATCTTTCAAAAGCATCTGCAAAGTCATTTTGGGATGTAAGTTTTAGACACTTGTATGTGGCAGTTTCAAGAGAACTTTTGCATTAAACATGTCTGGCTTGCAATGGATTCATGAGCCTAGGAAACAGCTAGAATTCCCTGGGAGCAATCTCTTGGGAATAAGATGGGTCTAGGAGAGATTCGATGTGTTTGTGCTCCAAAAAGTCGAGAACAATTCCAAGTCTGTGCATTGTCTCACTGCAAGGGAAATCCAGAACTTCCGAGTTGTAGTCCACAGACAAATCCATGATATCATACCAACATCGAAAAGGGATTCTCTTTATACCCCCTAATGACAAACATGCAGAAAAATTTGCAATCAGAAATGTGCAATTTTGTATAGTTAAAACTTAAGACACATAAAACTATAGACACATCGTATGATCCATTTTCTTCACTGTATTGCAGCAATCGTTGTTACAAGACGCAAATACAGGTTTGTATACTATTGAGGTTTGTCATTGCACCACTTTTCCTTAGCTGGAATGGGCTTCTTGTCATCTCGAAATTATATCTCACGCAGACGAGCCGTCAATCGTCCAAACGGATGGACATCCGTTGGCGCTTGGTCGAGACTATATGGGGTTGTGCATCACTATCCATCACAGTCGGTTAATCTTCTGAACTGTCATGTGTGCAGCATGCGGCCTTGTATTACTGTGATGCTCTTTGATGTGTCTTTGGGTGTAACTTAGGCCTCTTTTTTCGTACGATACGCTACATATTGTCAAATAACGAACAATATCGTTGTTTGGTAATGGTCGTTCCTTGTTCGAGAAAGACTGTGAAACTCTCTCTCCTCTGGGTCCTCAGATATTGTCCCTACTAGTTTGTTGTTGATCTAGTAAATCGCATCTTCTTTCGAAGTGGAGATCCTTAATGCCTCACTACATCAACTTACTCTTGCTTTCAAGATCGAAACTAAGCACTCAGGTTTCGTCACACATGATGACTTCATGAAAGTATTCTGGACAATCCCCAGAAAAACTTTGTAGACAATAATCACACATACCCTTTCAGACTTACATCATCTCCTTTGCCAAGAATCATGGAACCCAGAAAGCACAGATTTTTCTAAATCCCAATCGTTGGATTAGCGTTAACACAGATGATTTTGCTATTCCTGTGTGCTCCATGATCCGCCTTATAGTGATATATCTGTTTTGCTTAAATGTGAAACTCAATGACTGATGTGTTTTCATGTGACAGTTGACGATCTATCTGATCATAATTGGTCCTGATAATGCAATCACACATTACCATAATTTATTGTATTGTGCCCATACACTAATAACATTTTATTTTGAATCGACACTGCTGAGTTAACCCCGGATTTGTAAGAGAATTCGATCACTGTAGGGTGTTTGTCACCCACGGTGACTCACTTGGGATACACAGGAAATGAAATTTAGACATTTAGGTTTGGTCCAATATTTGTTCCTGCAAAATGTTATTTTCTCTAGTGCTTATGATTACCAAGCTATAGTGGATTGTGTTCATTTTTTTCTTACCGACCTTTGTATGTGGTCACACCTGCTTTAGAGAAAATGATTCTATCAGTCAGTTTACTAGATAGAGTCCAATATACAAGAGTCCATGATACCTAACTGGTAGAGCGGTCACCATTGGGTACCAGTGGTCTTTAGTTCAATCACAGTTCATGTGAGTTTGTGATGAACAAGATTGTGTGATTCTCAAGGATTTTTCTTCCCACATTCCTATTCTATCAATTCTTTTACAATAATTCACTTTCATTAATCATCCGTCTCCTTTCATCTACAGGACATGACAGTGGGACATTCAACTACAGCTTTCATTTCATTTTGATATACAAGATACTCAGGGATGAAGCATAGAGAAAAGAAATATTCATACTCGTAAATGTTGACAACAATAATTAAGGGCTAGGGTATGTATATGTATAAATATGTTTAAGGTTGTTAATTACTCACTAAATTTACATTAAATACGAGGGACAGTCAAAAAATTTCCCGGAATTCTGTTGCAACTTTTTATTACCACAGACCCTAATATAAGTAAACATTTAGACCTACTTAATTACCTTCAAAGTTGTTACCTTCGGAATATCCACACACACGTTTGTTCTACCTTCCCTGCGATTGGTGGAAACACTGACGAAAGCCTCTTTTGGTACCTTCCGAAGTTAAACCGTCGCGTTAGTTTTGATTTCTTCTACGTTGGCGAAACGGAAAAGATCCATTTTTAGCTTTGGAAAGAAACAAACCTTCGATGGTGCTAAACTATTTTTAAGGCTATCAAACTCTCTGGATCAGATTTTCCTCCAATTTGCACATGAACTGGTTGCTTACGCGCTGTTTGATCTGTAAAACTGCGCCGACTGTTCATTACACATTCCTCCGTTCAGATATGCTACTCGTACACTGCCACCTATGACCTGTTTACACTTGACAACTTCATAATTAGATAACCTGAGGACTGTAATGTACAATATTCATTGTGATTACATCACAAATACCAAAACTATAACAGCATTCCTGGAACTTTTTGAATACTCCTCGTATATCAGTTTATCATACGGTTATAGGGTAAGGATCTTATTGGTAGTATATTATAAAGTCAATGAACTTTATGGTTGACGATGGACATAATTAGGCCTAATAGTAATAATTTCTGCAGTTGTGTCACTAAATGTTTAGTATCCTTTTCAAGTTTGGGAAACCGATGTTCGATTCCCGAAAGGAGTACATCTGGTTCGGATCTCTTATAAAAATAAAGATTCACATCTAAGACAACCTGTGTAGTGAAAAGAAATACATTGAATATAGAATAAACAGAAATGCATTCACTTGTATACCCTAGCTTACCTTCTGTTTGTAATACCTTTTAAGTAATCAAAGTTAATCACTGTTCTTTGTACTAAAAATATAGCCTCCCTTGTTAACTGTGCAATCATTTTTTTTTCTTGTTCGAAATTTTAAATGTCGTTTGCTTTATTTTTTTTCTTTTTTTTTAAAAAAAAACTGAACACTGAAATGCACTTTTATATTGATCACTAGTTGTGTAACGTGTGTTTACTTTTTCATATAACAACGTTGCTCCATATTTCTGTAGCCATTTCCGTCCTTATGAGCTAGCACCACTGCTTAGAATAGATGACAGCATCCAGAACAGGGGGAGGGAGGAGACGTAGTAGGAGGAAGGAAGAGCATTGTGAAGGAAACAGCCGGTAGAAAATGTCTTTGTCAGAAATGTCATGGCAGTCAATTATCGGCGAGAAAATCGTGTCCAGGCGTGACAGCAAGAGTTGACGCGTGTCACAGTAGCCTGTCACTATGTGGCAACGGAAACCTTCGGAAGGTGTTTGGGGAGAACGGAGGAGAAACCCTTGTCTGTCAACAGATACAGAGTGGCAGGCAGAGGGCAAGCGACCTTCTACCTGAGCTTACAAAACTATCACATTTCGATTTATTGTAGAACATGTCCGAGTCGGTCAGAGAACAATAAGTCACCTCAAAAGTAGTTCACCCTTGTTTTGTTGTCATTGTGACAGTACAATTATTATCACTAGCTGTAATTCTTCCCTGAAGATCAATAATCATTTTGGTATTTCTAAATCAAAATATCTTTTACCAATATTATATGATATAATTCCTTTACCAATGCCCTTCCTGGGATGGAATTACCTACAACGTGTACTAGACCAGCATTCTCCTTTTATACATTAGGAAGTCCCGAAGCCATAATATTCGGTGTAGATACTCCAAAGAGAGCAATCCGAAGATTAATTGTTGTCGTAAAAAAAGCTGACTTGATGGAATGCGGTACAAATACATAATACTACCCAGCCGGAATATTTCCTTATTCCGGTCTATTTGCGACAACGTAAAATGGATTCACTATTCCTCTTTTTAGTATAGCCAACTGATTTTTGCCATTTCTTTCCTAATAGTTGCATGCCAGTAGGAAATAACGTTTGTTCCCTCCTTCCTCTAGCGTATTAATCGACAGCATCCAATGCTTAAATTTTGGAATAAATAATAATCACTTGAGACCAAGTAAGTTGAATATCGTAATGATTAATCATTTGATACCTTGCTTGCCTTATACGAGGGTCATTTGGAAAGTTTCGGATTCAAAGAGGCTTACAACAAGAAAAGACCTCTCTTAACTAAGGACCAGGCACTATTGGACTAAGGAAGAAGATGTTCAAATGCTATATTTGTAGTATTGGACAGTATGGTTCACAGACTTGGACATTACGGAAGTTAGAGAAGATTGGTTGATTGTGGTTTAATGGGGATGTAAACATCGATACTATATGTTCCCGTCATGATGAACACGATTGCTCAAACACGGACAGCCGTAAATACAATTTAAAAACGAACATATCAAAATATAATTAACAAAAATACTGCTGCAAAATAGAAATAAAAACCTACAAGAAGAGATAAGATCATAAATATATGAGAATAAAAAATATATAATAATATTAATAAAAAGTAATAACAGAAACAATAGAGAAAATATATAACAATAACAATAAAGAGTAAAAACAATAACAAGTCAGCATAAAAGAAAAAAGTTTAGCAAAAATAAATAAAAAAGCGAAGGACTAAAAAACTCAGAGAACGTGAGAGCAATGTTACAAGCGTGAATAACAGCAAGTACACACCCAACAATATCAATATGGTTGTCCAATCTATTTACAAGTGTAAGCGGCAGTCCGTGATGCTCTCTGAGATCTGAGTATTCAGGACATTTAACAAGAATGTGCCGAATACTCAGTGCTACGATACACTCTTCACAATCCATACGATTCAAACCACGCAGCAAATAACTATTCATCATATGAGAGTGTCTGATATGTAAACGCGTCAGGAGCACTTCATCTCGACGACTAGGGCGAGAGGATGTGTGTCACTCTCCAAGGAGTGTTTTACCTCTTGAAGTTTATTTTCATTTGCTGGTCCCAATCTGTTTGTCAATGAGATCGATCCCAATCTGTTTGTCAATAAGACCGCATCAAGATGTGGAAATAACTACAGAAAATCGAAGTGGGAAAAACTATGCTCCAATGCTACTTACACCAAGATGGCGTGCTTGGCAGCTGTGTTAGCACGTTCATTTCCCAGAATGCCGACATGACCCGGCGCCCAGCAGACAACGAAGACCTAACTCGGTTGCTGTAGTTAATAGTATCTCACAAGAATGTCTTTAACAAGGGCATACTTACTCAAGACATTCTGTAGGCTCAACACTATGCTCTGAGAGTCAGTGCAAATCAGTACGTAACGAAAGTGGATGGTCAAGGGCAAACTTAATTACAGTTAAGCAGCAGTATATATTGAACATAGGCTGCGCAAATTTAATTCTGAGCTGCCCTCGTAGACAAAGACATAGCCAACAAAAATCCCATCCTTAAAACCGTCCGTATAAAATACATTTAAATCGGGGTGCTGCTCTAATAATGCTGCAAACTCCTGCTCGTATAGCTGGGAACTAGTGTGCTGTTTCGAATGTAAAGACAAGCGCAAATCAAGTCTTCGTATACGAAATATAAATGGAGATAGGCCTACACAGGAAAACGAAGCAACGAGAGAGACCACACGGAATTGTCAGAGAGAAAACTCTTATACCACGGATGTACCATCGGCGTGTAGCACAAGGACGTGCAGCATAGCGCTAGCAAATCCGCCCAACACGAATACAAGGTCTACAGGAGTGATTAGTAACACATCGCACGTACTCAGAATAATTGAGGAGGAGTCTCTTACGACGAAATGTCAACGGAGGTTCGTTGGCCTCAACATAAAGGCTGGAAACGGGACTAGTGCGGAAGGTGCCAGTAAATAATCGAATATCCAGGTGAAGGACTGTGTCAAGTTGTCTCAGCAGAGAAGAGCGAGCAGACGCATAAACAATATAGTCATATTCTAAATTAGACCAGATTAGAATCTGGTATAAGTGGAGCAGAGCAATACGATCATCACCCCAAGTGCGGCTGGACAGAACATGAAGGAGATTCAGAGTGTGGAGACAAAAATACTTAAGATAACTAATGTTCGGTGCCCACGTCAATCGATTGTCAAAAATCAGACACAGAAAAAGGACAGTATCAACAAACGACAAATGAGTGTCATCCAGCTACAATAAGACAATTGCGTTGACGGCAGAAGTGGACACATTGAGATTTCTTTGTGGAAAACCGAAATCCTGTCACGTTCGACCAGCGGACAAGACGGTATATAGTCAGCTTAAGTGTCGAGTAATATTGTGAAGGTGTCGGGAGAGACAATAAATTACAAGATTGTCAACATAAAATTTACCATGGACAGGAGCTTGGAGCTGCGAAAGAATACTGTTGAGGGCGACAGCAAACACCGTGATACTGAGTATACTAACTTGTGGAACATCATTTTCTTGGACAAACACTTTAAAGGACTAGATCCTTCACGCATTCTAAAATGTCGCTCATGAATAAAATTCACAATAAAGTGAGCCATATACCCACGAAGACCACATACATACTCAGGCATATAATTGTTTCAATATACCATAACGTCAAGTGAAACCATACACCTTCTTTCAGTCGAGAAAAAATGCAACAAGATGTTCCATAAATGTGCAGATGCAACAAGATGTTCCATAAAAGTTCCAAGGCATCATAAATGTGCCCCTCGAGATACGAAATTGTCAGTAGTGCATCGGAAGGAGCAAACTCCACTCTGATAGTTGCTCAAGAGGGGATTAGATTCCAAATACTACACCAAGCGCGTATTCACCATGTCTTTAAAGAACTTACAGATGCTGCTTGTAAGAGTAATAGATCTAACTCATGAAACTAGTTGCAAGTTACCCTAGTTTCAAGATGAGAAGAACCAAACCATCACGCCAACAGGATGGGAAAAGTTCCTCAGACCAGATGCGAATACACAATTGCGATAATGCAAGCTATGTGTCACAGGAGAGGTTACGTAACATTTCATAGGAGATGCGATCAAGTCCTGGACCAGTATTGGACGATTCTCTGAGAGAAGACTCAAACTCGACAAGTATTATAGTGCTGCTGTTGGCCTTATGGAAGATTAACGGGTTTCCCTTGTCTGAAAACGAGCAAACGCAGCAGGGTAGTATGCTGACTCAAAGATAAACCCAAAGTAATGGTTCAAAGGTTAACTATCTCTGAACGTTTAAATAGGCAAGATGAATAGTCTCTAACACACTATTCAGTGATAAAGCAGATACATCAACAGAAGAATTATTACCAGTATAAGAGCGAACCCCACACCACACTGTAGACAAGGACGTTCGACAACTAAGGAAAGAAACATAATATTTCCAGCTTTATTGCTTCAAGAGTTTTACAAGGCGTTTAGCCCGAGACGCAGAATGCAAATAAGTGAAAATTTTCGTCAGTTGAATGATGATTAGAAGCATCAACTGCTTGTCAACGAGCCAAGACAGCCTCACGGATTTCTGTAGACTATCAAGGAATTGGCCGACGGGGACCGTCGCATTGGCATTCTGGAATGGAATCACAAGCAGAGTCTGCTGGAAAGCCTACTTACAGCAGCTACAAGAAGATTATGACGACAATGAAACGCACTGAGAGCACGAAAGTTAGACCAGTCCGTACGCTTCAGATTGAAGCGATGGAGAGGTAATAGGGTAAACAGGGACACCTTCGTGGAACAACCGAAAGTGATCACTGCCTCAAAGAACAGGATGCAATCTCCAAGTCAATGAGGTTAACAGACTAGAGAGGCCGATGCAAAAATACGTAACATGAGCAGTAGAGAAATGGATAGGATTGCCATCTTTGAGGATGAAGAACCCCTCTTCTCAAGAAAGTCCCTTACTTGACGCCCACGATCGTCAGTACAAAGGGAACTCCACAGACGGTAACAGTAAATAAGATCTTCAAAAATAAGATCGTGATAGAGCTTAAGCAGATCAGCATTCGTAAAGGCTTCACATTGAGGATTGTATAATGAACAAATGATAAACGAGCAATGGAAGAAAACTCGCAGTTGGATAACTATGTTGATCTGCTTAGAATGAGAGAATCGGAGACACATGTGACCACGCTGCCAGAAGCGCGATCAGCACCAGGCTTGTCACATCGGTAGACAGTATAGCTAGAAATAAGAGAGAACTGCGTAGCTTGAAATGCGTTTCCTGTAAAATAGACAAGGACTGGTGAATAGTCTGAGAGAAGTTGTGTCAATTCCTCAAGATTATGACTAAAATAATTGAGATTCCACTGAAGAAGTGTCATGTCGTTAACCTGTCTAGCGTTATAAGTAGTAACTTCACCAATAAGGAAAGGGGAAAAACCTTTAATAGCACTCGGACAGTTAGCTTCGGCATTGGTACTATCAGTATCTTTAATTATAAGATATCGGACTACAGGCGTCCCGATACTTGTCTTTTCCACACTGTTTACAACTTGAGAGTTTGTTTTTCTTTGGTTTGGGCTTTTTAAGAGAGGATAAACCTGGACTCAACTTTTTAGTTTTAGTAGCCATAAAAGGTTGGTATTAAATACACATTTATGGATAGAAAATGTATGTAAACGCAGCAACTTCACACCGGGGTGCGTTCGAGAACTTACGCTACTCCCCTGGCTATCCCATAAGCACGTCCTCACCTTAGGATCAACGTAGGGCCGACGCCGTCAAGGGAAATGTGGGTGCAAGAAAACCATTTCCGTCGACAAAAACGCATGACCCCAGAAAGAGAAGAATTGGAACTAAAAGAAAGAAACTGTCGAACCAGAAAGATAGACCCCACCAGGCCATAAGAGAAAAAAGTTGTGGATTTTTGCTTTAACTTTCAATACTTTTTATGCTTTGTTATCATTGTTTGCACTTTCAAAGACTCGGACACCGGACAACACACAAACTGGACGCACACAACTGCAGGCTGGGATGGGTGCATGCCCACTTTAGATGGTGGAAGACATCCACGGACTGTCCACTTCCCAAGACTCACACCAACCACCCGCGAGTCTTCGCGGCTATGAAGGTATACGAGAACATGTGATGATTGATTGAAAGGGTTTGGATGAGCGCGTCGACATCGAGGTCTTTTGTACCCTTCTCTGACAGTAAAAAATGGAAGTACCCAAGAACAAAAAGCATAGTAGCGCAGAAATAATAAATTAAAAGCAAAGTCATGAGCACGTAAAAGGTGTCGGGTCACTTCCGAATTAAAATGTCATAGCATTAAGAAATGTGCAAACTCGATACACAAACACAAGGACGGGTTAGTATACACAATAGCATGTTAATCTTCTCTGCCGGGGCAGCTCGGCAATAGATGAACATACGTGGGGCAGCCCAGAATTAGTTATGAATATGACAGTGCAATAAAGAAGATAAAAGCAAGGAAATGCTATGACAAGCATAAAAACGCCATGAAAACAAAGAGGAACAGTAGATAAAATCAAAAATAAATTAATTAAAAGAAATTTGAGAAATGCACTCACAAATCAGCCAGGACGTGCAGATGCTGCAAGTAGGTGAAAGCTTTCTGGATCATCTGGAGTTCCTCTCCAAGCAAGGTAGACATATTAGCTAGTAAGCCAAGGCGGGCTCGCTCAGGAGCATGAGGAACACATTCCACAAGAAGGTGGCGGGTGATCAGGAATGCACCACAATGGGTGCAGGTAGGTGGGTTCTGCCGACGCAACAGGTAGCCATGGGTCAGATGGCTCTGCCCGATACGTAGGCGAATCGTCGTTCTTCCAGTCTTGAAGGACGAGAACTCGTGGCCCAAACAGCAAGTCGCTGCTTGACAGCATGCAATTTAAGCTGAAGGTGCTCATCCCAGTTTGTCTTCCAGCGCTGAAGGGGAAGACGGTCGATTACAGGACGAATATCGGAGCTGGGGAGCGGTGACGGATAGTCAGGTCCTGTAAGGGCAGTTTCTTTGGCAACACGGTCAGCACGCTCGTTCCCTGGAATACCAGCATGGTCAGGCACCAATCAAAATTGGACGTCGCAACCTTCAACAATGATAGGAATGGCAGGAGAGTAGAATTTGCTGAACTATAGCGTGCGCAGTTGACACATCAGTGAAACTACATAAAGCGCTGCTGGAGTCAGAGCACAGGAACAACATATCGAAGATGGCGTCGACGAATATAATGCAGAGTCACCAGAATAGCAACCAATTCAGCAGTGAACACAGTGAAAGTAGGATGGAGCTTCAAGCCAGCGCTATGATCATCCCTGACGAAGGCACAGCTAACAGAATCTTCATGCTTCGAACCATCTGTGTAAAAGACAGCGTAGGTACGGTACACGTCCAGAAAAGAGAAGAACTCCTGACAAAGTTGTTGATTGCTGGTGACAGACTTCTTAAATTGCGTTAAATGAAAGCTGACAACTGGTGGGAGAACAGTCCACAGAGGAATGGGCAGGAAACCCAATGGACTGATGGCAGGGACATCCAGTCCAAGAGAAGCCACAAGGTCTATAGCAGTAGGTCGTGCTTGATATCTGTCATAGCGAGCATCAACCTCAAGGGCAAAGGCCGAAGAATGGTCAGGTACGGCACGGATATGAATGTAATAGCGCAGGAGCAGGCAGTCACGACGGTGGGAAAGAGATGGTTCATGAGCCTTGACATAAAGACTAGGAATAGGACTGGATCGGAAAGCTCCAAGCGCCAAACGAAGGCCAAGATGATGGACAGAATCCAGATGACGTACTATGGAAGGTCGAGCAGAACCATATGCAACACAGCCATAATCCAATTGGGAGCGGTTGAGGCTACGATATAGGCGCAGCATCACCAGAATATGTGATGAGTGGTGATGCATGCAGGAGAAATGAAGCCGCCTTTTCAGGTCCACTCCCTTCCAAACGATGACAGTCCGCGACATGGAGGGGAGAAAGTTAGAGAATAAATATTTAGAGAATTTGGAAATGTGGTGTGGAGAAAGATGGAGAAGATAAAATGGACGGAGAGACTGACAAACGAAGATGTTTAAAATCGGGTAGAAGAGAAAAGGGTGTTTTCAGCCAGTATCCTTCTTAAGAAGGTAAATTGGATTGTACGCATCTTACGAATAATTTCTTCTTCGTACCGCCATAAATGGAAAGATGGAAGAAAACATATGAGTAAGAACACAAGTAATCGATGATTTGAAAAATAGAAGAAAATATTCTGATTTAAAAGAGGAAGCTGAAGATCGAGAAACATGGAAGAAACATTTCCAGACCTAAACCCAAAACAGAAAGAAAGAAACATCATTAGTCAAAGGGCCTGCCAACAGGCAGAATACTTAATCGTAATACTAATACTACTAATATAAAAGTAACCAAGAAAGTTCTATTGCTTTTTCACTCACCACCTTCAAACATCCATATGTCACCTAAGACGTACTTGGAAGATCAAAAATAGTCTCCATCGGCATCGACGACTTTCTGCCAACGTTCTGGAAGCCCATGGATTTCATCGCGGTAGACTTGGTGAGCCGTAAAGAGAAGAAGGTATAAGTGCATTTTGCACCTCTACTATTGATTTGAACTGGCGTTCTCTAAGATAATTGTCCAAGGAATGGTACAGGTGATAATCCGACAGTGCAATGACCGGGGAGTATGGCGGATGCAATAGTGTTTCCCATCCAGAACGTAGAATGGTGTCTCGGGTCATCCTAGTTACGTGGGGCTTAGCGTTGTCCTGTTACAGGAGGACCCCTTTGCCATTCAGAAGTGCTAGCTCCAGAGTTTTTAGGTTTTTTTTTGAATACGCCTCAACTGCTGACAGTACACAGTTGCATTGATGATCTGATCAGCTGCTAGCAGTTCCGATGCACGATGCCGCGAGCAATCGACAAAACACACAGGAGAATCTCCTTCTGGTGCAGTGCTGGTTTTGGCTATTTTGGAACCGTTCATGAAATGCTAACCAATGATGACGGCACCCTAGAATTTCGTACAGGACCCACTTCTCATCGCATGTTAACACCCTGTCCAGAAATGGCTTCTTCCTCAGATGAGACAGAAAGTAAATACATGTGTCTCCTCGCATTGCCTTCTGGCCCGGAGTCATATCATGTGGGACACATCGACCCAACTTGTAGTTCTTCGCAAGTTGATGAAGGTGCTGACGAATGGTTTCTCTATTTACACTGAATTGTAGTCCCAGTTTCTCACATGTCTGGCCACTGTTCGCCTCAATTGCTGTCTGAAGATCTTCATTTTGTACATATGTTGGTATTCCGGCAAGTGTTGCGTCTTCGAGTGTTTCGTTATCGTCCTTAAACTTGTTAAACCACCGCTACACTGTCCGCGTAGTGACGACACCCTCACCATAGGCCTGGCACTTCTTCCTCCATCTTCAGAATACCTTTAGTTAATATTTTATGTGGAAATGTGACAATAGGTAACCAGGATCTTTTACATAGAAGATACGAAATTTTAAGCAAAGTTGACTCATTATTTTAACGATAGTTAAATGAAACTTTAATTTCCATCGTTCTGTTAATAGTATTTTATGATATTGACTGTATCTATTTTAATCTTATTTTATAATCAGCTTTAATCTTGTAATGTGAATATATTAAACTTCTGACAAGGGTCTTAACCTACTAATATTCATTCTATATCACAAATTTTCTGGTCTGTTTTAAATGATTGCATAATAGTCTTAACATAGTGCTGTATTTTTGCCAATGAGCTGTTCACGGCACTGAAAATAAAGTTATTATTATTATTATTATTATTATTATTATTATTATTATTATTATTATTATTATTATTATTATTATTATTATTATTATTATTATTATTGGAATTTATAACTGTGTGAACGGCCCCAGGCTTAAACAGCTGTCCGAGTAATTCTACATTTAAAAAAACAATCATTCTCACTGGCCTTTGTAAGCTTTTCCTTGACAGATTAAGTTAATGCTGGAATAGTAGATATACACCAGCTTTTCAAATACGTTTGTCTGACAGTGTGCACAAGACTTAATAATGTATTAAGCAGTGATGAAACACCTTTCAATATCTGAGAAAATGTCTGATAAGGGAAATTTTAATCTACCTAGAAGAGCTAGATTTGCGGGTTTTCTAATTTGCCTTCTCGCTTTCAAGAAAAAAATTAAAAATGCAAATTTAAATAAAAAATGTGCAAAAGATACCATTTTCTCTTTTTAGTTTACAAATTTTATTTCTTTTAGAAAATACTTTAAGGGGAAGAACGTTTTTTGGCTTCGTCTTTGTCTATTTTTCCTTTCTTTTTCAGGGTGTGCATTTATATTATTTTATTTCCTTTATTTAACAATCACCAGATACACGTCAAAGGCCATTTTATGCTGGATATCTAACAATAACAATGGAAAGAATTTGGGTAGGTATTGGCCAGGGTCTGCCTAGTAGATACTATCCCGGCATTTGCTTGCTAGGACTGAGAAAAAACCTGGAAGAAAACCAGCCAATATGGTCAGCAGCGGGAATCGAACCCACGACCTCCCGAATGAGAAGCCAGCGGTCTACTACTTGAGCTATTTCACTCGGTAAGATTGTCATTTGTGATTTTTTTTTCTTTTTGAATCTCTCCTGACGGGAAACCTAAGCCTCGAAACATCTTGAATGTAGCATTTATCGAAAATACAAGTAGTTTCCTCTGAAATTCAGCATACAACTTCTTCTAACACTATTGATGTTTAAAGTTCAATTTTATGCAATTTCCTGCGCTTATAACTTGGAAAGAACACCGCTTTCGAATTCGGTGTAATAAATTATTTTGGTCTACTTTCAACTCCCAAGTGCTGTATTAGAAATATATATAAAGATAACCAAGGAAGTTCTGTTGCTTTTTCACCCACCACTTTCGAACATCGATATATCACCCAAGACATACCTGGAAGATCAAAAACAGTCCCCATCATCATCGACGACCTTCTGTCAACGTTCTGAAAGGCCGTGGATTTTATCGCCGTAGAACTTGGTGGGCCGTGAAGCGAAGAAGGTATGAAGTGAATTTTGCACCTTTACTAGGGATTTGAACTTGCATCCTCTAAGGTGAGTGTTCAAGGAATGGAACAGGTGATAATCGGACGGTGCAATGTCCGAAGAGTATGGTGGATGCAATAGTGTTTCCCATCCAGAGGGTAGAATGGTGTCCCGAGTAATCCTAGGCACGTAGGGCTTAGCGTTATTCTGTAACAGGAGGACCCCTTTGGGATACAGAAGTGCTGGCTCCAGAGTTTTGAGTTTTTCTTGAACACGGCTCAACTGCTGACAACTGGTAGCAGTTACCGATGCACGATGCAGCGAGCAGTCCACCAAAAGCACAGGAAGACTTTCTTCTGGTGCAGTGCTGGTTTCGGCTGGTTTGGAACCGTTTCATAGGATGCCGTGGAGCTTCGTACAGGACCCACTTCTCATCACATGTCAATACCTGTCCAGAAATGGCTCCTTCCTAGGGATGCGCTCGAGTCGAGACATGTCTCGAATCTCGACTCGACTCGACTCGAATTCGAGTCGAGATTCGAGTCGAGACACACTTTGTAAAATTCGAGACGAGTCGAGACAAACGTATTTCTCGACTCGAATTTTCGAGTCGAGACACGAGTCGAGTCGAGACGGCTCTTAAAAATCTCGACTCGACTCGAATGTCTCGAAAATCTTTCTATATTTTTTAATATTATTTTGAAGAAAGTATTCACTCAGAAACAGCCTTGAAACCAATTCCAGCTTTTATTCCTTCAGAAAGGTACAGAACGCATAAAATTAATAGTTAATCTTTAAAGATCAAGATTTAATTTTCAGCTCAATTCAGTTAATTAGAACTAATAGTTAATGTCGTTGTATTGCAAATATAATGATAATAATAATAATAATTGATTATCTAGTTTGTATAAAACTATTATCCGTAGTCTAAATCTAGTTTGTATAAAACTATTGCGATAAAGTGAACTTCATAAATTCTCTCAATGAGCAGTTGGTAGTCTATAGTAATTAGGGATGGTATCGAGACGAGACGAGACGAGACTTTGTACAGTCTCGGTCTCGTCTCGGTTGATAAATAGCGGTCTCGGTCTCGGTCTCGTCTCGAGTAAAAAATCATCGTCTCGGTCTCGGTCTCGTCTCGGTCAACAGATGCTTGTCTCGATCTCGGTCTCGGTCTCGAGTACCAAGTCTCGGTCTCGTCTCGAAAGTCTCGAAAGTCTCGAAATAAATAGTGTGAAATTAAAATAGTGAAAGTGTTATTCTCGTACAGTCTATCGTTTTCGCTTATTTTTTCCTTTCATTTTTGACTTTGAATTATGGTAAGGTGTACCTCTTCATAGCTGATTTGCTAGTGGTAATGCTTTCCATGCGTGTATTCCAGGCTCAATGATCAGTGGGTATATCACCCTAAAACTCTAATAGTAACCCATATTTCACTTTCAGCAATAGACTGACTCATATAGCCTCAGAACTGTCTATACAATTAAACTCTATTAAATTAATTCCAGTACTATATAGTAGTGTATTTCCTTCCTTTAAATCAGAATTGTTCAATACCGTACCTCCTAACGAATAACGTAACACATAGCAGCACGAATGTATTTAATCGTACCGAAATTCAAACTTTACAATTTCTCGTTTATTATTCAATACATTCTGCTTTGACTATTTTAAAAACAGAATATGACGTTCATTATCTTAACAATTTTATTTTAACAAAAGAGACACTGACCAAAGCTTAAAATTTTACTTTATTTTAAATTATAATTTGTAACTGTTTCGGATATCTAGCATATCCTTCTTCAGACACGATCGAAATTAATGAAAATACAGACATATATATAAATGTTGTTATAACAGAGTTTAAATTCTTTCTCACTCTGTTATAACAACATTTATATATATGTCTGTATTTTCATTAATTTCGATCGTGTCTGAAGAAGGATATGCTAGATATCCGAAACAGTTACAAATTATAATTTAAAATAAAGTAAAATTTTAAGCTTTGGTCAGTGTCTCTTTTGTTAAAACAATTAATCCAAAGCCATGAATAGTCTTATATCTTAACAAATAGGGTAAATAGGTACAATATACGTATTTTGTTTCAAATTGATGAAATGCTTTATTACCGTTTCACGTCTTCATGTTTAATTGACACTTTATAACACGAACGTCCTGAACCTTGTGGTGGGAGCTACTACACTCATCTTTGCTATGTGAGGTCTCGAGTTGGATCACAAAACAAGTTAGATTCAAAGTCCGATGTTTCGCATAGTTCGCGTCTTATTTTAAGTACATTCTGTTTGTTAAGGTCGTAATGCATTACGTAAGCACATATCCAGTGCCGTAACATAGATTAATCTTATTTCTGAGCTCTCAACGGTGCATGCAATCTTTATTCGAGAAAACTAATCGTGCGTTCATTACGTTGAAATTTTATATTGATTGAAAATTACTTGCGAAACATGGACATACGTATTATATAAGTATATAGGTAATTCGAGTTATCTGCATCTATTTTTGCTCACTCGCCAAAACAAGTGATTCTTAACTTTCTAGTTTTCTTTTGTATTACTCTTCGTAGTTTTGCTGCAACGTGATGGATTGAATAGTCAAAAATATTTTTTTCGCTCTACGACTTTATTAAATTTTGGATCCATTTTTACCCTACTTTACCTAGTGAAAGTTATATATGTATATATATTATGCTGTCACGTTTTGGTCGAAATTGAGTTAAGAATGCTTTTTTAATAGACTATGTTCTTTCTAGCGGTGTAATAATGTAGGTCTGAGTGCATCCTACTACTTTGAAACTACTTAGTAAGTTTGAAAAACAGTACTATAGGTCTTAGTTGAGGAACCGGTTTTTCGCTTCTGTAAAATTACGAAATTATGACTTGGTTTAGTTTACCTCCGAGGTCCAGCTATAATAAAATCATCACCATTATCATAATCAACCATTATCAATCAATTGCTGGATGAAGGTCTTTCCAAGTCTTCTCCACAACTATCTAACTGGGCCATTATTTTCCAGGTTACTCCTCAGTGGTTCTTGATTTCCGTCACACCTTCCTGTATGCGAAGGTTTCCTAGTCTGTTTTTATCTCGGGGTATCCAGTCTAGAATTGTTTTCGTTCGTCAATTATAATTTCTTCTTGCAATACGTCCAGCACATTTTCCAGCTCATATTAAATTATTTCATTAGCACCATCAGTATTCATATCTATATATTTGGGCTACAAATAGTTCGAATTCGCTACTTTCGGAGTACAGACACGCTAGTTTTTAATCTTCGGATCTGGCAACACTGACTGAATGATTTAAATCAACACAATGTAAGGACTCTCATTTGATCTAGCGGCAAGCACGCTTGATTTCGGTTCGCGTGGTTCCGAGTTCGATTTCCGGTATAAAGTTGAACGACCTAAGTGGTTCGGATTCCATTATAATCATTAGCTCCACGTCTCATTTAGCCGCCCTAGCATAACTGTGGGACCTTAAACTAAAACAAAACAAAACAAAAGTGAACACTGTGTATTACTAACTGTTAAGTCCTGGAATAATTGCATATAACTATACGGAATGGATCGAGTTTGAGGTGGTCGGTGGTCAAACTAAAGCAAGTGAAATTAGGGTGTAATTAGAACTTTTAATTAAGCACGGTCTTAATCTAAAGTGTACACCAGGCCTAAGGCTTAGGGGGAACAACTAGTGTTACTGAAAAGTATCAGTTACATTTAATTTCAGTTAATTTGCATTTACACGTATTGCTGGAACGAAGATTTAAACATTAACATTATAAGTAGCCCAAAGACTATGAAAAACCTCTCTTGAAAGCATTCTTGCACCATAAAACAAATTATGAGTAATTTTAAAATATTTTGCAGTTTATCTACGTTATTTGCACATGTTTAGAATAATATTTAGCAATTTATTTAAGTGGGCAACACTGCTTGAAAGAATGTAACTGCGACTTGTTGTAATTAAAACCACCAAAAACTATTGTTGTAATGTTATAGAAGCAAAGGAAAGCAATAATCATTATAAAAATTTAATACAAATACGTCATTTTAAGCAGTATAACACTCACTACCAAAATGTTTGGTATCTCTGAAACGATTTAAAATAATAATTGTTGTAAATGACATTATGTTCACTTAAATCTTTTGGAAGTATCTACATGATGAGACGTGATATGTCAGCACGTTTTCGAAGTAAAGTATTTAGAAACAGTTAAATTTTCCGTTCCGTGTAACTTTGTTCCTTCATTCATTCAAAACATATTATACCATGATCATAGTATTTGACGCTAAGATACAGTTGATGCGCCTTGCACCGTCCATGGAATTTGAGTTATTAGAGATCTCCAAAATGTTGATGCTAGCGATACTGTGGTGTACTTTGTTACACTAAATAATGTACGGGCTATTGTGGTTTTGTTAAATAATTAAATTAGAAATATGTAATACTTTACGTAGCGCAATTTGAGAAAATATAACAATTTTGCTTTAGCAGCATTGCTTGTTTATCTAGTGGTATTGCATAGTATCTAGAAGAATTTCTAGAAGAATTTCCTAACTTGGTACAAACTTTCAGCATTATATATATATATATATATATATATCAGATCCTAGGGGAGGGCTTTAGGGACTATAGCCCCCCTTAACGCTCAGGTATACACTAGATAAAATGGGCTTCAATCCTGGATAAAGCGGCAAACCATGGTTTAGCCCCTCCCTTGATCATATACTGTGTCCGCGGCTATATATATATATATATATATATATATACAGGATGGCCCATTTTAATCTTTCCATGGAGATATCTTGAAAACGATTGAACATAAATGAACCGAACCAAAACTCAAATAGGAAATGCCATGGGGAACACCGAATGGTGTTGTCGCGTTGCCTCCCGGGGCCGCCCTTCATGGGATCCCAGGGCCAAACTTTAAAATTTCAAATGGAAACATGGGGCGAGTAATACCTCGTTCCATAGATCTTTAAAAAGTAAAAAGCGTTGTGGCAAAAAAGATTTTTCATAACGGTCACCGTATTCAAAATGGCCGCCAAGACATTGTGCCTGTATCAGATAAAACGTCCAATACCACTAGACCCCTAATATGAAAATAGTTGGAGATAAATGAACAGAATAAAGCTCGTATAGGAAATCACAGAGGGTATTTATCATTCCACGGCTCGAGTATAATGCAACGGAGAAAAATATTATTAAAGTATAATTGACATAATGCAAAAGAGGAAATGATAGAAAATTATCTTTCCGATCTCTGTCCGTAAGTAGGTGAAGCGGGAATGAATAGTAAAATCTCAAATGAGAATCTCACTTTTATTTGCAATAGATATGGTTTGTCTAAAACACTTGTGTGTACAAATGACTAGTACTATAATGAATAAAAATAAAGTGAAATAAGGTGAATAAAAATAAGGTGAAATTCAATTTTAACAACATTTTGCCCGCCCCTGATAATTTAACGCAATGCGTGCAAGACTTTTGGGATATATCTGCATCAGTATGTACTGTTTCGTTACTAAGGATCGCAACTGAAATTACCGTTGAAAGTTATTCGGAATGGAACTGTGGACAACATCTCAGGGAAACTCATATTCTATCACATGCAAGAAGACAGAAGGAAAAGAAGTGAACCAATATCATGCAGACGACTGTTGAACAAAACCAACGTTTGTAAACATTGTTCTAACATTGCATTGTTCGACAAATTTGTTTCGCATTTCAGTTGATTCATTTTTGCATCAAACTATTGCCTGCAATCAAAATGGAAGGTACCATTTAACAAGAATTTTACATACTTTATCCCATTACTGAGACATTTATCTCTTATAATAACACACTTCAAATAACTTTGTTTCGTAGGTACAATTTGCAAAAACTAAGGCTCTCATTTGCAATTTCACCGATCCTTCCCGCTTCACGCAATTACGGAGTGAGGTTGGAGCGATAATATTCTAGGAGTTAGATTTATTCCTTTCCATTGTGGCACTTTCATTCTAATCATGATCTTTTCGACTGTTGCAACATTCCCGAGCTATAGAATGATAAATACCCTCTGTGGTTTCCTATTCGAATATTTGTTTTGGTGTTTTCATATTAGTGATAATGGACGTGTTATTTGATGCAGGTACCATGTCTTGGTGGTCATTTTGAAAACGGTGACCCATATGAATAATCTTGCGCCCTGGGCCCCTATGAAGGGTGGCCCCTGGGTGGAACCGCGCGAGAGAGGATTTTATTTGCATCAGCAGTTGATTTTGTTACGGGAGAGGCTTGAGGAACGAGTAAGAAACATTTCGTTGTACGTACAATGCAAAAAATGACCACAAACTTATTTCGGGAGGGGTTTGAGCCCGATAACCATTCCCTAAACGCCACTGTACATCAGTCAACCGTTCTCATATTATCTAACACAGCAACAAAACAAATTTTGAGTGAATGCAAATTTAGTATCTATCAATATCAATATTCGAGACGAGACCGAGACTTTCGAGACTGACCTAAGTCTCGTCTCGATCTCGTCTCGATTTATAGAGGTATGTTTCGGTCTCGGTCTCGTCTCGGTATTTAAAAGTCCGTCTCGGTCTCGGTCTCGTCTCGGTTTATAAAGCTCCGTCTCGGTCTCGGTACCATCCCTAATAGTAATTTAGCATAGTTATAATTATTGTGTTTTCGTTCCCATGAACGCAATAGGGTTACGTAACTTCTGGATTATTCGCTTGCCCAACTATTCTGAGGTTTTAATATGTTGCAGCATATCACGAGCTACGGATAATATATAATGTAACATTTGTTGTAAATCACATATTATGATACGAGACTATTTTACATAGTATATCTTATCTAATATAAATAAAATAAAGAGTTTGTTTGTGTGTTTGTGTGTCTGTCTGTGTGCGACCTGGGGACCAGACGAGTGGACCGAGAGTTCCCAAAATTTGGTCACGGGTACCTTAGTCCAGGCCCCAGATCAAGAAGAAGCGATTTTTTTTAATTTCGAACCAGCGGGGTCTCGGGGGGGACGTTTACTGGGACCGACCTGGGGACTAGACAAGTTGACCGAGAGTTACCAAATTTTGGTCACAGATACCTTGGTCCAGGTCCTAGTCTAAGGCGAAACGTTTGTGTCAAAATTGGAACCAGGGGGTCTCAGGGGGGCGTTAAGCTAGACATGTAGTAAAAGTAATCCAAATTGATCGACATTAGTGTCAAATCCATAGTTTTCACGGTCGCTGAGATCAATGGTGACACTTCCATCAGCGATGACTTGCAAATTCAGCTACTACTGTATGCGGGCCGGGTGTCAGCGGGTGAGGAATACCGAGACATGTATAAATAGCCCATATTGATTGATACTAGTGTCAAATCCATAGTTTTCGCGGTCACTGAAATAAATGGTGATACTTCCACAGGTGTTGATTTCCAAATACAGCCCCCATGCGAAGAATGGGTATATTAAGCTAGTATTACAATAAATGGACTGCTTGGATGCCAAGAACTAGTACAGATAAGTACCATTCACTTCTATGAATAGGTATTTTTTAAAAGGATTTTTGTAAACACTAAGTTATAAAACAATGAACTACATACAGTAGTTATAGTTTTGGTTCCCAACATAAAAGAAATATGGATTGTTCATGAGATATTGAACTTCAACTTTCACTCCTGGAAAATTTCAATTTTGGAGTTAGGCCACTTGGCATCAAAGCAGTTCACTGTAAGATAAATACATTCCGCACATTAGTAACATAGTTGTTCAGGGGCCTTCGATTTTCATCCTCTCAAATGAAAGCTGAACGATTGCTTGATACATGCTGACTATATAGGAGAAAGAGTGTATTAAGTTTTCGAGCTTTGGTGCATATCCGTATTTACACTCTGATATAACTTTAAGTTCACACTCAAATCGAGCTAATTGTTTAATGCATTTCGAAAGCTTTTGTTTTTATGCAGCTCGTTAAGGAAAATCTATTTCATAATCGTAACATTTATGTACTAAGAAACTATGAACGTAAAGTGGACTCGACCTAGCCCCGTGGCCGCTGTCACTCAGTGGCACAGCTCTCACGCTTGGTGTGTGAGGACTCTGATTCTGTGAGTGTGTGTCAACTCCGCGGCTAGTGTACGCGTCTTTGCCGTGGAAGACTCGGGTTCAATTCCCGGCGCGAGCTCATGTAGTTCGGATTCCACGTTAATCAGTAGGTCTACATTTCATATATCCTCGCTGCTGAAAGAGACGGTAAAGTCAAAATCAACTCAACAATATATATGTGTGTGTGCTTATGTGAATTTCCTCGTGGCTGTATGGTTAACACATGCGCCTTGATCGCGGGAGACTCTGGTTCGATTTACGGTGGAAGCTTATGAAGTTGTTACCGGTATCCCACTTTAAACTGTAGATCCATGCCTCATATAACTATAGATATAATATATATGCCTTTGATACACTTATTTTCCGACTTGGAAGCCATCGAAAATTTCCGGACACAGAGTCCCGTAGACCGAAAATGAGAAACATGGGTACAGAGTAAAACAGCCATAGAAATTTAAGCTTTTTAGGCTAACTTAATCCTTACATATAATGCAACTAGCTTGGCCAAGTTATAATGGAGGAAATGCTATCATTGCAAATAGAAAATGTTCGTCAGGTATTACTATCCCCCCTCTCCTGCAGAATGAAAACCATGACTAAAACTCAAGATATATATATATATATATATATATATATATATATATATATATATATATATATATATATATATATATATATATAAAACTATTTTGTCTAATGTAACAAACAGTGGCGGATAGTATTCATGTTTCCTTGCAGAGGTCCTTACGAGGGTTCGCTTCCATCTTCCTCTCCCAAGAACTAAAATAAATTAAAAAATTGCTATTACTTGTTAATCTTGTACAAAGGACGCAATTAAAGTCCCAGTGTAACACCCCTTCACATTTAGATTTTTCCCCTGGAAGAAAACCAGTTATTATTGTTTCTTGATTTCTCAGTCTCACCTACATAAACATACGAATAGAATTACAGGATAGGACATGTTTAGAGTGCTTGCACGTGACATCTATCTATATTTCTCATCAAATGTGTCACAGATGAAAATTTCCGTTTGTACTGCCTCTATTTTCTGGTACATATGATTCATTTATGTTATGTTGCTAAAATTTGTTAGGAAATAAGTACAGACTGCGCCTGTGTGCCTGACAAAACGTAAATGTACTGGATAATTATTTCTTCACTTTCTTCTAGAAAAAAAAATAACCCATCTCAAGTCGGCTAACAAAAGGAGGTAGCGGACCAAAGATAGCCGTTATTTACCTAAGGTCGTTACACAGCAGGGTTTTCATTCAGTCAGAGGGAAAAGAAAAAATATTTTAAGGTTTCTACATTTGTTTTGAACTGCAATATACTTTTTCCTTTTATTTTAAGAACCATTTCCTTCTCATTTCTCTGCATCAGAAAAAAATGCAAAAAAATCACTAGAATGTGCCTATTTACCCAAAGTACGTACTAGATCACTAGTTCAATAGTAAAATCACTAAATCTAGTACGAAATCATAAATGTGGCATCCCTGGGTTGGAGCGAAAGTAATGGTTGGAGTAAAAACTAGTCCGTATTTCTACTGCGTTCTGTTGTTGAATTCACAGAAATGTTCAAAAATAAATTCAAGAAGTAAAACACGATCCTACAAAAGACTGTTTACTTGCTCACTGGTTTTCGTATTGTGAACTGAAACTCAAGTGCGCAGTCAAGTTGAATACTTCTGTCCCTTTCTACTTTACAACTTGAGGTGGGATGAGGGTCAGGATAGATCTAGTGATATACCGCTAAAGGAAGTGCTTCAGTACAGAGTCGGAAGCGGTATGTATTGTTTATACTACTTACAACGTTACCCACCACATAAAATATAAATCACCCTTTCTCCCTTCCCTTTTTCGAATACAATGAACCGACTACTTTGCTGAAGAAAGATGCTAAAAGAAAATTGAAACATCTGTGTCTAAACTTTCTTTGAAGCGCAGTCTTTTGTATTTGTAAGGTTTTGCGAGTGTTTTCGAGATAGCCAAATCTTTTACCATGGACTCCTGCTGCGAACTGACCGTGAGTAAACACCCGATCTCGCTGTGCTCAATTTCTCTCGCACACGTGAAATGGGTTTGTTGTTTCCAAAACAAATAGGAAGTTACCTTGTGCTTTTGCATTTCTGCACGCACACAGGTACCATTGTTGTTTTAATGATCAGAAGAAATATCAAAACCATCCGATATATATGATAGGAAACAGCTAACAGAGGGAGGCAAAGATAAAAGTAGGCCTATACCAAGTTTTCCGCGTGGTACCATTATGGAGAATAAATATTTGATAAAGTCACGTAGATGCGCTTAAACCTATTCCATCTGTCCTTATAACTTTTCTGGTCTCATCAATTTCTCAGGAGAATACGTACAACATATGTCCAAATTCCATATATACTCTTTCTAAACTAATGAGTAAACTCATTAAGAACACCAACTGATATCAATAAACAGGAAAGAAAACAATGCTTTATACTTCTATCATTTGGTACACATCTCTATGAAGCACAGCTTGTTTCTTTTCGAAATAGCTCCTTCGTGTCACAGCTGTGGTTAGTTTTGTTTTGTGTCAGGATGAAAGAGAGAAATGCAACATTTGCTTCGCGGTGAAGTTATATATATTATTAAGATGAGCGGTGTTAAGCGAGGTTTAACAAAGAGTGCCTTTCGGATGCACAATTGAACGGGTAGTTGCAGTCCGTGTTGAGAATCGAACCAAAGCTATGTAAGACATGTTATGATAAATCCAAAAGGTGTGTTGTATCGGTGCAGTACCAGTTTTTCACATTGTTCAAAATGTTCCAAAACCCAAAGAATAATCTTTAATTTCTGATATTTTAGTCGTCACAAATTACAATTTTATAATGTAGTCAATGTTTATAATTACTGGGCAGTTGGGCGTTTAAACTAATGACATCATAATGAAGTCAAAACCATAATTTTGAGTTGAATTGATTCTGAGTTTAACGTCCCGTCAGCAGCGAGGCTATGCGAGACGTGGACCTACTGATTAACGTGGAATCCGAACCACATGAACTCCCACCGGGAATCAAGCCCAGATTTCCCACGCCAAAGGCAAGTATGCTAACCGTTAGCCACGAAGGAGCTCCACCATAATTTTAGTGGGCGATAAGAAATATCTCGCCAGTGCTTTTACAATAAATAAAATTTTATAAATATTAAAGAATAGTGGTAAGAGATTTTATAATAGCTCTTTTATTTATGAGATATGAGTATTTTGAAAAAAAAAACAACAACTAAAGAATAGGTTGGCGGAACCACAAAAGACTCGTAAAAGAAACTTTCTTTTAAATACATACGCACCTTACTCACCTTTTACAATTGCCATGCTTACGTTCTCTATAAAAACAGAAATTCTCTTTTAGTGATACTTTACACAAGATCATGAAGTGGGTTCAAATTTAATTAAAGGCAAAATACAATATAATAATCCACAAATATTGCCTCAAGTGAGTTTAAAGATTTCTAAACACTAGTGCGAAACGGGGCTCTGCCGTTGCGATTGATTTACAGGTCTTGAGACGAAAGTAAGAAGGGACTTACGCACACAGTAAGTAAAAACAATTAATATGCCTGTAACTTTCCCCCAAATGGGTGTATCTTAAAACTAACCTCACCATTATTTTTCTAATTAAATTCTAGCCCGAAATTATGTATCATATTACCCTATTCCCATTTTGAAAACTTGACCTTAATTCAAAATGGCGGATTTCAAGATGGCTGCCATCAAGGTCATATCTACCATACGATTTCCCCCCAGGACTTATATGTGTCCACATGGTTTTTCTTCACTTTTCTTCATTAACGCTCCGTTTACAAAGGGTAGTAAGGGACTTCTGTAGTAATCTCTAATAACGACATCACAATTATTAAAAGTTATTTTAAAAAATAGAAAACATGCACCACGGCAAAAATTTGTCATCACAAGTAATGATGCATACATGCCTTCTATCAGCAAAAAAAAGTTTCATTGAAATTGGAGCTGGACATTTGAATGGTGTCCCTTGTGGGATGTGATTGAACGTGACGTCAGAACACATCGCCCCCTTCCCGGAATTTACGGGAATTAGGTGACCTGAGTGAACACATGTGGTGCCAGCTCTCTCCAGCGACCTATCAAGGATCATTGCGTATATGCCAAGACGTGTCGCCGTTTTTATCCATGCCAAAAGTCGACATACTGACAATTAGGTAGGTGGTCATGATGGTCTGGCTGATGTGTGTGTATATTTTAACTCGTACATTTTGTCTCGACTCGAATTTCGAGACGTCTCGACTCGAATTCGAGTCGAGTCGAGACAGAGACTGTCGAGTCGAGACACGAGTCGAGACAGAAACATATTTTCGAGTCGAGACACGAGTCGAGACAACATTTTCTCGAGACGAGTCGAGACAGGCTTAAATCTCGACTCGACTCGACTCGAATGCATCCCTACTCCTTCCTCAGACGAGATAGCAAAGAAACACAGGTGTCTGCTCGCGTTGCCTTCTGTCCCGGGGTCCCAGAGCGATTAGTAAGGGATATATACTCTGAATCATCATTCGACGCCGCTGTGGGCAAGACATCTTACTTTTTGAATTTGAAACCACTTTTTTTGTGCTGAAGTTTTGTCTCCACACTGGAAAACATCTTATAAATTTTTTTATCATTTACAAGAACTTTGTAAATTTTGTAAAACACTAGTTTTATAATAAAACGGTGAAGGGTTCCCAGACTTTTCTTAGACTACACAAGCAAAATATTGCAATATTTGCACAAGTTTAGAGAATTGATGCGTTTCCTTTCCTCCTTTTTGATATAATAAAATCCTTTCTTTTCTCAATGGGATTATATTTCTGCTCACATAAAACTTGGTTTTCACAATTTCTTTTCAAGGCATTTATTGATGCAAAGTGCGTTATTTAAACCGCACTAAAACACGCAGTTCTTCTGTAGCAAATTTATAGCCTATTATTTTTAAATAGAATAAAATTTTATGGCAAATCTAATATCTCCAATATAGCATGTCTAATATGCATGTGAGCAGGGGTGCCCACCTCCATAAAGACTTGGATGCAGCTACTTAGCTTTACTATTCTCCTCATCAAATTAACGTCTCTTCCACTCAAATTTACCTCTCTTAATACAAATTTGCCATTTTTGAGTTTGCATCATTTTTAATGAAAAATTTTGTCCTCCCAAATATTCTCATGGGCATAATCTGCGCAGTAAAACCCAGCTATGGACACTCCTGCTTGTAAGACAAATCAAGAAAGAATTTTCGTGGAGAAATAAGAGATGAGATAGAGCTCTTCCTATGGAAAGAGTTACACTTTCCGAGACGAAACATCATCTTCACGGTACCTTTTCGAGACGAGACGTTCTCAACACTTGTCTTAATCAATACTAGGAACTAGTGTTTAGTGGCGTGTTCACTTGGGTTTGGAGTATCTCCAATGGAGATCTGCACTAACCATTTACTTCAATGAAATAATATGGGTCATAATCGAAGAAAAAATAGATTCGTCTTTCATGCGTGTAAGCTCAGAAGATCACACGATTATTCGTCATAAAATAGCCTATAGAGCAGGTACACTAGAAGTTAAATAAAACCTGAAAAGTAACAAAGAAATATATCAATGAAGCTTCTATAACTTCACCTCCCTGAAGAAAGCTTCAGCATAAGATGTTCTCGACAGAAAACTTGAATGAAGTTTGCAGAAGAATTAATGGAAAAGATGAATGAAGCATTCAGTATTCTCAAAGAAAAGTTGTGGATAACATCCAACATAATTTGCTTGTGCAAATGTGCATAACTGTTTCATTTCAAATAGTAAATCCCAACTAGACTCATACAAAACTATATTTCTTGCTTCTGCAAATAAGGTGTGGCAGTATGTTTGTTGAAAGTATTTTATGAGCTAAAAATAACAGAAACAAAGGGGATGGGGAGAATATAATACATTCTTTTTATTTGTTTTCATGTGTATCTACTTTGTTGCTTTATCCTTGCTTCTCAAGTTGGAAAACGCATTGAACGTATCCGTCATCGTTCACTTGACAGTTGCGCTCATTTGCTGTTCACGTGTTGATGATGATCGTCTCCAATGCACACACGTGTCCTCAGAGTTTCAGTCACCAACCTATCAATCACAAAATGGCTATAAAAGAGACGTCGAAAATAGCAACTGCCATGTCAGCGGAATCCCGCGACTACAGAGATCATCACCTCGTTAATCATCCGTTTTTTGCCCTTCCACTTCTCCTCTTGGACTCCATGAGTGATTTTCTGAAATAACAAGGGAGCTAAACATGAAAAGTGATGACTGCCAGAAGACCTTTGCATAGATGTACGTACTTCGTTAAAAAAAAAAAAAAAAAAAAAAAAATCTTTGGTCTCTCATCACATGAAATGGAAACGCTTGTCTGAAGATGCCAGATTATGAATGTATTATGTTTTCTCCAAGGACAAAACACACGTGTGTTGAGAAATGTTTTCTCCTTACTAAGTGCGGCATGAAAATTATCCAACATGTCATCATCATTATCATCATCTCTTATTTTCCTCTTCTCCTGTTCTTTTCTTTCATCCTACTTCTTTCTACCTTTCTATCACAACAAACTTTGTTTTTCAAGCAGAATTGCTAATTTTTTCTTTTTTCTTTCTTTCTTTTTTGTTACGTTATTGGTATACTAGTATATAAATACCTTTTTTTTTTTTTTTTTTTTTTGCAAATTACTAGTAAATAAATCACATACGCAATGAATTACATTTCTTTACCTGCCTCCCTAGCATTGATCTTCGTCACCAGTTTTCGTAATGTGTAATTTTAGAAAGGGATACGATTCACTCCAACATAGAGCAAGCTTATTAGTATTTCATCAGTAAATTCTTGTAATTTAAGCAATGTTTGAGTGCTAAAATTAAACTATTCTTGAGTACACAAAGTAGCTTAATACCACGTACTGATATGGGTCAAACAACTAATCTTGTAACTTCTACCAGAGAGTGAATTTAACAGTGTAAAATGTGTTGCTAGTGCTTTTTGTTTCTAAATCGGAAACTAGGAAGATGAATACGTCAGGCTCTATGTAATGCAAATTTCATGTTAGAGATCTGGAGTTTTGACATTATAAAAAACTTTATATCGAATGAATATAAATTGACTGTCCAAGTGAATACTTTTGTTTAGATTTAGTACTTCTGAACTTAATTTACAATCTATCATTCCTTTGGAGTTTCTACAGATACAGATAATGTCGATTCTTCACTTCCAAGGAAGTGGAAAAGCGACTAGCCTGTTTGGGCTTCTGTGCTCAGAGTGTTTTCTTCTGAACTGTTTTGGTGTTTAAATCTTCGAGAAGTTTCCCAAAAAGAATGATAATATTTATTCTATTGTAATGAATTAGTTCCTCTCTTCCTCAAATTGTGAAACTCATTCTGATTGGTTCGTTGAAGCAGATCTTCTATCTTCTTGTTAGTTGAATTTATTATAGTATTCTTTCTTCTGATTGGAGATCATGCTCGTACGCATTCTTAAAAACTTTATTTGTGTTGGGGAATGTACGAGTGTCCTCTGATTGGTAAATTCAAATTAAATAGTTTGCAGTTTCAGATTGGATAATTCTTCTTGTGTCGTTTTATAAAAGTATTTTTGATAGCAAAATAGCCGAGTAGGGCTATGCACAATTCACAAAGAGTGTAATGAATGGAAGTTGGAAGTAAATCCAAATACAAATCAGCTAAGTTATTAATTACATATCCAAACAGGAAAGACACAAGGACTGATCTATAAAAATAATTCAAAGTAACAGTTCTTATATACACCCAGTGATTGGACTTTAAAATTTTGGGGGGGGGGGGGCAAGATATGATCTGAATATTAGTATATCAATGTTAGTTTTCCTGGTTGTTCCTAACATTTTGTTTGTCTAAAGATTGTATAAATAATGATACTATCTTTCTCAGTAAAAATACCGTATATTGTATTTCATATTTTCTAAAAGTAATTTGATAAGAGCAATGCAAGTGGGCGCTAGCTCCTTGTACTCGTAAACAACAAAGGTATAAGAAGAGATTTGATTCCTTGCTCATGAACATCTTAAAATTCTGTCTGGAAAATTATGTGATCAGTGTATTTAATAACAAATATTTGGAACTGTTAATCTTTGTGCAACTAAAGAATAACTTGTGAAAGACATTTTTGTGAAATGTTCTGGCAATTATTTCCAAAGCGGCTCACTAACATATCGAGCCCTTGTAAGAATAAATGAAAGTACGCTGGAATAGTTGTGCTCCAATAGGTTAATTTTTGGATCATTTTCCGTGGCAATTGAAATGCAATTCTTATGGCTTTCTGAACTCCACGGCAAGACAAATAACCAATACGTACTCACGCAACGGCAAATATCATATGGCAACATTTTTTTTTCTATGAACCAATAATTCATACAAAAACTTAACATTTAGTAATGATACTATAAACATTAAGGGTCCCTTCAAAAAAGTGCGGGACAACTGCCCCCTCGTGCCCTCCCTAATCGCTTCCCCTGTATACACTTAACCATATGTTAAATAGTTAGGCATCAGGTATTTGATAACAAACTCAAATTAAACAAACATATACTGCAGACCATGTTAAAAAGAAAGCAATTAGAATTATATAAATATCTATTATATAAAAGAGAACGCACAAATCCTTTGTTAGTTCATCACGCTAATACGGCTGAACCAATTTCTTTCATTTTTGGGGGGTTATTAGGATTTGGACCCTAGATGGTTTTTATCATATCACTTTAATTTTTAATTACCAGTGTCTTGAGATAATTGACCATTCAAGTGTCCATAACGTACAAATCCTTTGTTAGTTCATCATAGGTATAAAAATAAACGTATTTATATGCAACCCGCATGACCGTGTCACTCGGCGGGTTAACATAAATGACAGGCGCTATAATGTTAACATTTACTGCAATTTGAAAGCGAAAAAGTAAAAATTATCTAAGTAACAAAGTTTATTGCGTTCCGGGGTGACCGCAGCGAAGCGGGGTGAACGCTGCTAGTTGAAACATATAGTGAAAAACAACAATTGGAAGACAATATAAAAACTAAATTATACAAAACAATCATTCGATTTCATTTAAGATATAGGTCTCCTTTGTTTAAAATCAAAAATATAGAATTACTTGAAACAACAGAGAGAGGATGGCTACGATTAACCACAAAAATGAATATCATCAGGGACTTAGACAGTACCAAATCAGAAGTCGAAATATTATCAAGAACATGAACAAATAAGAGATGCTATCAGATTAATGAGCTGACAAATCTATGATGATCATTTCAATGACAATATACAACAACAAATATATATTCCTAAAAACATTATTCAAACACAATGTAGTAAAGAATAGCAATGAAACGTATTTTTTATTTATTTATTTATTTTTTACAAAACTTAACCATAAATTTTTAAAAAGTAAATTGTGGATTTGGATCACCTGCTTCTATCCAATCGACTATGCGTTAGAATGCAAGAACTAAGACATTGGGTATCTTCTGTATTGTCGCATACTTACAGAAATTAGAGTTTCCCACAAACGAGACAAGACAGAATTTTCATAACGTGATACCAAACGAGACGGAGCAGATACATTTTTCGGTTTACGACAGTTTTTTTTTTTTTAAATACATATTTGAGTTGCCCAATTCCAAAAAGTTTCACGTAAATTTTACAAAACTTTTAGGAAATCAATTTTTATCTTACCATCTTAATTTCTACGTGTGGAAATAAACAAAATAAAGTGTTCCAAAATGTAAATACAGGGTACTAAATATACATATTTTTTTATTCTTAATAAATAATGGATAATAAACAAAACTTTATAAAAATAAGATTAATTTTTAGAAGCCACTTACGACAAACGTTTCGTTACTGAGCTACTGAGTGGCAGAATTCTCTTTCATGTCCTTTTATCATTCGACATATAATAATTTGTATAGTATAGTTTTACTTGTTGGAGAAGAACAACACAATTGCATATATTACGTACTAGCTACTTATACTTTCCTGTTGCATAAAGTATGTTTAATTGAATGAAAACTACTCAAAAATACATTCGTTTTGCTGTGGGAAAAGTGGGTTTTCTTCATTTGAGTCTACGGTTGTGAGCTTGATTTGTTGTTGTTACTTTATAAAGTATTTATAAAGTTGAATAATAATAATCATAAAAACACCCACGCGATTTACTCTGTTGTACAACAAGCTCGAGAAAAGGCAATTCAATAAATTTACAAAGATAAAAAAAGAGTAATGAGTAATGATTTTCAGCTATAAATCATAGGTGAGGAAACCACAAACCTAATAGAAAATATATTAAAATTATATTTCAATAACCACACAAAGTGTTGTTATGAGGCAAGAAATCTTCCGTGTCGTCTCGATTCTTATTTCAAAAATGACACAAGTAATTCGAGACTACACGAGAAGCATGACAATTTTCGTCTCTTTCTCGAGATGAGATTACAAACTTCATGAGTCTCTATTACATCAATGTCTTAAGTCTCAAACATTATTTTAGTAACTACAAGATTCTTAGTATGAAAACCATAAATTGATAAAGTGTGCGTTCAAACACAATGAAGAGCATTTATCAACGTTTAAAGATACACAGGTTATTACACAATATGCTTCAATAATGAATAGGCTTTAAATGTTATTGTTACATCCTTCATCATACGAAAGAATTTTGACCTCCCACGATGCGGAAGAGTTTTGATAACATTTAGATGAAATTAAGAAACAGGGCATAAATTTCGTATGTAAATTTGCAAAACGAGTTGTGAAATGTTTTGAGTCGAGGCTAGAAAATGTTTTCGAAACTAGACTTCTTCAAATTTTTCGTAACCGATAAAAAAAAATCTTATTCCTCGTCTCGCCTTGTGATCAACAGTAACCACGGGCAAATAACCTATCAAAATAAAACTTACAAAAGTAGGTAGAACATCATAACTTTTTGGTAATCAGTTTTTAGTTTGTTAATTTTTTTTAAAGTTAAATACTTGTATGTATTACTATTTGTTAGTAATTTCCTAGTTTGTTAATGTTTTTAAAATTAAATACTTGTATGTAGCACATGGAAACTATTTGATTATTATTTTGTTTTATCTTTTATACTAGATAGTTTCAGCTCTATCTTTGCTTTTTCAAATTAATTTTAAAAATATTTTTGTTGAAAAATTACCTTTAACAAAGTTATTGTTCTCATATTTGACAAATAGTTATAATATGCTACTTATTTTTGTAAATTCTTTTCTTTACAATTTTTTTTTTTTACCTTTGGTACAAATCATAACTTTTTAACATGTTTTTGTACTTGTACCTACTATTGATATATAAAAATTAATTACCCATTATTATTGTCTTTGTTTGTAAGTTTATTGCAGTATATGAGTTACCTTTTGTTAGGTTGGAAGGGAGTCGTTCTTGTTTTATTGATTGCGATTGCTGGTTTGTTTTCCTCGCGTTAAAAAAATAAAAAAAAGCTTGGCACTGAGATAAAATACCGTAGGAATTATATTTCTCTGCAGCGTTTATCGTATCGTTTCGTTCTTGGTGCAGGACAACTCGAAGCCTCTGAACTAACCCTCCATCGGTTTCTTTTCCTGCGGCAGGGCAATATCAGAGCTATTTTGTTATAAGCTTCAGCTCTTTTTATAGGGTTACTAATAGTCGAAGCGCAGTATCACACTAAGCTGATAAAAGTCGAATAGTATCTCGCTTACGTAAAACTTTTATTTTTATTTCTTCTTCCTTTTTTTCTGTATTTCTTTTCTTCTCTCTGGCAGTGTAGAAAGTGCATTTACGGTTTCATTTTTACAGTTCTCGAAGGGATAATATTCTCCTACGGGGACTATTTTCGGCTTTTGGAAAAGTTTCGAAAGAAATTGCTTACATTCGATCCCCCCGTTTTGTATATGTGTTTGTTTGCACCACATTGAAAACGGAAAATAGACAGAGAGGGAGAGAGAAAGGAGCAGAAAGTAGATAGGAAATAACTGACATGTACAGAAAGGATAAGAAGAATGAAAGAAAGATATTAGAGAAATTTAAAACATATCACCAAGGGAGATGTTAAAAAGAATACAGGCACAAAGTATACAATAAACGACAGAAGGGTAAACACACACATTTACAATGTTGTGAAAACCAGGGAATAACTTTTCTTAATAATATTATTGCCTTGCATCTTCCAAAATATCACTATTTCCAACTAATTGCGAAGGCATTAAAGTTTATTTTTCAACGAAGATACAATGCACAAATATGCTTCAATTAATGTTACTTTTAGTATTAGTTGTCTACTAGTTTGTCTTCTATAAATCAAATAACGTACAAGAAACACCATCAATATAGATATCCAAACAAAAGAGGGACTTCAATTTCAGCCAGAAACTGCTATTATGAATGAAGCAGAATGCAAGAGAACAGAAAAGGTATTGTAGCTGGCACACTAAGATTGCGCACGAGACATAATTTTCGTGATGAGTAGAGACCGGATGTTTAGGCACTAAAAACCTGGAAAATAGGCAGGCAAATAGGCACTTAAAATTTAAAAAATAGGCAGTAAAATAGGCACTAAAATGTAACTCGAAATAATGAAGATAAATACTCAATACCATTAAAAAATAGATTCAAGTCATAGATAATGTTCAAAGAATATAGAAACATACTTGTTTGTTAATAATATCTTCTTTTACTGTATGTACAAAAACGAGGCATGTTATGCATTGCACGTACTGGGTGAATCTGAAAGATGTGCACATACTTCGGGATGTAATTCGTGGCATGAAAAGAAGACAAAAAGTGCTGTTGCATGTTGTCGAATTCTGCGTCGTGTTCGAGTGACAGCCGTGCCAAATTGGAATCGAAATTGAATCCTGACAATTGGAACGGGACATAAAGGTGCGCACATACTTCAGATGATGATTCGTGAAATTCAAGAGGACTTTTATCTTCTTTTCATGTCACGAATCACCTCCCGAAGTATGTGAACATCTTTGAAGTTCATCCTGTATATATATATTGTAACGTACCACGAGCTTGTGTTTACAAACACATAATATAAGTAAATATGTGTGTATTATGTTACGTAAATTATATATTTTCCCAATGAAGGCTTATTTTGAAGAAAATGCATAGAATAGGCAATATTAGGCACTAAAACAATTATTTAGGCAGTAAAGGTCGAAATAGGCAAAATAGGCAAAATAAAATTGGCTTAAATCGAAACTATAACCCGCCATATAAACTTTAAAACGTTATTTTTGATCCTATCTTTAATATTAAAAAATAGGCATTTTGCCTAACATCCGGTCTCTAGTGATGAGACAGCCTAAATCTTGTCTTGTTCATAGTTATTGTTGTAGAATTAGATGGTCAACTAAACCATAAATCAAAGGATTCCCGTTGAGCTCTCAATCAATTCCAAAATTTCCTTAAAAACCACAACCTTTGTAGAATAGCACCGCCTATTGCCATGTACGACATGTACGAGGGGCTATTGGAAAGTTTTAATTTATCACCATGAACTAATAAAGACGTAGTATTGAATTGTATATGTTTTCTTAAGACATATCTACATAGTTTCAATATAGAGCTATTTTATTTCTCACACCGTTTTTTTTTAACCTGTCCAAGGCCGTCATTGTAGAATTTTGTAGATTGTATGAGAAACCACCATACCACCTTTATTATGATGTCTTCGTGTTGTCAAAATAACGATTCCAAAGTAAATTCTTCATCTGTGAGAACGGTAAGAAGCTGCTTGGTACCAGATCGGGAAAATAGGGTGGGTATGATCATATTTCTATCCTACATCTAGCAGCTTCCATGACGCTGCTTGGGACACATGAGTGAGTACCTTGTCCGAAAGGAGGGAGATTCTTTTAGTGAGCATACTGCGACATTTTTGCTTACCAACATCTTGCAATTTCCTTAGAAGTGAGCAGTAGCATGTGCCATTGAGAGTAACACCCTTCTGAAGGTGGTCTGTAGAGATGATCCCACAACAATCAAGAAACCAAGAGCATGATCTTACCAGCACACTTTTGGCACCTTTGCCTTTTGAAGGAGGAGGCGAGGAAAAGTGCCATCTCCTTTGTCCCAGGGTTATGTAGATAGTCATTCATCCATAGTTATTAGAGAGCAAAAAATCCTCCTCATCTTGGTCCAAAAGATTCAACAAATAACGCAACGTGTCATACCGCGTTTCTCTCTGAAAAGGAGTCGGTAAACGCGGAATCCAACGTGCTTACGCCTTAGACAGACGTCTTCTGTTTCTTTAAATCCTTTGTCAAAATTTCGTGAATCATGTCTTTCGTCGTATTTAATTCCTCCGTCATCCATCTCATAATCGAATTCGCATCGTGGCCCCGCGTAGCGTAGTTGCTAACGCTCTCGCCTTCGGTGCGAGCGGTCCAGGGTTCGATTCCCGGTGCGGTCACTCGCTCGAAAAGGTGTAACACGCTTTTTCAAGCCAGCCACTCTGAATGAGGTTTTCCTAAGTTTTCCTCATTCACACCAGGCAAATGCCGGGGTGGTACCTAACTTATAGGTCCCAGGCCGCTTCCTTCCTTCCCCCAATCCCTTCTTCCTTAACTTTCCCCGGATTGTGTGCTCGCTGAGGGACGTCACCCCCCAAATCGTGACGGGCTAAATGACTTTAGATGCCGAAAGCTCAGAAATATAAATCCTAAATCGAATTCGAATTGTGGGCGATCATTTCACGCACTTGTTCAACCAAGTCATCACGAATTTTTGTTATTCGATTTGCCTGGTTTGCGTCGTCTTCCAAGGACTTACGACAGTCTCGGAATCGCATATACCATTCGAACACACGTGTACAAGATAACTACTCATCACAATAGACTTTTATCATCATTTCCAATGTTCGTGTAAATGTTTTAACTTGCTTGAAACAAAAATTAATATTTTGACTCTTCGTTAAGACGTGTTTTTTGTGACGAGGTGACACCAGATACAGTCACTTTTCTTGCTATAACTTACACTTTAATCGGTTCTCATGATTGATTTTATTGAGCAGATATCCAGCCTTCCGATGATACGTGGTTATCTGTAAAGAAAAAAAGTTCCGTTACTTTTCCGACATACTTTGTATGTACCCACAGTAAATACTAACTAACCACCTAACTAACTAACTCTATGGCCTATGAAACCCAGAGGTTCAATGCCGCGTTCACAAAAGTTCTCCACTGACTTCTATCCTTAGCTAATTGGATCCAGTTTCTACTTTGTATTCCTACCTCTGGGAGATCCATCTTAATATTGTCCTCCCATCTGCGCCTAGGTCTTCCTAATGGTCGTTTTCCGATGGGTCTTCCAGTCAAGACTTTGAAAGCGTTTCTACTTTCTTCCATTCTAGCTACATGACCTGCCCGCCTAAGCCTCCTAGACTTGACGACCCTAACAATATTGGGTAAACCGTATAAATTATGTAGTTTAAATTACTAACCACCTAAACATTCATTATACCCACTATAAAACATGATTATTTCATCTGCAAATCAGTTTCTAATAGAAACATCACATTAGAAAAACCAATACAGATATGCAAAGATCCGAAGTTTAGTAATGTCATTTGATACGTGTTTAACTTGTGTCATTTCTTCTGATCTAATCCATTTGCAAGAAGAAATTAAATATTCTGAATTCACTACGTATTCATATTATGTTAAAGTATGCATTAAACAGAGGTACGACTACAATGTATTAAATTGTAAGATTTACATGTAAATAAAAAAATGAAATCTTTGAGTTTTACGTCCCACGTTTATGCCGGTAGGGTAAAGGAGACGGTACATTTAAATAATATATAATTGGTTGCGTATCTTTAAATGTTGATAAATACTCTTTCATTGTATTTACCAATATTCTATAAATTTATAATTTTTATACTGTGAACCACTAACACTAAAACAATGTTTAAGACTTTGATAAACAACTGTTACACACGAAAGTCGTGAAATTTTTCGTATCAGATACGAAACAACAATTATCATCTTTTTCGATTCGTTAGAATTTAAAAATGTACTTCTCGTATCATTTTCGAGACGCAATTAGAAATGCCAGTGTCGTGGGGACACTACTCAGCATTGATGTGTATATCCACATTTTTCTTAAATTCAAACTTCAAAATGACTGCTTATTCTCTTTTATTTCACTGCGGGAAGTGAGTCAATAAGACGGAATCGAATGGCACCCAACACCATGATGTTATGGTCGGTATGGCGATGCAGAATGTAAGCTTCACCCACACTGTTCCTACAACACCGTCAGATCAGGCAGACAGAAGTAGGATTCGTCCAACTTGCAGTCGAGTACTTCTAGACTGTAAAGCCGAATGTGGAATCAATCTTATTTCTTCTTCTTGGTGTTGTGTTTTTAATGTCCAGCAGTATATTAATTAATACTGCCATACGCTGTAGTGCGAATTAAACGCATTGTTTTAAGTTGAGAGTTTTCATCACCATTTAAATGTGCGATTTCAGTGCCAACTATTCACACGCCCCTGACTGAAATTAACCCCATAAACTAAGTTTCGATCAGCTTATCAAAAGTCCATGAAAACTTTACGACATTTATATCATATCATCAACAATACAAATTTCTCGACAGAGCACACTACCTAAGATCTTTCCAGTAAACTTCTTCGTACATTCTAAGTTCTAGAATGTTCTCCAACTTAATAAAATCAAAATTATTTGATCTTGACTTAGATGTAGAATAATTTTTGTTCCAACTTCGTTTTTTCTCTTAAAACGTATATACCTAGGTATATATAGTGTAGCCCACAAGACGAGACGAAAGGAGAAATAAGGTTTTCTCGTATCATCTTCTAAAATCTTGTAAAAAATCTCGTTTCATCTCAATTCCCGAAGAATTCCTTCTCGCTTGTCTCGTTTAGTGATATACCAAGATAGTGATATACCAACATTTAAACCATATTTATAATTAGAGTATATTGTGTAATGACTTGCGTATATTTAAAACGTTGATAAATGATCATCATTATGTTCATACTAACGCTTGAACAATTTATTGTTTTTATGTTATGCATCATGTGACACTAAAACAGGGTTTGAGATCTAAAGCTTGGCTGAACTAATCTTCCCCACGAGTAGAAAACGAGTCGAGCATTCTTACGTTTATCGTCTCGTATCGAATTTGAAAATGCACTTCTCGTCTCGTTTTCGAGACGAGAAGAGAAATTTATCGTATTGTGGGTAACACTAGTTATCTAGATATGTATACACTGTCAGAGGTATTATTTTCGGCTGCGTTGTGATTGCAATTGGCCTCCAATCTATATATGTGTCTATATCTAGATATAGATATATGTCTGTCTATATCTATATCTATATCTATATCTATTAGGGATGGTACCGAGACCGAGACGGACTTTTATATACCGAGACGAGACCGAGACCGAGACCGAGACGGACTTTTAAATACCGAGACGAGACCGAGACCGAGACAGACCTCTATAAATCGAGACGAGACCGAGACGAGACTTAGGTCAGTCTCGAAAGTCTCGGTCTCGTCTCGAATATTGATATTGATAGATACTAAAATTGCCTTCACTCAAAACTTGTTTCGTTGCTGTGTTAGATAATATGAGAACGGTTGACTGATGTACACTGGCGTATTTAGGGGGTGGTTATCGGGCTCAAACCCCTCCCGAAATAAATTTGTGATATTTTTTTTTGCATTGCACGTACAACGCAAATGTTTCTTACTCGCTCCTCAAGCCTCTCCAGAAACAAAATCCACTGCTGATGCAAATAGAATTCTCTCTGTCTCTGTCTCTCTCTCTCTCTCTCTCTCTCTATCTATCTATCTATCTATCTATCTATCTATATATATATATATATATATATATATATATATATATATATATATATATATATATATATATATATATATATATATTGTAAACGACACATGAACTGTGTTTTAATTCAATTTACATGTTTAAATTTTGCGTGAAGATAAGAATAATTTTGCCATTTAATTAGTGATTTGCATATGAAGTTTAATAGAATTTGCATACGTATCAGCGGGAGCATGTATCTTTTATTGGTATTTTTATGTATTTATATTGTGTATTTTAATTATGTAATATGAACATTGAGTGACAAATGGATGTAACATTAGATTGGAGCAGTGATATTTGAATATAATTTTATGTTGACTTCGAAGAAAACAGAAAACTCTATATTTTAGATACGCTATTTTGCTGGCAGAGAAGCTGCGAAACCTCACAGAGAAAAAAAAAACTTTAAAGAAAGCTTGTGTTCCTAACGGAGCCTTGGTCACCCACGTCGTGGAGAATATAGGAATCAAGGTAACCATCTTTATATGGATAGAATTCCTATGAGCTCCAGTTTTCACATATATGGATAACTAGTCTCACTTCATAGGATAGTTGTAGGCAGGAGCATACACTGCCACGATAGCGACACAGAGTCCACGAATACAATGCTTTCAAAATCATAAAAATTTTAGCGTGTCTATGAGAGAATCCAGAATACAAAGAGGTGCTAGGTTTTCAAGACACACCCCTTTTTAGCAAGTTTGGCTCTAGATGCGTCGTTTGGTCAACGATCTACCGTCAGAGAAAGGGAAGTTGACAAATTCAAAATTGTGGAAGAGTCCACTTGAGTATTAGTGGTAGACGTCGAGAACTCTGTTTGTCGTAGTACAGTGACATCCGCTAGATGTCTCTGTTAAAAGATTGTTTCTTCTGCTCCGCTGATAATAGTATGTGTGATGTTATGTAATTTTGTTATGTAAATAAACTTTCTGGGTGTTCCCGTAGTTTTAGAAATATTTAGCTCGATATATACTTTGTTTACAACAAATGGCTTGTACTAATAACAGTTCTAGACCTAGCTGATGGTTGTGGAAGGCATTCAAAAGACGAACACACACCTCAGTTTAGTTTTTTTTTAAACCTTGACAAAAAGTCCCTACTGTTGGCAAAGAGAAGATAACTCGCTAATTGTTTTATATATTGCTTATTTTGATGTGTCAGGCTACGTCAGCCTCATTTAGGGTTCAATTTATATATTAGTATTTTGTGTAGTTCATTTAAATTGTGTCATTAATATAAGTAATCAAAGAATGAGCATAATCCTTCAATGCATCAGTTTCAGAAATTTACAATATTCAATGTCACTTGGACAAGCAGTTACGGGGGTCGCCACTAGGTGGGACCACTTGTCAAGTTGTGTACGGAAACCTGCAAGTGATCAAGTGTGAATAATTTTGTTGTTTATTTTAATTTTTCAATCTATATTCAGCACAGTGTTAGTAAGTGGCATATACTAAACGAAAGCTTGTTTAATAAGCTATCTAACACACATAGTGACTGTAAACGATGTCATTGAAGTGAAGTACAAAATGCAAAAGAATTTGAAAAAGTGTTGTGTATTGAGATATTTAGGTCATGAGAAGCCTACAGGTGAGCGACATACCTCTCACCCCTATTTTGGGTGAAGCGTGCTAAAATGGTTTGGCCCAACCCAAAAGTTGGAGCGAACAATGAACCTGAAGGTAAATATAACTTTACGGGAGACAACCAGGAGGACAGTTGCTTCTTGGATCGTGAATCGTGTACATCGAACACGAATTTCGGAGTATTGTTTTTACCGTCAGTTACTTGAAAGTTGATAATCAACATTCGTTGTGTGCAGATATGTGGTTAACATATCAGTGATTTAGTATCAAAACATTTACATAGGGCGTGTGTGATATTAAATGTGCACTAAGCACTAATTTACCATCTGTTTATCTTCATAACGCTGAACTCATATTCTTGTGGTAGAATGAGAGCGTAGAAGGAAATAGTAACATTTACTAAAGTGCGGCTTGCAGAACTGTCTGCAAAGTGATTTTTATATTAGTTAAAACATTTGCAAAGTGTTACTAAGTGAAGAGACAATGCTTCCCTGTATATCATGGGAAGTGCTTCGCACAAGTTTCAACTTTTGCTGTGTAACGTCACACGCCGTATCACCAGTCAATATTGTTTGCAGTTAGGCATAGTATTGGTAAAAGACAAACTCTCTATGCCTGATCTCTAGGCAATAACCAATACTACGATACAGTGCAGTGTATTTAAATGCTGTGTAATACAAGTGACTGAGCTTATACGCTTGTATCAATTAGGCGCGGTGAGTGCATTATAACTCCAGTGCTTCAGATAATGGAACGCTAGTGTGAACTTTTAGCAAATATATATAGCTATTCACTAGTCCCACCATACAGATGTCTACACCCAGAAACACCACTAATGCCGCAGAACTCCAGAGTTAAAGGGAGAACGTCTGGTAGCAGAGGCTAGCAGCACGACAAGAGAAGACGGAGAATGGTCGCCGGAAACAGAAGAAATACTCCAAGTAGGCGTATACCGTAGGGAAGTGCAGAGACTCTACAAGTGAGAAGATACCGGGATAAATAATTAAAACGTGCACGAACAATTAAAACATGAGAGCTCAGAAGATGTGATAAAATTTCCAAGAGAAATAATTTTATTCAAATTAATATTATTATTTTTTTTCTTCTCTCAGGTCTCATTGCGAGACCGCGCGCGTGCGTGTGCTACTGTATATCACAATTTCATGTGCATCTAATATATTGAAACGGTGCAATTAAAAAGAATTATCCCTGGAATATTGGATTTCTTTGCTGTCTTCAGTATGGCCGAAGGTATGTGTTACCCTTTTGTTCTTTTGTTTCTTTTTCAGGCCAGAAGCTGGGTTTGTGAATGAATCATGAAAGCTATGTACGTATTTTGGGTATCTTTCTCACCCAGGATGGGTGTTAAAACCACAGAGTGCTTGAAAATTAGAGTTTCATGCTAAAAATAATCTTGTTTTATTTTTCAAAATTTTCATTTAATTTAACTTAAGACTCTACCGACTGAACTAATTTAGTAAATTAACTTTGTAGCAGGAGGTTGCATTAATTTAAAGTAATTTTGACAGTAAATATAACGTCTCCTACCACATTTTCCTTTTATCATATTAATAATTCTGTTAATATTATTCATATTATGCAATCTTCCTTCCTCCCGCTCACAAAGAACTTGGCTGCCGTGCGCGTGGGGCTCGGCACACACACCATCCTGGATGTATGTTTTATAATAATGTCCTTTTTCAAAATTTTGTTTTAATAGTAAATGTTGTGGCACAAGAATTAAAGTAAAGTTTTGTTTTTCATTGTTCTGTTCAGTAAAGTTTGTTGCCACAAACATGAAAGGTACCCAACGTTTTCATGGTAACTTAGTACAAGCCAGACGCGGGTGTCAGTAGATGTTTTTCTTTCAGGTGTCGCGCTGCCATCCAGAAAGTTTACCATTTATGTGTGTGTTATTTTTGTGTTATATGCATTTATTATTTTTGTGAAGTGTGTTGCAAAATTCTAAACCTTTTGGAGGGGAATATTATTTAGAGAAGTTAGGCCTATTAGAGCACATTTTCGTTTATTAGAAATCATAATCACACGTATGGTAATAACGCGGAGGCAAGCTAAAGCGATGGAAGGCTCTGCAGGCGATAGTTTAATTAACGAGCAGTTTTCGCAAGTAATGGAGTTTCCGGCGGAGTCTCAGGACACCGTGAGCGATCCCGTAAGCAATGTTAACACCTCTCTCCAGGAAGTAGTTCCGCCTGGAGAAGGCACCGTTAGTAGTGAAAGGTCTATTGAATCGGAGCAGGTTAGGGAACCGATTCCTAGCACCTCAGCGCAAGTCACATCTGTAACTGACCCGTGTCTCGCGTCGTTGTTTAGCATGTTAAAGGAAATATCAGGGAAATTAGAATCTCAGGAAAAGAAACAAGAGAAGTCGTTAAACGAAATTTCGAATAAGCTAGAAAAACAAGAAAAGAAGTTAGAAACGCAAGAAAAGAAGCAAGAAAGGACATTGATAGAAATTTCAGAGAAGTTAGAGAAACAGGAGAAAAATTTAGAAAAACAAGAAAGGGTACATGCAAGAACACTAGAGGAGTTAGCAAGTAGCCAGGAGAACTCTAGCAGAGCGATGCTAGATAGGTTAGAGGCTGTCGAGAAGCAGAGCACTGCCAGTTTCCGGCATGAGATGCTTCAGAATGTGACAGAGCTTGAGGCCAGGATTGATTCCTCAGCGGAAGCTCTGGAATCCAAGATCGCAGCATCCTGCCAAGAATTAAAGACGTCCGTAGAAGCAACCGAGAATAAGATCAGTGAATTGGAGGTACACACTGAAAACAGGATATGCGAGATATCTGAGGTCCTTGGTTCGGATCTCGCTCAGGTCTCTCGGGATGTCAACCAGTTACGTGGTGACATGGAGAGAGTGGGGGAAAATGTAGCAGCCGTTTCTACAGAAATAGATCGAGTGAAAGCAACAGTGGATAGTTCTGTGGGTCATCTGCAGTCTAAGTTACGTAGAGCAGAACTAAGATGGGAGGAACAGTTGGAACTGTTAAAGGAGTCGGTGAGAGAGAACGGTTCCAGCTGTCAAAACACAGCCTCTGTCTCGCATGAAGGAATTGACACGCCGGTCGCTGGACCGAGCCATGTGAGGCAGTTCCCTGAGCTCCCCAGGCGTGAGCACTCAGATGAGCAGGCTGCCCCTCCCCCTCAAAACATCAACAACAACAACATTAGTAATGGTAGTGTGGCTACTTGCCAGGTTGCGTCGGCATTAGGACTACTGCACAGAGATCTGTCTCTGCCTGTGTTTACAGGTAGCGAATCGGAAATTCAGGCCCACAATTTTCTAGTTGAGCTAGAGAATTATTTTGATCTAACGGGTGTACCAGAGGAGAGACGGCTGGCGTTTTCTTCCCACTGCTTCCGTGGCATCTCACGCCAGTGGGTACAAGTCACGTTGAAGAAATGTAACACGTATCAAGACCTTGTTAAGCATTTTAAGGACGCTTATTTAAGTGAGGAAAAACTTGCTAATCTCCGCGCCTCCATTTTGACGTCACGCTTTGAGACACGGGGAAACAAGAAACCGACGGAATACTTGTTGGAGTTGCTGCATACCAACAGTATTCTTGACCCCCCTTTACCTCCCCAGGTACTGTTGAGAGTTTTGCCTCGACAATTGCCATTCTCCATCTATAGATGTATCGTTTCATCGAAACCTCGCTCTATAGATGAGCTATTAAGTATTGTTGGTGAGCTACAGTCCACGTACCAGCCACCAAACAACAATAATAGGAGGGGAATAAACACACTCACAGTAGGGGAAGAAGAAGAAGAAACTGGACGATCTTCCCCACCCCCACGAAACAGTAGGCCGAGTAACCCCACTAGAGACAGAAGGTTCCACAGGGACAATGGGCCTTATCACAATAGGGGTACAAGAAGAGGCAATGGAAATAGGAAAAATAACAATAATGGCAATTGGCGTTCGAGAAATTCCAGTGGTCAGTCTCGTGACACTGGAGGTTCTCGAACAGGAAACCAGAACAATCGAGGGCAAAGACGTGGAAGGAATATTGGTCGTGGAAACACGCAGCCACGTGAGAACAATCGTAATAGTGACTATGCAGCGGTGGGTAATCAGCTCCGAGTTCAAGACGATAGGACTGCACAGTCTTCGAGACAAGTCTCGTCTCGTTGCAACTCGCGTGCGAATAGCCCAGGAACTAGTCAACGCCACTGAGAACTGTCCGCATGTTCTCAGAGCGGTGACTTGAATACTTGCGTACTGGATATTCAGGTTCAACCTTCGAAATCTATTTCTGGGAATGTGCGTAATGATATTATAGAGTATAATATTGATTTAGAAGAAGAAAAGAAAGAAAATTGTGAGACACTGGTAAAGACTTTAGAGACACTTGAGAATGGGGATTGCGAAACTTGTAGACGTATAATTAGCACCACACATTTCGATCGTGAAGGAAACAACGTCATTCGTCATCCTGAAATTATGTTATTACAGAGAAATGGGGACAAAATTAAAATAAACAGGGAATTGTTTGACGAGACCAATGCGATCTTTAGAAATCTGTTAGAAAGTTCAACCGAAAAACTACCCACCAACAATTTGGTAACACTTCCCGAGGTAGAAGTAGGTTTATTTAATAAAAAGATTCTGGCATTATTGGATAGTGGAGCTAGTATATCAGCTATTTCGTTGCAATGTTGGGAAGTAATACGTCAGCGAGACCCCCCACCAGCGTTCATCAAGTCATCAAACATTAGAGTTAGTTCAGCGTTCGGTCGCTCCGTTGCTTCAATCATCGGTCAAGTCTTGTTAGAACTTGTTATTGCAGAAAAGGAGTACTATACTTCGGCAATAGTAGTGAAAGGGCTCAACCGTGAACTCATTTTGGGTTCACAGATCTTTGTAGAGAGTAGGGCGATTTTAGATTATGAGAAAAACGTCCTTTTGCTTAACCACCCCCACCATATAGAAGTTTCTTTTCGAGACATTCAAGTAGAGGAAGAAGACCTTTTCATAAGAAAATTATCCTGGGAGTTCGAAGAGGATGTGGTTGATTGTGAGAATCCCACACTTAGTAGTATGTGCGTGTCGAGGAGAGGACCGCTGACTACACCGCAGTTCGAGCGAGCGTCAGCAGGCGGAGGCCACCAGCAAGAGTTGGCTACCCTGCGCAGCCAGTTGGACGATGGGATGTTCCCAACTGCAGCCGAACTTGCAAATGTTGTTTACTCGCCACAGGAATGGGCGAAGGTTCGAACCCAGGCTACTCCCGACGAGATCAGAGATCATGTCGAAAAGTATACTGATTTGAGTGGGGAGGAAAAGCAAAAGTTGTACGACGTTGAAAGAAAACGTTAGTCCGTTGCCATAGAAACCGCCGTTTCCAGGGCAACAGATCCTGTCACGGTTAGCCAATATTGAAAGAAAACAAAAATAAACGACGATAAAAAAGAGCTAATGTAGAGGAGTCGCTACAAATTAATTCTCTTTAACGAGGACGATTTACGAAACATCATCTACTAATTGAAGTCATGATTATTTTCCAATACAGTAAATTTCAATAAACTTTCTTGTTATCGTTAATTACTCCATATCGGACTCCCGAAGAAAACTCATCGAAACAACTTATTGACCTTGCAAATAGCGACTACTCTGTCATGACTCCGTTTTCTTTCATTCAGAAATAGGAAAGAAAGAAAAGAAAGTAGAATGGTAAAAGAAGGAGGTAGGAAAAGAAGAAAGAAAAGAAATAGGGTATTTTAATGAGAAACAGATTACTGGATAATTCCGGAAATATAGTAAGAAGTCGAGAAAGTCGTTGAAAGATGAATCATTCTAAATGTTATTAACGACTAATCAATTTCGGAATGCTTCGAAATAGACACATGTTCCCTCATACCACCCAGACCTAGCTCCAGGCACCACAATCGTGGGGTTGCCCAGACCTAGACCTGGAGATGAGAAAAGTGAAATCATTCTTTGTACTGTTATTCCAACCGGTAATTGATTACCATCCAGCATCCGAACTCTGTTCTCTAGGATCGACCACACATACGAATTAGCCAAGAGAAAAAAAAAATCAGACTTATAAACTCAATATAAATTTATGTATCGTATCAACGAGAATTTCAACTTCCTGGAAGAAAGATGTCGTATTTAGGCTCATCCTGCTATTTTTGTTTCACTCCTAGAGCCGATTTAAACCATTAGTAGCGGTCCTTCATGACCTAGGTTATTTACCTTAACACATATATTAAAACACGACATATATTATAGATGTTAATACAACAAATGATATCACTAAAATTACTTATATTAAATCTATCATGCATTCACACGCTCACTCACTCAGGACAGTGTATATATGGTTAAAGGAAACCAACTAACTACAAAGATACAAATAATTTATTACATCCATAGTGAAAAGAAAAGACAAACAAATAATTATGAAGAAAATATTAAAAGCACAACTTCTTGGTTATATATCAATAGAATACAAAGAGTTATATTTTAGTAAATTTTTTATATATTCAATCATATTGACAAATGGAAAAGAAAGAAAAAAAATAATTACATGTATTATATCTTAGGCATGCTAAAACAAATTATGATTTGCGACATACGCAAAAAAAGACACTTATTTCACTTGAAAAAAAATTGACAAAGAGGAAAGAAAAGAGAAAAAAAGAACTTTTTGGTGTATCAGAAATTATATGAGTCTCTACCTCACATCAGGTAATAAAATATTAATGATTTTGAGCGTTCAAATCACAAATCACGCACTACTCGTAGTGTCCAAAACATTTCGCTCCATTTGACTTAGTTTGTGGTCATTTATATATATATATATATATATATATATATATATATATATATATATATATATATATAACTATCGATTTACAAAAACCATTTATCGTCTATATTTGGTTTATAACTCGTAACAGTTTATGTCTGCAATCGCACATTACGACGCTTTACCCATCTAGGGATTTTTAGAAAATAACTTTCACTAGAGGATGTTTCTCCTCTTAGACGATCCATTTCCAAACTTATTATTTGAATAGTTTTAAGTTATTTATTTAACACAGGGACACGTCATGAGACCTTTCTTTAGGATCACTTTCGTATATATGTCTATATGATTCGGATTTTAAAAAAAACGATCTCCCGCAGGTGTACGGAGTATAAAGGTTTAAATTGAGGATAAAAAAACTGGTCAAGTCACAGGATACATATGAAGGTGAGAAGGATTCAAGGTACACTTTCCACAATGGTTTTTGGGTTGGTAGTTCAGGGATAATATTCGTTATGATGTGGGTTACGTTTAGACCTGCCGTTACTTTCCAATACATGCCATTACATAATTACATAAGGTATCATTTACATTTATTCAACAGAAAAGGAAAATTACTGAAGTGCACGGCGGTATTCTTAACAAAATCTACATTCTTACATTCGTCGGAGAACTTACTGGTAAACTATAGCAACCAATACACGTTTAGGGGGACAGACACGAGCGCTCTTACATATATTCATAATACATTTAATATCATACTTTTACTTTAAAATCATATTCACATACTAATTACATATACATCTCGACGTATTCATTTCTCTCTCTCTATATATATCTATATTCAATAAATGCGCACACATTTAAATTAATCACCCCAATAATAAAATTTTTACAAGGTTGCAAACATTGTCCAAAAACAAATGACTTCCGACATTACATATGAAAAAGAAAATTGATTTTTACTTGATACCGCGCATCTATAAATTTTCACTTTTATATAATCAATTCGTGTTTAAATCATGAAGGAAAAAAAACTTTGGAAGGCAGGCACGTAACACAGAGCATTGCTAAAGATATAACTAGATAAACCAAAGTACAATTTCTGGGCCCAGGTTAACTACAAAGTAATCGAAAACCAAAACAGAAAGGAAAGTGACCAACGGATTACAAAAAAAAAAACTTAAGAGGAACGACGGTGAAAGAACGTAATCGAATTGTCGTCAAATACTAAGTCTTTGTTCATTTCAGCGATAGGTCAAAATGTGATGGAGGACCCGATCATTATCTACTCCATTCATGAATCGTGTCTTGCAACGTCTCAGCTGGTAATTTCAGATCAGAGTTGTACGTTAAATAAATCGTAAGTAACAAGTTCAAAATCTTAGGGAGGGGGGGGAAGGTTGAAAAAATTAAAAAAAATACTTGAAGAAATGAAGACAGAGAGAGAGAGATAGAGAAGAAGGAAGACGAAGAATAGGGGCGCCAAAGACTTAAGTGAGAAATAACTAACGCTACAAAGATAGAAGTCGAATTTCGCTCTCAACAAAATCCATAGCCAAAATATTCTTAACATGCCAAAAGGGGTTCGGCTTACCAAATAAATAGCCGATAAAACTGTCTGCGAAGATGAGACAAGTCTGTGTCCACAATGGGATTTTCGGAAAGACAAAGGCTTTAGGGAAATCCCACCACTCACCGTATCCGGCCAACACCCTTGCAGACCCCGAAATCCTCCGGAAGGTTAGAGACGGCGTTAATTTAGGATTTCAAAAGGGAGAAAAAAAAATCATCCGACCTCTTGGAAACTAGAAGATTCCAGGATAGTAATGAAATTAGAGTAATAGCTAAGATATCCCTAATTAGTGATTTGCCAAAATAAAAAAAAAATTAAATAAACTGAATTTTGGATCGGTGATTTCTATGGCCAAACCTCACCGATAGCTACCCTGCGCAGACACGCCACAGTCTGGGATGTCGTTAATTTCCCTCGTCTAATTAAACTAAGAAAAGAAATGAAAATACTTAAAGGGACTAGGGGTCGACATCCGGGTACGCGAATAATAAATTTCAATAATTAATTGTTTTGCTTCTGTAACCCTGTCAGAACTGTCGCCTCCATGAACATTGTAAGCTAGCCCGAGTAGGTAACGTGAAGGAAAAAAAATCTCACGGAGCAGGATATTCTATTTTTAAAACCGACCAGAAGATATGATTCACTACAGCCCCGTTCTATAGCTACTATTGTCTTTTCATAACTTATTATTCAATATGTCTAGTCAGCGATTATATGATGCTACCCCTTCTATCAGATGGTATTACTATGGTTGATTATTATTATAACACATAAAACTACAAAGTATTACCGTAGTCCGACTATATATCGCCCTCCGGTCCGCGTGATATTATGGTGCAGGGGTCAGAACCTGAGATGTTTGTAGTTACACGTATCTATTCAATATCTATATATCAACACACGGCGAAGTATTCACTGGGCTACTATATATATTTAACTATATGGGCGTTCTATCTTCTATATTCATTTACTACAATATTCATACACTTTATATTCATATTCACATTAATATTCATTTGCCACGACGCTATATTCTACAAACACCCTGTTTCCTCTATCTACGCCCAGCCTATTTACACATTTCATCATAACACTTTAAAATCTATAGTGACTACAAACATTTCCCATTCCGATCACCGCACGACAACCTCACTCGAACCCAAGACTCTTTCATCCCACACACAATACTATGTAATACTCGGTAGCTTTATTAAGAAGAAAGAAAAAAAATCCTACGTATGTTAACTGAAAATAGAATTATCCGCGATAATATTTAATGTTTATAAAATTCTGCAGCAACAATGGACTTCTGCAGCCACGAAGAAAAAATGGACATTTAATATAATTTCAAAGCGAGGAACTAGCATCATATCGCCCGACTTCTGTTAAAAAATTTACGTATTGTTTATTTATTTAAGTATTTCGATTTCTAGACTAGGCAGAGTGTTGAAATTTTCAGAATATATTAATTTTTGGTCACTTGACCTAACTGTACATTCATATGGGCTGTGAATTATACCTTCTAGGTTTTATTTCGGAAAGAAAGGTCAATTTCATGAAATCTAAATCACTAAGCACCTCGACGGAAGAATGGCGGTTAGTACTGACTTTTGACACTAGGGCTAGCGACGATATAATCAACCCTTGAACAACTGAATGTGACCTTGTACACGGAATTATTATACTATATTACGTTCACTTAATGACGGAGTAATAAAAATTTTATCGCATAGTAAATACTACACTGTCCATATTTAATTATCTCACACACTCTTTCATCACTTAACTATCACAATTACTACTACTAGAACATGTTTCTACATTACGAACACATACATGCCACATTCATACTACACACTACATTAATACATGTTATACTAATAAATATACACAGAAAACATTCATATTTTACCATGTTAAATCGGCTCTATGAAAAGTAACGAAAGGAAAGAAATGAACAGGGCCAACTGACCCTTATATTTACTAAATCACATTCTTTACTTAACCTGCTTAATCAATGCCCTGAGGGAACATATCGGAGTATTAGCTAACAATAGGACCCCTGCCCTGAAGGGGCAGGAACCCGGAACAAACTACATGTTCAACTCATCCCGCTGGAAGCCGTACTCCCAATTTGGGAGTCAGATATTAGCCCTTACTGTAAATTTACACGTACATTGTGATTACTATTCTAACTACAACAAAATTAAATACCGCCATGTATGCTAAAAAAAATCACTCGCTACCTACATAAACAAATCTCTATGTGGACAGGTCTTGTAACCCTCAATTAGCAGGAAAATTGGAAGGTGGAAATATGATGGGAAACACTGATCTTCAGAACCGGTTTTAGAAAAGAAAACAGAAATCACACCACTTCTGAATCCTGTCCATATCGATCGGCAGATGAAATCATGGCGTCAGTATATTGCCCTTACTATTTCAGCCTTTTTTAGTCCAGTTTTGACTATGAAATTTAACAGTTTTTGGCTCCTCGAGACTTCCAGAGATTTAGAGGTTAAAAAACTCCCAAATATTACCTTGTTTGCAGCTTTTTCAACTTTATGATCGAGAAGATCCGAATCTGGCTGTTGTCAGTGAGACGTTCCGGCATGGAATGGAATAATTGCGCCCTAATATCATAGCGTGGGTTTATCAGCCAATCAAAACTAAGCATTTTGGCGGTGGGGCTTTGAAACGAATAAAATTTGGTAAAATCTGGATCAAACTAGATTTTAGAAGGACCTACGTATCTAAAAGAGAGGTGAAGGGTGGTCCTGAAAATTCTGTCGAATTTTAGATTGGTTATTTGATCTGGAAAGTTCCGTCCAATAGTGGATCTATATTTTCGGATAGCACTGACACCGTAAGAATTGTAATAATCCATTTACACATCCATATACAAGACTTATAACTAATTTAAAATATAAATAAAGATATTGATTCCCAAAACTATCATTCCCAATGAATTTTTTACAGTTTTTCCATGTTAATTTGAAATAGAATAATGAACAATATTACGAATATTATGAACAGCCAGAAATTTTTTGTTAAACGTCAAGTACAGTCGGTGCAAAAAATTTCGGGCACCCTCCTATTAAGAACATAATATCATTAGACTGTAATGGCATATTACAGTTCCCCGGCGTCGTTAAAAAAATTTTGTTTGAATAACAAAATTTTGTTGAATAGAATTAACATGTATTAATACTAATAAACTAACTACTCACTCATACTCTCATGCACTCAAATGAGACAGTGTAACATTCACTTTGGGTATTGAGATAGAAGTTCCCGTTTTTTGTCCTCAGTACAGTTGAAAAGCTTAAGATTTTGGAAATTGTGAGTTCCGATACTTTCACCTTTTAGATTGTGTAATACAGCGCAATTTTTCAATAATTTAACTGCTAAAAACGGGCCGGTATAGACTTTCATCCATTTTGCTGACTCATGCTTTAGAAGTGAGGATAAATTATGCAGTTTCAACATCACTAATTGCCCTTCTTGCAGATTTATAGCTTTTGACGACTGTTTAGTATGACTTTTTAATTTTACCTCTACTTCAGCGTATCGGAAACGGTTATCTACGGAATCTAACTCTTTGGGCCATGGGAATACTTTCCTATAGCTATCAACGGCAGAATAACTAAGAAAGCGTTCCGCAGGCGTACAGCCAATACTGGAACAATATGAATTATTTAGGAGATCCTGAATTTTGACTAAGTACTTGTGCCAAGTGGTTTGATCCTCATGACACCATAATCTAACTAATCTATTGAGCTCTTTATGGCTACGTTCTGTAACGCCGTTAGCCCGCGGGGAATAACTGGAAGTTTTCTTATGTTTAATTTTATATTTGTTACAAAAGTCCTGCCATAACTTAGATTGGAACTGTGGTCCTTTATCGGATAAGAATTCCTGTGGGTAAGGCAATAGATGAAAGTATCGTCTCTCTAATACTGTGATTATTTCCTTAGTATGAGCCTTTTTCAGTGGAAGGAAAGTAACGAAACGAGAATAAATATCTGTTAGAGATAAAATATAATAATATCCCTGACTGGGTGGCAATTTTCCAATAAGGTCCACCCCCAGAGTCTCATGGGGTACGGTGGCTTGAATATGATATTCCTGCTTAGCTATAGCACGGTTTGTAAACTTTGTTTCGGCAGATTCTATTCAATTTCGTATGAAGTTTTTAATCGTGGTTTTTTGATTCTTCCAATAAAATATAGCTCGACAAAAACGATAACACTTCTGAACTCCAAAGTGACCGGTAGAATGGACAACACTGATAATTTGGGGTATACAACTCTGCGGTATCACTAAGAGCCATTTCTGAATACGCAAAGGTTTAATATAAATTAACCCACAGTACATTGTTACTCTGTCCAGATTACGGTTGTTTTCATATTGCTTTAACAGGTTCTTACATAATTCATCTGTTATTTGATTTTCTCGAATAAAGTCTAGATTAATATCGGCATCCTGCGTTTTGGTTAAAAAATGAACATAATGTGTTTCGGGCTCAAGCAATACCTCCGGTGGGTATCTACTAATTGTATCGGCTACAAAATTTTCTCTGCCTGGACAGTGTTGAAAAATTAAATCAAATTTCTGCAGTTTCAATAGAATGCGGGTGGTTCGTGGCTCAAGGTTCTTTTGGGTGAATGCATGTGTGACTGCCGCGTTATCTGTATGGACATAAGTAGTACGACCCATGATATACTGCTCAAAATGTTCACAGAGGAACAGGACTGACAGGAGTTCCAGCTGAGATATTGAAAGAGACAACTCATAGGGTTTCACCCGTCGACTGGCATATCCAATGACGTTAGGATTATCTTTATCTGAAGGATATTGTGCAAGTAGGCCAGCCAAATTTTCCATGCACGCATCACTATGGATGTGAAAAGGCAAGGAGAAATCTGGCTGACTTAATGCAGGTGGATTACTAAGAAGAGTTCTCAGTTTATTGAACGTTTCCAAGGCTTCGTTATTCAGTACGAATTTCTGATCCTTTTTCAGGAGTTGATACAGATTAGCAGTGAGACCAGAAAAGTTTGGGATGAATTTTCGCCTCCATCCTATAAGCCCTAAAAACTTCTGTAATGCTTTCTTGGATTTCGGTACTGGAAAACAACGAATTGGCTCATTGAGTCGAGGGTCAACCCTTATTGTTCTGCCACTAATTATATGTCCTAAAAATTTGATTTCCCGTGCAAAGAACTTACATTTCTTGAAATTTAATGAAAAATTTGCTTGTTTAAAGATTTCGAATGTTCTCTCTAAATGAACCAAATGCTCTTCTTCAGTAGTTGGTTTTACTAGAACATCGTCTAAGTACAAAATGACAAAAGAACGGGTTGAGTCATTAAAAATTTTTGTCATTACCGATTGAAATACAGCAGGACTACTTTTCAACCCCTGTGGCAGAACAGTAAGGCAATATTGTCTTCCCTTGTACACAAAACTGGTGCATTGGTAAGAGTCTGGGTGTAAACTGATCCCATAATATTCACTTGACGCGTCAGACGACGAAAACCACATTGCCTTTGAAACACGGTGTAGTAACTCATTGATAGGTTCTACCTGCACCTGTGGAGATATAATTTTTGAGTTGGTAGCCCTCAGATCTAGAACTGGACGTACACCGCCAGAGGCCTTCCGGACGACATGAATAGGATTTCGATATGGAGACATTTGTTCTATTGCTATCCCCAACCGTAACCATTTATTCAACTCTGCTTCAAACTCAGGTTGTATAGCCTGAGGGACGGAATAACATGGCCCAACAACTGGTTCTTCATCCTTCAACTGTATTTTATAGGGAGGCGCGTTAACGCGGCGTGGGTACTCAGAGAAAAGAGAACGGTACTTTATTAATAATTTCCGAAGACCTGATTTAATCGGTGATGGTAAGTCATCCCGAGTGGCAATATATGAATCAATCTCTTGTTCCGAGACATTGCATTCGGTGCCCAGGAGTGGATCCAGCTGATCTCCCCTGTTAACCCCTCCCTTGTGGAGAGGTGTCACTGCACAGGCAGCTTGACAATATAAACTGGGGTCAAGCATGGGTTGATCCACCACCGGCCATCCTGATTCACCGATTGCAATCTCTTCTACTGGTAATTTCACTAGCATTATGTTCGGTCGATCCGTAGGAACAACAACAGTGTTTCCTAAACTGTCTTTCATTCTAATCTCTTTCTTTTCCCGGTCAATGATACAATGGAATTTGTCCAGAAACGGACATCCCAGTATTAGGTCCGTTCGCAAATATTTTATGACGAAGATGGCTATTTCGAATATATGATTTTGTATGTTTAGGTTAAAATTTTGAACGCCCTGAACCGAAAAACTTTCTTTTCCAGCGAAAGCGCCAAGTGTAAGGCCCGTGTATGGTCTCAATTTAGCGGATGGAAACCGTTGCTTTAATTTTTTCCACACCTCCCAGTCCATTAGGCAGAGCTCCGAGCCACTATCTATTGTAGCGACAAGTTCAACGCCGCCGATACTTCCTCGTAGGCTGGGAGAGGTAGAAAAATAGCGTTCTTCACTTGAAGCAAAGGGTTCCTCATCTATAACAAATTTTATAACAAATTGTAACGAGTCCCGAAATGATAAATTTTGTGTCCACAAATTAGATTTACATTCGTGGTCAGTCTGATTTTTCAAAATAATGGGGTATATTTTCCCGCAACTATCCTCCCCCATTTCACCAGGTAGTTGCGGAATTAGTTTGTCGATTTGACAGCGGTCTCGCGACTATCAATCCCTCGAGTGGCTAGAATTCCATTTCCGCCATTAGTTGGTATTTGCGAAGGGGCAGAATTCTGAGATCTACTTGCACAGTTATTGTTAACATTGCCGTTTTGACCATTACCGTTTTCTCTTCTCCGGTACGCCCCGTTAAAGTTCCTCCTATTATCGTCCCTATTCCGGTTCGATTCCCCCATTGTGCGGTCATAGGGGCGATAACCCCGGCGATTATTAAACATCGGTCGGTTACGGAACAGACGTCGACCGTTATATTGATTGCTTTCTGAGACACTCCCACTCGGATAGCGAGATCCAGCTTAGGTGTAACTCAGAAAGTCCGTTTGGCAACTTGCCGTTGCCTTGCTTTTCACGGGTTTCACAACTTTTGCTTGTCGGGCGAAATACCTCTTTGGTGGGCCTCCAGTTTCTTTCCCACACAGGGCAGCTAGGCGTGACGTAACTTCTCGCACCGTTTGGCACAAGTGGGAAGCAATAGCCCGCGACTCATCTGGTGGAAGAGCGTTCACTATTATGTCTACTAGCTCGGCTTGCGATGGATTTTCCGCGATCTGATAGTACAGTTCGATGATCTTCCAAGCATAGTCCAAAAGGGACCCATACTTGGCTCGATCATATCTTAAAGATTGGAGGTTGCGTTTCTGAAGCCTCTCTATATGTTCGTTGCAGTATTCTTCCTTAAAAAGGATCAGAAAATCATCAAACGTATGAATTCTATATTTAATAGAAGCAAACCACGCGCCTGATGCTGCAATTAAAAGTTTTTCAACTATTTGTAAACGTTCTCTATCGGTCAGCCGATACATTTCTAAACACTGCTGCAATCTACGCAGAAAAACACGAGGCTGTCCATTGGTAATATTCCCGTCAAAAGTGGGAAAACGTTCGATGTCCCTCAGCGAAACCTTGGAACCCATACTAACATAAGCAGGGGAATAGTTACTGGGAATTAACATATTATCCTGCACAATCGGAGTCGTCACCGGATTTACCACCGACGACGTCGTAGCGGTGTTATAATTACCCATGTAAGTGAAAGGGATTTTGTTGGTCGTATTGAATATGTTGGGCTCCATCCCCGGACCAATCGCACCCATGAACAACGACTCAGAATGGCACCCATCTCCTCTTCCCGGCAACACGCTATGTGATTGTATACCTCCATGTAAGGAGGGAGCACTCACGCTAGTGACCGTAGTCGTCACAACACTCGACTGATTCGGCACACTATTGGAATTGAACCACGACTTTGGTTCTGACCGATGCATGGGGTAGTGCGTCGCAATATCCCGTGCATCAACTGACGTTAAATTTTCTTTTCCTGCGCCACGGGTAGTTGTTGTAGCGGGTAATATTTCTAAGGAATCGCTACCGGGGAAAGGATAGGTTACCTCTGATTTTTCGCGACTAGATTTTGTCATTTCTTTTTGAATATTTGCTATCTCGTTTTGAATTTTCGAAATTTTCTGCTCAGTTACTTCCAGTTTGGTTTCCAATGATAAGTCTGACAAGGTTGACTTTAAACTATCAATTTCGGCCTGCTGTGTTTCTAATTTATTGTTGATTTTATACAATTTAGTATCCAATTGTTCAATTTCAGAATTTACATGATCTAATTTACTTTCAGTCTCCTGCTGAAGTTGCTTTATGGACTGTTGAGCCTCGCATCTGACCAAATCAATTTCAGTAGACGTTTGCTGCCTCAATGTAGTTATTGAGGAAGCAAAGTCCGAACATATGTTGTCAATTTTCTGGGTTAATGCCTCGAATCGAGATTCGGTTTCTCGTTTCGAGGTGTCAAATTTTTCATTTATTTCACGTCTCATCTCCAGGCTATTATTATTTATTTCGCGTCTCATTTCCAGGCTACTATTATCAATTTTCTCATTTATTTCGCGTCTCATTTCCCGGTTATTTTCATTCATTTCTTGTAGCATTTGTTGCAATGAAAGGAGGAGAGCGTCATTATTAGATGACACAGTCTTCCTTTGCTTTTCTTTGGGTTTATCACCAATTGGATCCCCATCTTTTTCATCATCATCGAGGTCAGATATCTCCACTGGAGATATTTGGCCTCGGTTCTTCGGGGTACTATACCCTCGCTCACCGTCCGAATCGGGATGTTCATTTTCTTTTTCAGAGGATAAACTCATGGGTTCACGCGACTGGTGGAGCTTCCCCTCACATTCTTTGCAGTATTTAACTATTTCACCAGCCCGGACCTTTTCTGCATTTTCAGCAGTATCCTCTAAATTAATACAACTGAAATGAATCCATTTCAGCCCACATTCGTGACACCTCACTAGCCTACGAGAGACGCGAGCTCTTTTCTCATTACTTTCTAAAGTACATTGTGTACATGAGACTTCCGCGTTCTCGTGTGATACTACTTCCCTATTGGTTGCCATAGTTTCCATATAAAAAGACACAATATAGACACATGCAATTATATCCTTATAAACTAACAATACTTATTAATCAGGTACTATTCATAAATTAAGGGACTCCTATGTAATTCCCTCCTTGGGTCAACTTCCAGCATTTTCAAATTTTAGAAGTCACTTTAGCAAATTCCTTCATTTCCCCCTTTCTACAGAGAGAGACAAAGATAGCAGAACAGCCAATGACTATAATTATTTAATCTCACTGTAACTTTTTAATTATGCACCTTTTGTATCCAAGTCAATATGTGCTCGATCCTAAACAGTGTTTAATAAATAATTTCAGATTCGTTACCAGGGAAAACAATTGTTTCCATGGTAACTGTCCGATGTCAACGGTCGCCAATTTTGAAAGAAAACGTTAGTCCGTTGCCATAGAAACCGCCGTTTCCAGGGCAACAGATCCTGTCACGGTTAGCCAATATTGAAAGAAAACAAAAATAAACGACGATAAAAAAGAGCTAATGTAGAGGAGTCGCTACAAATTAATTCTCTTTAACGAGGACGATTTACGAAACATCATCTACTAATTGAAGTCATGATTATTTTCCAATACAGTAAATTTCAATAAACTTTCTTGTTATCGTTAATTACTCCATATCGGACTCCCGAAGAAAACTCATCGAAACAACTTATTGACCTTGCAAATAGCGACTACTCTGTCATGACTCCGTTTTCTTTCATTCAGAAATAGGAAAGAAAGAAAAGAAAGTAGAAGGGTAAAAGAAGGAGGTAGGAAAAGAAGAAAGAAAAGAAATAGGGTATTTTAATGAGAAACAGATTACTGGATAATTCCGGAAATATAGTAAGAAGTCGAGAAAGTCGTTGAAAGATGAATCATTCTAAATGATATTAACGACTAATCAATTTCGGAATGCTTCGAAATAGACACATGTTCCCTCATACCACCCAGACCTAGCTCCAGGCACCACAATCGTGGGGTTGCCCAGACCTAGACCTGGAGATGAGAAAAGTGAAATCATTCTTTGTACTGTTATTCCAACCGGTAATTGATTACCATCCAGCATCCGAACTCTGTTCTCTAGGATCGACCACACATACGAATTAGCCAAGAGAAAAATAAATCAGACTTATAAACTCAATATAAATTTATGTATCGTATCAACGAGAATTTCAACTTCCTGGAAGAAAGATGTCGTATTTAGGCTCATCCTGCTATTTTTGTTTCACTCCTAGAGCCGATTTAAACCATTAGTAGCGGTCCTTCATGACCTAGGTTATTTACCTTAACACATATATTAAAACACGACACATATATTATAGATGTTAATACAACAAATGATATCACTAAAATTACTTATATTAAATCTATCATGCATTCACACGCTCACTCACTCAGGACAGTGTATATATGGTTAAAGGAAACCAACTAACTACAAAGATACAAATAATTTATTACATCCATAGTGAAAAGAAAAGACAAACAAATAATTATGAAGAAAATATTAAAAGCACAACTTCTTGGTTATATATCAATAGAATACAAAGAGTTATATTTTAGTAAATTTTTTATATATTCAATCATATTGACAAATGGAAAAGAAAGAAAAAAAAATAATTACATGTATTATATCTTAGGCATGCTAAAACAAATTATGATTTGCGACATACGCAAAAAAAGACACTTATTTCACTTATTTGACTTAGTTTGTGGTCATTTATATATATATATATATATATATATATATATATATATATATATATATATATATATATATATATAACTATCGATTTACAAAAACCATTTATCGTCTATATTTGGTTTATAACTCGTAACAGTTTATGTCTGCAATCGCACATTACGACGCTTTACCCATCTAGGGATTTTTAGAAAATAACTTTCACTAGAGGATGTTTCTCCTCGTAGACGATCCATTTCCAAACTTATTATTTGAATAGTTTTAAGTTATTTATTTAACACAGGGACACGTCATGAGACCTTTCTTTAGGATCACTTTCGTATATATGTCTATATGATTCGGATTTAAAAAAAAAACGATCTCCCGCAGGTGTACGGAGTATAAAGGTTTAAATTGAGGATAAAAAAAACTGGTCAAGTCACAGGATACATATGAAGGTGAGAAGGATTCAAGGTACACTTTCCACAATGGTTTTTGGGTTGGTAGTTCAGGGATAATATTCGTTATGATGTGGGTTACGTTTAGACCTGCCGTTACTTTCCAATACATGCCATTACATAATTACATAAGGTATCATTTACATTTATTCAACAGAAAAGGAAAATTACTGAAGTGCACGGCGGTATTCTTAACAAAATCTACATTCTTACATTCGTCGGAGAACTTACTGGTAAACTATAGCAACCAATACACGTTTAGGGGGACAGACACGAGCGCTCTTACATATATTCATAATACATTTAATATCATACTTTTACTTTAAAATCATATTCACATACTAATTACATATACATCTCGACGTATTCATTTCTCTCTCTCTATATATATCTATATTCAATAAATGCGCACACATTTAAATTAATCACCCCAATAATAAAATTTTTACAAGGTTGCAAACATTGTCCAAAAAAAAATGACTTCCGACATTACATATGAAAAAGAAAATTGATTTTTACTTGATACCGCGCATCTATAAATTTTCACTTTTATATAATCAATTCGTGTTTAAATCATGAAGGAAAAAAACTTTGGAAGGCAGGCACGTAACACAGAGCATTGCTAAAGATATAACTAGATAAACCAAAGTACAATTTCTGGGCCCAGGTTAACTACAAAGTAATCGAAAACCAAAACAGAAAGGAAAGTGACCAACGGATTACAAAAAAAAAACTTAAGAGGAACGACGGTGAAAGAACGTAATCGAATTGTCGTCAAATACTAAGTCTTTGTTCATTTCAGCGATAGGTCAAAATGTGATGGAGGACCCGATCATTATCTACTCCATTCATGAATCGTGTCTTGCAACGTCTCAGCTGGTAATTTCAGATCAGAGTTGTACGTTAAATAAATCGTAAGTAACAAGTTCAAAATCTTAGGGAGGGGGGGGAAGGTTGAAAAAATTTAAAAAAAATACTTGAAGAAATGAAGACAGAGAGAGAGATAGAGAAGAAGGAAGACGAAGAATAGGGGCGCCAAAGACTTAAGTGAGAAATAACTAACGCTACAAAGATAGAAGTCGAATTTCGCTCTCAACAAAATCCATAGCCAAAATATTCTTAACATGCCAAAAGGGGTTCGGCTTACCAAATAAATAGCCGATAAAACTGTCTGCGAAGATGAGACAAGTCTGTGTCCACAATGGGATTTTCGGAAAGACAAAGGCTTTAGGGAAATCCCACCACTCACCGTATCCGGCCAACACCCTTGCAGACCCCGAAATCCTCCGGAAGGTTAGAGACGGCGTTAATTTAGGATTTCAAAAGGGAGAAAAAAAATCATCCGACCTCTTGGAAACTAGAAGATTCCAGGATAGTAATGAAATTAGAGTAATAGCTAAGATATCCCTAATTAGTGATTTGCCAAAATAAAAAAAAATTAAATAAACTGAATTTTGGATCGGTGATTTCTATGGCCAAACCTCACCGATAGCTACCCTGCGCAGACACGCCACAGTCTGGGATGTCGTTAATTTCCCTCGTCTAATTAAACTAAGAAAAGAAATGAAAATACTTAAAGGGACTAGGGGTCGACATCCGGGTACGCGAATAATAAATTTCAATAATTAATTGTTTTGCTTCTGTAACCCTGTCAGAACTGTCGCCTCCATGAACATTGTAAGCTAGCCCGAGTAGGTAACGTGAAGGAAAAAAAATCTCACGGAGCAGGATATTCTATTTTTAAAACCGACCAGAAGATATGATTCACTACAGCCCCGTTCTATAGCTACTATTGTCTTTTCATAACTTATTATTCAATATGTCTAGTCAGCGATTATATGATGCTACCCCTTCTATCAGATGGTATTACTATGGTTGATTATTATTATAACACATAAAACTACAAAGTATTACCGTAGTCCGACTATATATCGCCCTCCGGTCCGCGTGATATTATGGTGCAGGGGTCAGAACCTGAGATGTTTGTAGTTACACGTATCTATTCAATATCTATATATCAACACACGGCGAAGTATTCACTGGGCTACTATATATATTTAACTATATGGGCGTTCTATCTTCTATATTCATTTACTACAATATTCATACACTTTATATTCATATTCACATTAATATTCATTTGCCACGACGCTATATTCTACAAACACCCTGTTTCCTCTATCTACGCCCAGCCTATTTACACATTTCATCATAACACTTTAAAATCTATAGTGACTACAAACATTTCCCATTCCGATCACCGCACGACAACCTCACTCGAACCCAAGACTCTTTCATCCCACACACAATACTATGTAATACTCGGTAGCTTTATTAAGAAGAAAGAAAAAAAATCCTACGTATGTTAACTGAAAATAGAATTATCCGCGATAATATTTAATGTTTATAAAATTCTGCAGCAACAATGGACTTCTGCAGCCACGAAGAAAAAATGGACATTTAATATAATTTTAAAGCGAGGAACTAGCATCATATCGCCCGACTTCTGTTTAAAAATTTACGTATTGTTTATTTATTTAAGTATTTCGATTTCTAGACTAGGCAGAGTGTTGAAATTTTCAGAATATATTAATTTTTGGTCACTTGACCTAACTGTACATTCATATGGGCTGTGAATTATACCTTCTAGGTTTTATTTCGGAAAGAAAGGTCAATTTCATGAAATCTAAATCACTAAGCACCTCGACGGAAGAATGGCGGTTAGTACTGACTTTTGACACTAGGGCTAGCGACGATATAATCAACCCTTGAACAACTGAATGTGACCTTGTACACGGAATTATTATACTATATTACGTTCACTTAATGACGGAGTAATAAAAATTTTATCGCATAGTAAATACTACACTGTCCATATTTAATTACCTCACACACTCTTTCATCACTTAACTATCACAATTACTACTACTAGAACATGTTTCTACATTACGAACACATACATGCCACATTCATACTACACACTACATTAATACATGTTATACTAATAAATATACACAGAAAACATTCATATTTTACCATGTTAAATCGGCTCTATGAAAAGTAACGAAAGGAAAGAAATGAACAGGGCCAACTGACCCTTATATTTACTAAATCACATTCTTTACTTAACCTGCTTAATCAATGCCCTGAGGGGACATATCGGAGTATTAGCTAACAATAGGACCCCTGCCCTGAAGGGGCAGGAACCCGGAACAAACTACATGTTCAACTCATCCCGCTGGAACCCGTACTCCCAATTTGGGAGTCAGATATTAGCCCTTACTGTAAATTTACACGTACATTGTGATTACTATTCTAACTACAACAAAATTAAATACCGCCATGTATGCTAAAAAAAAATCACTCGCTACCTACATAAACAAATCTCTATGTGGACAGGTCTTGTAACCCTCAATTAGCAGGAAAATTGGAAGGTGGAAATATGATGGGAAACACTGATCTTCAGAACCGGTTTTAGAAAAGAAAACAGAAATCACACCACTTCTGAATCCTGTCCATATCGATCGGCAGATGAAATCATGGCGTCAGTATATTGCCCTTACTATTTCAGCCTTTTTTAGTCCAGTTTTGACTATGAAATTTAACAGTTTTTGGCTCCTCGAGACTTCCAGAGATTTAGAGGTTAAAAAACTCCCAAATATTACCTTGTTTGCAGCTTTTTCAACTTTATGATCTTAAGATCCGAATCTGACTGTTGTCAGTGAGACGTTCCGGCATGGAATGGAATAATTGCGCCCTAATATCATAGCGTGGGTTTATCAGCCAATCAAAACTAAGCATTTTGGCGGTGGGGCTTTGAAACGAATAAAATTTGGTAAAATCTGGATCAAACTAGATTTTAGAAGGACCTACGTATCTAAAAGAGAGGTGAAGGGTGGTCCTGAAAATTCTGTCGAATTTTAGATTGGTTATTTGATCTGGAAAGTTCCGTCCAATAGTGGATCTATATTTTCGGATAGCACTGACACCGTAAGAATTGTAATAATCCATTTACACATCCATATACAAGACTTATAACTAATTTAAAATATAAATAAAGATATTGATTCCAAAAACTGTCATTCCCAATGAATTTTTTACAGTTTTTCCATGTTAATTTGAAATAGAATAATGAACAATATTACGAATTATATGAACAGCCAGAAATTTTTTGTTAAACGTCAAGTACAGTCGGTGCAAAAAATTTCGGGCACCCTCCTATTAAGAACATAATATCATTAGACTGTAATGGCATATTACAACGTGCTCTACAAACATCGACGCATATTTGATGAGAAGCCCGGTACCATCAGGGACTACCAGCATTCCATTGAGGTGACCGATGATCGACCCATGAAGACAAGGATGTATCCTTACCCTCTTCGACACAGAACGGCTGTAACTAACACCATTAATCGTTGGTTGGCGTGGGGTATAATAAAGAAGCATCCCACTTCTTATCTTAGCCCACTTGTGATTGTTCCAAAGAAGAATGGGACCTTAAGAACTTGCCTGGATGCGCGCAAGCTCGGTGCCATTACGCGCTCAGAATTCGACCAGCCAATCCCTGCACTGTGTACATTACAAGATTTGTGTGAAAGGCGCTGGTTTGCAAGTTTAGATGCAGTGGATTCGTTTCAACAAATTCTAGTTGAGGAAAACAGCCAGAAATATCTAGATTTCCTTCACGACGGAATTACGTATGTATTTAAGAAGCTACCATTTGGGACCAAGCAGAGCTTAGCTTCATGTGTGCGTGCGATCAATTCCATTCTCGGGGATGAGTGTCGTGAATTTTGTGGCCATTATGTTGATGATGTGACAATATCGTCATTTTCTTTCGAAGAACACTTACGTCATCTTGATATTGTCTTAGGGAAGTTAAAAGTAGGAGGCCTTACCTTAAGATTGAAAAAGTGTCAATTTGCGCGCCGGAGAATTTCAATTCTTGGCTATGACCTCTCGCCTGCTGGAATTGAGAAGTCGCAGGAGAAACTGGAGAAGGTTATGGAATTTCGTAGACCCAGAAATGTGAAGGAACTAAGAAGTTTTATTGGGTACTGTCAATTCTATCGAATATTCAGTACGCAGTATTCAGAAATATTATATCCATTGTTTCAGTTGTTAAAGAAGGGAGTGAAATTTCAATGGTTGACATGTCATGACGTAGCGTTTCAAAAGATACGTGAAGTCTTCAGAGAAAATGTAGTGCTGAAGAAGCCGCTCCCTGACAGACAACTTATTTTGGAATGCGACGCTTCCGATGTAAGTTGTTCGTCGCATCTTTACCAACTGGACGACAATGGCGAGGTCCGTGTAATAGGGATGACGTCACGCATCTTTAATGCAGCAGAACGTAATTATGGGATTTCAGAGAAAGAGATGGCAGGTGTAATTGATGGCGTGTGCAAGTTTAAGCACTATTTGGTAGGCAACCACTTCAAAATTCGCAGCGACCATCAATCGATACGTTTTCTGCTATTATGTAGGCTTACGTCACAGCGTCTGATGCGTTGGGTACTAACTTTGAACATGCTTTCCTTCGAGTTTGAGTATGTGAAGTCTAAGGACAATTTAAGTGACTACCACTCCAGGTACCCACCAAATACAGGGGCCCAATTTGATAAAGCTAAGAAACTAGTGTTGAATGAATCACTTATGACTATACTGACACACATTCCGAGTCAGTTGAGGGAACTGATTGCAGTGTTGCCAGAGCTGCATACGTCTGACCCTGTATTTGGAGACGTCAAGAGAAAGCTGCAGAACCAGGAAAACTCAGGGAAAACAGCCAGCGAGAACCACCAGTACATGCTCTCAAATGGACGGCTATGCAAACGTGACCGTTCTGGTTTACGGATTTGCATACCGGAAGTGCTTGTGCAGCCATTGTTGGAATACTACCACAATGAGCGAGGACATCTGTCTGCTAGCAAACTCGTGCCAATGTTGACCGAATATTTTGTATGGCCGAAGATGAGGAATGCCATAAAGAAGTTCTCAGCTTCCTGTGGTTTGTGCCAGAAAGCATCCCCCCTCACATGTATCGTTCGGGACCACTGAACCCTGTTTTAGTGCGTCGTCCAGGGTACATGGTTTGCTTGGACTGGTTGGGGCCTCTCCCTGTGGGGGTAGGCAACGTGTCGTACATCCTTGTATGCGTGGATGCTTTCTCCAAGTTGATAGGACTGTATGCGTGCAGAAGGGCCACCACAGACACAGCGTTGAAGAAGCTGAAGGAGTTCCTGAAACTGTGTCCGTCTGCCGAGATCATATTGACAGACAATGGGACACAGTTTTCAAGTGCCAAGTGGAAGAAGGAACTCTCGGACTTAAACCTTAAGCCCATCTATAGTATTCCGTACTATCCTCAAGGAAACATGGCTGAGGTGGGTGTGAAATCGACAGTGAGAATGTTACGAAAATTGTGCCATGACAAGCAGAAGGAATGGCCCAAACATCTTGAGAAAATCGAAAAGTGTCTCAACTCAAGCGTACATCTGTCGACTGGTTTAAGTCCATATCAAGTGCACCTGGGAGAATCACCATCGAGAGAATTGGCGAGATTATTCGAGATCCCAGAAGTTGAGAGACACAAATCACTACAGTATTATGTCGAGCTAGCAGCAAGAAATCTGAAGAAGTCAGCACAGCGAAGAAAGAAGGCTTTCGATAAACGTCGCGAGCCAGCGCGTTTCGAGGATGGAGATTTGGTACTGGTGAGAGCCTTTCCCAAGTCTGACGCTTTCTCTGGCATAACGAAGAAAATGCTTCTCCTATATACGGGACCTTACATCACTCTCTCCACAGCGCAGAATAATGTGTGCGTTCTCGGTGATCCTGAGACGAGAGAAGTGTTAATGAAGAGGAACGTGTTTCACCTGAAGAAATACGTACAGCGTGAAACCACGCCTCCTCAGGACCCAGCTGACCTGATGACGTAGGAGAAGAAGAAGTGAACACAGCACGTCACGCAGGCAGGATAGCTGAAGATGTTTACACTCACAGACGCACCTCCTTACGTCTGGGAAACAAGAGAGTTGTTGCGCTGAGTGTAACATTGCAGAAGAAATACGGTTAGCCAATGCAGAGAGATAAATTTCAGATAAAATGACAATATATGAAGTGATTATGATATATTACTGATTTTGTTATATGTTATTAGTGTTAGGATATATTCATGTATTTAGGGAAATTTTGTGTTTAAAATGTTGTATATACAGTATATGTATGTTATATACGTAGTGTATTGGAACCTCTTCTAGGAAAATGCAACGATTAAGCGATTAACGGTTGCATTTCCTTAGGAGGGGAATAATGTAAACGACACATGAACTGTGTTTTAATTCAATTTACATGTTTAAATTTTGCGTGAAGATAAGAATAATTTTGCCATTTAATTAGTGATTTGCATATGAAGTTTAATAGAATTTGCATACGTATCAGCGGGAGCATGTATCTTTTATTGGTATTTTTATGTATTTATATTGTGTATTTTAATTATGTAATATGAACATTGAGTGACAAATGGATGTAACATTAGATTGGAGCAGTGATATTTGAATATAATTTTATGTTGACTTCGAAGAAAACAGAAAACTCTATATTTTAGATACGCTATTTTGCTGGCAGAGAAGCTGCGAAACCTCACAGAGAAAAAAAAACTTTAAAGAAAGCTTGTGTTCCTAACGGAGCCTTGGTCACCCACGTCGTGGAGAATATAGGAATCAAGGTAACCATCTTTATATGGATAGAATTCCTATGAGCTCCAGTTTTCACATATATGGATAACTAGTCTCACTTCATAGGATAGTTGTAGGCAGGAGCATACACTGCCACGATAGCGACACAGAGTCCACGAATACAATGCTTTCAAAATCATAAAAATTTTAGCGTGTCTATGAGAGAATCCAGAATACAAAGAGGTGCTAGGTTTTCAAGACACACCCCTTTTTAGCAAGTTTGGCTCTAGATGCGTCGTTTGGTCAACGATCTACCGTCAGAGAAAGGGAAGTTGACAAATTCAAAATTGTGGAAGAGTCCACTTGAGTATTAGTGGTAGACGTCGAGAACTCTGTTTGTCGTAGTACAGTGACATCCGCTAGATGTCTCTGTTAAAAGATTGTTTCTTCTGCTCCGCTGATAATAGTATGTGTGATGTTATGTAATTTTGTTATGTAAATAAACTTTCTGGGTGTTCCCGTAGTTTTAGAAATATTTAGCTCGATATATACTTTGTTTACAACAAATGGCTTGTACTAATAACAGTTCTAGACCTAGCTGATGGTTGTGGAAGGCATTCAAAAGACGAACACACACCTCAGTTTAGTTTTTTTTTAAACCTTGACAAAAAGTCCCTACTGTTGGCAAAGAGAAGATAACTCGCTAATTGTTTTATATATTGCTTATTTTGATGTGTCAGGCTACGTCAGCCTCATTTAGGGTTCAATTTATATATTAGTATTTTGTGTAGTTCATTTAAATTGTGTCATTAATATAAGTAATCAAAGAATGAGCATAATCCTTCAATGCATCAGTTTCAGAAATTTACAATATTCAATGTCACTTGGACAAGCAGTTACGGGGGTCGCCACTAGGTGGGACCACTTGTCAAGTTGTGTACGGAAACCTGCAAGTGATCAAGTGTGAATAATTTTGTTGTTTATTTTAATTTTTCAATCTATATTCAGCACAGTGTTAGTAAGTGGCATATACTAAACGAAAGCTTGTTTAATAAGCTATCTAACACACATAGTGACTGTAAACGATGTCATTGAAGTGAAGTACAAAATGCAAAAGAATTTGAAAAAGTGTTGTGTATTGAGATATTTAGGTCATGAGAAGCCTACAGGTGAGTGACATACCTCTCACCCCTATTTTGGGTGAAGCGTGCTAAAATGGTTTGGCCCAACCCAAAAGTTGGAGCGAACAATGAACCTGAAGGTAAATATAACTTTACGGGAGACAACCAGGAGGACAGTTGCTTCTTGGATCGTGAATCGTGTACATCGAACACGAATTTCGGAGTATTGTTTTTACCGTCAGTTACTTGAAAGTTGATAATCAACATTCGTTGTGTGCAGATATGTGGTTAACATATCAGTGATTTAGTATCAAAACATTTACATAGGGCGTGTGTGATATTAAATGTGCACTAAGCACTAATTTACCATCTGTTTATCTTCATAACGCTGAACTCATATTCTTGTGGTAGAATGAGAGCGTAGAAGGAAATAGTAACATTTACTAAAGTGCGGCTTGCAGAACTGTCTGCAAAGTGATTTTTATATTAGTTAAAACATTTGCAAAGTGTTACTAAGTGAAGAGACAATGCTTCCCCGTATATCATGGGAAGTGCTTCGCACAAGTTTCAACTTTTGCTGTGTAACGTCACACGCCGTATCACCAGTCAATATTGTTTGCAGTTAGGCATAGTATTGGTAAAAGACAAACTCTCTATGCCTGATCTCTAGGCAATAACCAATACTACGATACAGTGCAGTGTATTTAAATGCTGTGTAATACAAGTGACTGAGCTTATACGCTTGTATCAATTAGGCGCGGTGAGTGCATTATAACTCCAGTGCTTCAGATAATGGAACGCTAGTGTGAACTTTTAGCAAATATATATAGCTATTCACTAGTCCCACCATACAGATGTCTACACCCAGAAACACCACTAATGCCGCAGAACTCCAGAGTTAAAGGGAGAACGTCTGGTAGCAGAGGCTAGCAGCACGACAAGAGAAGACGGAGAATGGTCGCCGGAAACAGAAGAAATACTCCAAGTAGGCGTATACCGTAGGGAAGTGCAGAGACTCTACAAGTGAGAAGATACCGGGATAAATAATTAAAACGTGCACGAACAATTAAAACATGAGAGCTCAGAAGATGTGATAAAATTTCCAAGAGAAATAATTTTATTCAAATTAATATTATTATTATTTTTTTCTTCTCTCAGGTCTCATTGCGAGACCGCGCGCGTGCGTGTGCTACTGTATATCACAATTTCATGTGCATCTAATATATTGAAACGGTGCAATTAAAAAGAATTATCCCTGGAATATTGGATTTCTTTACTGTCTTCAGTATGGCCGAAGGTATGTGTTACCCTTTTGTTCTTTTGTTTCTTTTTCAGGCCAGAAGCTGGGTTTGTGAATGAATCATGAAAGCGATGTACGTATTTTAGGTATCTTTCTCATCCAGGATGGGTGTTAAAACCACAGAGTGCTTGAAAATTAGAGTTTCATGCTAAAAATAATCTTGTTTTATTTTTCAAAATTTTCATTTAATTGAACTTAAGACTCTACCGACTGAACTAATTTAGTAAATTAACTTTGTAGCAGGAGGTTGCATTAATTTAAAGTAATTTTGACAGTATATAACGTCTCCTACCACATTTGCATTTTATCATATTAATAATTCTGTTAATATTGTTCATATTATGCAATCTTCCTTCCTCCCGCTCACAATATATATATATATATATATATATATATATATATATATATATATATATATATATATATATATATATATATATATATATATATATATATATATATATGGTCGCGGTTGCTACCCAGGTCCGCCCTGCATAGGTTCCCGGGGCCCAACTTTAATTTTAAATGGAAGCAAGGGGTGAGTTGTACCTCGTTCCATAGACCTTGAAAAACTAAAAAGCGTTGTGGCAAAAGATCTTTCATATCGGGCACTGTATTCAAAATGGCCGACAAGATATGTTTCCTCTATCAGATACAGTAAAACGTGCAGTACCACTAATATGAAAACGATTGAACATAAATGAATCGAACAAAAACTCAAATAGAAAATGTCATGTGGCACATCGATTGATATTATTGCGGAGGCTCCCAGGGCCACCCTTCATGGTGGCCCAGGGCGCAACCTCAAAATTGTAAATGGAAACATGGGGTGAGTGATACCTCTTTCAACATATCTTGAAAAACTAAATAGTGCTGTTGCAAAAGATTGTTCATATGGGTCACCGTTTTCAAAATGACCACCAAGACAAGGTACCTACATCAGTTAAAACGTCCAGTATCACTAATATGAAAACATCAGAACAAATATTCGAATAGGAAATCACAGAGGGTATTTATCATTCTATAGCTCGGGAATGTTGCAACAGTCGAAAAGATGATTAGAGTGAAAGTGCCATAATGGAAAGGAAGAAATCTAACTACTAGAAATTTATCCCAACTTCACTCCGTTAGTGAGTGAAGCGGGAAGGATCGGTGAAATTGCAAATGAGATCCTTAGTTTTTGCAAATTGTATCTACGAAACAAAGTTATTTGAAATGTGTTTTTATAAGAGATAAATGTCTCTGTAATGGGATAAAGTATGTAAAATTCTTGTTAAATGGTACCTTCCATTTTGATTGCAGGCAATGGTTGATGCAAAAATGAATCAACTGAAATGCGAAACCAATTCGAACAATCCAATTTTAGAACAATGTTTACAAACGTTGGTTTTGTTCAACAGTCGTCTGCATGATATTGGTTCGCTTCTTTTCCTTCTATGTCTTCTTGCATGTGGTAGAATATGAGTTTCACTGAGATGTCTACAGTTACATTCCGAATAACTTTCAACGGTAATTTCAGTTGTGATCCTTAGTAACGAAACGGTACATACTGATGCAGATATGTCCCAAAAATCTTGCAAGCATTGCATTAAATTATCAGGGGCGGGCAAAATGTTGTTAAACTTGAATTTCACCTTATTTTTATTCACCTTATTTCACTTTATTTTCATTCACCTTATTTCACTTTATTTTTATTCATTATAGTACCAGTCATTTGTACACACAAGTGTTTCAAACCAAATCTATTGTAAATAAAAGTGAGGTTCTCATTTGAGATTTTACCATTCATTCCCGCTTTACCCACTTACGGACAGAGATCGGAAAGATAATTTTCTATCATTTCCTCTTTCGCATCATGTTAATTATACTTTAATAATCTTTGTCTTTGTTGCATTATACCAGGCACGTAGCCAAGGGGTGGGTCCGGGGGGTCCGGAACCCCCCTTCGAGACCATATATGAAAAAAATTAAGAAAGGATGAAATAAAAAGAAACGAGAAAAAGAAGAATCAGCCTTAAAAGTATAAAACTACAGCAAACGTTTGGTTACTCCTTCTTATGCGGAACTTTGTGTGTAGGAAAGGAAAGGGGTTCAATCTAAAAATTTATATTATTTGAACGGACCGTTTCGAATTCCATTTAGCTTCATGCTGATTCTATGGACTACAAATGACAATCAATAAACCTGTTCTATCAGGTAGATTCTCAGATAGAACTTAAGAAATGCCAACTATCACCAGAGCCTGGCAACATAAATTCCAGTTACACTTTAAAGTAATTTTCAATTTCGCGGCAACACTAATCCATTTTATAGGCCGAAAGAGATCTCATTGCTATCTTTGACGGCATTAATCGAAGGTAAGAAAAAGAAGAAGGAAGAAGACAACAAGAACCGAGTTCGAATTACCTAGGAAGACTGTATATTTTTCAATATTTTTTAAATATTATTTTACTTCAGATTTCTTTATAGTTTGTTATTAAAAGATTAATATATCCTCATTTTATTGTCCTAACAAACTAATATGGGCGTGTTGCCAGTAAAATAGTTTAGATTGATTGAGCCCCTGGTGTGAAACCACAGTATTTCAAGTCACGACCCCCCTTCCCTCATTACAAAATCCTCGATAAACGAACCAATATATGTTGCCAGTAAAATAGTTTAGAATTATCGAACCCCTGGTGTGATAACCACAGTATTTCATGTCACGGACCCCCCTATTATGAAATCCTGGCTACGTGCCTGATTATACTCGAGCAGTGGAATGATAAATACCCTCTTTGCTTTCCTATACGAGTTTTATTCTGTTCATTTATCTCCAACTATTTTCATATTAGGGATCTAGTGGTACTGGACGTTTTATCTGATACAGGTACCATGTCTTGGCAGCCATTTTGAAAACGGTGACCCATATGAAAAATCTTTTGATACAATACTGTTTAGTGTTTCAAAATTTATCCAACAACGTATCACTTGACCCATATTTCGGTTCAAAATTTCTAAGTTTCGCCCCCTTGAAAGGCAGCCGTGGATCACTGTGAGAACATCACTCGACGCACCCCATGCCTTTCCTGTTTCACTTTCTGACTGTTCGTTTATCTCCAACTGTTTTCATATTAGTGGTACTGGACGTTTTATCAGATACAGGCACCATGTCATTGCGGCCATCTTGAATACGGTGACCAATATGAAAAATCTTTTGCCACAACGTTTTTTACTTTTTAAAGATCTACGGAACAAGGTATTACTCGCCCCATGTTTCCACTTAAAATTTATTAATATTTATATATAGCCGCGGACCCAGTATATGATCAAGGGAGGGGCTAAACCATGGTTTGCCGCTTTATCCAGTGTAAAGAAAGTAGGATTGAAACCCATTTTATCCAGTGTATACCTGAGCGTTAAGGGGGGCTATAGTCCCTATAGCCCTCCCCTATGATCTGCGATATATATATATATATATATATATATATATATATATATATATATATATATATATATATATATATATATATATATATATATATTAAAAATGCTGAAATTTTGTACCAAGTTGGGAAATTCTTCGAGATTCTCTGCAATATCACTAGATGAACAATGTTGCTAAAAGCAAAATAAAGTTGTATTTTCTCAAATTGCGCTACGTAGAGTATTACATATTTCTAATTTAGTTATTTAACAAAACAACAATAGCCCATACATTATTTAGTGTAACAAAGGACAACACAGTATCATTAACATCAACATTTTGGAAATCTCTAATAACTCAAATGGCATGGACGGTGCAATGCGCATCAACTGTATCTTAGCGTCAAATACTGTGATCATGGTATAATATATTTCGAATGAATGAGGGAACAAAGTTACAAGAAACGGAAAATTTAAATATTTCTAAATTTTCTTTACTTTACTTCGAAAACACGCTGACATCACGTCTCATCATGCAGATGCTTCCAAAAGACTTAAATGCTTATAGCGCCATTTACAACAATTGTTATTTCAAATCGTTTCAGACACCAAACACATTGGTAATGATTATTATACTGCTTAAAATGACGTATTTGTACTAAATTTTTATAATGATTATTGCTTTCCTTTGCTTCTATAGCATTACAACAATAGTTTTTGATGGTTTTAATTACAACAAGTGTCAGTTACATTATTTTAAGCATCGTTGCTCACTTAAATAAATTGCTAATTATTATTCTAAATATGTGCAAATAACGTAGAACTGCAAGATATTTTAAAATTACTCGTAGTTTGTTTTATGGTGCAAGAATGCTTTCAAGAGAAGACGTTTTTCATAGTCTTTGGGCTACGTATAATGTTAATGTTTAAGTCTTCGTTCCAGCAATAGATGTAAATGCAAACTGTAACTGAAATTAAATGTAACTGATACATTTTCAGTAACACTAGTTGTTCCCCCTAAGCCTTAGGCCTGGTGCACACTTTAGATTAAGACCGTGCTTAATTAAAAGTTCTAATTACACAGTAATTACATTTCACTTGCTTTAGTTTGACCACCGATCACATCAAACTCGATCAATACCATATAGCTATATGCAATTATTCAAGGACTTACAGTTAGTAATACACAATGTTCACTTTTGTTTTGTTTTGTTTTAGTTTAACGTCCCACATTATGCTAGGGCGGCTAAAGAAGACGTGGAGCTAATGATTATAGTGGAATCCGAACCACTTCGGTCGTTCAACTTTACCCCTACCGGAAATCGAACTTGAGACCACGCGAACAAAAATCAAGAGTGCTAGCCGCTAGACCAAATGGGGGTTCTCACATTATGTTGATTTAAATCATTCAGTCAGTGTTGCCAGATCCGAAGATTAAAAAGTAGCGTGTCTGTACTCCGAAAGTAGCGAATTCGAACTATTAGTAGCCCAAATATATAGAATTGAATACTGATGATGCTAATGAAATAATTTAATATGAGCTGGAAAATGTGCTGGACAAATTGCAAGAAGAAATTATGATCGACGGACGAAAACAATTCTAGATTGGACACCACAATACAAAAACAGCCTAGGAAACCTCCGCATACAAGAAGGTGTGATGAAATCAAGAGTAGTGATGTGAGGTGGAAAATTTTCCGGAAAATTTTCCTCTATATTTTTCCGGAAAATTTTCCGTTCTAATAAAATATCAGTAATCAAGTAACAATTCCTCAGCAATCATAAAATTGTTTGAATTCATGTATAGAAATTTTAAAAAGTGAAAGATCGTTTAAAGAATCTGAAAATTTTCATGGCTCAGACAATTTTCAGTGTTATGTAAGAACAAATGAAACAGTTTTTCATGAATCGAAATATTTTCTCTTATATGGAAAAATTGAATAACTTCGGTTTTTATGTCGGAAAATTTTCATCATTTTGAAACAAAAAGTAAAACAGCCTTTTGTGAATCGGAAAATTTTATTGCTCTGTAGAAACAAGTGAAAGGAATTTTTATGAATCGGAAAATTTTCATCACGATGTAGAAACAAGTGTGGAAAAAAAAAAAAACTTTTCATAATCCGGAGAATTATGGATATTGCGTATAGTGATGTTAGGTGGAAAATTTTCCACTATATTTAACTGCACATCGAGTTACAAAATTGAATTACTGTAGAGGAAAGTTAGTCAGCAACAAATTATAATTTTCCAATTAGCTTTCGGGAACGGGAAAATTTTCTAATATTTCAAGTTGAGAAGTAAAATTTTGCACAATGTTTCTCTCTCTCTCTTCCTCTGCGAGCTCCTTCGTTGTTAAGCGGTTAGCATACGCGCCTTTGGTATGGAAGACATTTCTTTGATTCCCAGCGGGAGCTCATGTAGTTCGGATTCCACGTTAATTAGTTGGTCCCGTCTTATATGGTCTCGCTGCTGAGAAGGACGTTAAACTCAAAATCAACTCAATTCAACTTCTCTCTCTCACACACACACACACTAACACACACACAGAGATAGAGAGAGAGAGAGAGAGAGAGAGAGAAACACTGTATATTTTTACTTTCCAACTTAAAATAGAAAATTTCCTGGTTTCCGAAAGCTAACTGGAAAATTATAATTTATTGCTGTCTAACTTTCCTCTACAGGAGTTGAATTTTATAGCTGAATGTGCAGTTAAATATAGTGGAAAATTTTCCACTAAATATCACTATACATAATATCCAAAATTCTCCGGATTAAGAAAACATTTTTTCACTTGTTTCTACATCGTGATGAAAATTTTCCGATTAATGAAAATTCCTTTCACTTGTTTCTACAGAGAAATAAAATTTTCCGATTCACAAAAAGTTGATTTAATTTCTGTTTCAAAATTATGAAAATTTTCCGACTCATAAAGAGTTCTTTAATTTTTCCATACAAGACAGAAAATATTTCGATTCATGAAAAATTCTTTCACTTGTTCTTACATAACACTGAAAATTGTCTGAGCCATTAAAATTTTCAGATTATTTAAACGATCTTTCACTTTTTAACATTTCTATACATGAATTCAATCAATTTTATGAATACTGAGTAATTGTTACTTGATCACTGATATTTGTTAAGAACGGAAAATTTTCCAGAAAAATATAGAAGAAAATTTTCCACCTCACACCACGGCTAAACAACGATGTAGGAATAAGTGGAGTATGTTTTTATGAATCGGAAAATTTTCCGTTTCAAAATTTTCTGGAAAATTTTCATCACTGTATAGGATAGTCAATTTTTCGATTCATGAAAAATTGTTTCACTTGTTCCTACATAGTACTGAAAATTGTCTGAGCCATGAAAATTTTCAGATTATTTAAACGATCTTTCACTTTTTAACATTTCTATACATGAAATCGATTGATTTTATGAATACTGAGGAATTGTTACTTGATCACTGATATTTGTTAAGAACGGAAAATTTTCCAGAAAAATATAGAAGAAAATTTTCCACCTCACACCACGGCTAAACAACGATGTAGGAATAAGTGGAGTATGTTTTTATGAATCGGAAAATTTTCCGTTTCAAAATTTTCCGGAAAATTTTCATCACTGTATAGGATAGTCAATTTTTCGATTCATGAAAAATTGTTTCACTTGTTCCTACATAGTACTGAAAATTGTCTGAGCCATGAAAATTTTCAGATTATTTAAACGATCTTTCACTTTTTATCATTTCTATACATGAATTCAATCAATTTTATGAATACTGAGTAATTGTTACTTGATCACTGATATTTGTTAAGAACGGAAAATTTTCCAGAAAAATATAGAAGAAAATTTTCCACCTCACACCACGGCTAAACAACGATGTAGGAATAAGTGGAGTATGTTCTTATGAATCGGAAAATTTTCCGGAAAATTTTCATCACTGTATAGGATAGTCAATTTTTCGATTCATGAAAAATTGTTTCACTTGTTCCTACATAGTACTGAAAATTGTCTGAGCCATGAAAATTTTCAGATTCTTTAAACGATCTTTCACTTTTTAACATTTCTATACATGAAATCGATTGATTTTATGAATACTGAGGAATTGTTACTTGATCACTAATATTTGTTAAGAACGGAAAATTTTCCAGAAAAATATAGAAGAAAATTTTCCACCTCACACCACGGCTAAACAACGATGTAGGAACAAGTGGAGTATGTTTTTATGAATCGGAAAATTTTCCCGGAAAATTTTCTGGAAAATTTTCCGGAAAATTTTCCGTTTCAAAATTTTCCGGAAAATTTTCATCACTGACCAAGAGCCACTGAGGAGTAACCTGGAAAAGAATTGCCCAAGTTAGATAGTTGTGGACTTGGAAAGACCTTCATCCAGCAATGGATTGATAATGGTTGATTATGATGATGGTGATGATTTTATTATATCTAAACCTCGTAGGTAAACTAAACCAAGTCATAATTTCGTAATTTTACAGAAGCGAAAAACTGGTTCCTCAACTAAGACTATATATATAACTTTTACTAGGTAAGGTAGGGTAAAAATGGATCCAAAATTTAATGAAAGTCATAGAGCGAAAAAAGTATTTTTGACTATTCAATCCATCATGTTGCAGCAAAACTACGAAAATTAATACAAAAGAAAACTAGAAAGAATCACTTTTTTTTTGGCGAGTGAGAGAAAAAAGATACAGATAACTTGAATTACCTATATACTTATATAATATGTATGTCCATGTTTCGCAAGTAATTTTTAATCAATATAAAATTTCAACGTAATGAACGCACGATTAGTTTTCTCGAATAAAGATTGCATGCACCGTTGAGAGCTAAGGAATAAGATTAATCTATGTTACGGCACTGGATATGTGCTTACGTAATGCATTACGACCTTATGAACTTGTATAAGAAACAGAATGCACTTAAAATGAGAGGCGAATTATACGAAACATCGAACTTTGAATCTAACTTGTTTTGTGATCCAACTCGAGACCTCACATAGCAAAGATGAGTGTAGTAGCTCCCACCACAAGGTTCAGGACGTTCGTGTTATAAAGTGTCAATTAAACACGGAGATGTGAAATGGTAATAAAGCATTTCATCAATTTCAAACAAAATACGTATATTGTAGTAATAATTTACCCTATTAATAATTTACCCTATTTGTTAAGATAATGAACGTTATATTTTGTTTTTAAAATGACAGTCAAAGCAGAATGTATTGAATAATAAATGAGAAATTGTAAAGTTTCAATTTCGGTACGATTAAATACATTCGTGCTGCCATGTGTTGCGTTATCCGTTAGGAGGTATTGAACAATTCTGAATCAAAGGAAGGAAATAAGCTACTGTATAGTACTGGAGTTAATTTAATAGAGTTTAATTGTATAGGCAGTTCTGAGGCTATATGAGACAAAGTCTATTGCTGAAAGTGAAATATGGGTTCTATTAGGGTTTTAGGGTGATATACCCACTGATCATTGAACCTGGAATACGCGCATGGAAAGTATTAGAACTAGCAAATTAGCTATGAAGAGATACACCATACCATAATTCTAAGTCAAAATGAAAGGAAAAAATAAGCGGAAACGACAGACTGTACGAGAATAATACTTTCACTATTTTAATTTCACACTATTTATTTCGAGACTTTCGAGACTTTCGAGACAAGACCCAGATTTGGTACTCGAGACCGAGACCGAGATCGAGACAAGCATCTGTTGACCGAGACGAGACCGAGACCGACACGGTGATTTTTTACTCGAGACGAGACCGAGACCGAGACCGTTATTTATCAACCGAGACGAGACCGAGACTGTACAAAGTCTCGTCTCGTCTCGTCTCGATACCATCCCTAATATCTATATCTATATATCTATATCTACATTAAAAACAAACTTGAAACTCTACTTATATTGGTCCTCCCACATTCTCATTCCACCAAATATTAAATCATCATTCAGGGGGCGCGGTGGTTCAGTGGTAGAGCGTTCACCTCCGGTGCTTGGGGTCGCTGGTTCGATCCCAGCTCGCGCCGTGTGGACTTTGTCGTGGACAAACACCGTGCTCGTGGGTTTTCTCGGGGTTCTCCCGTTTCCTTCCACTTTCTTAATTTCACTCATTTCTCATTATCACCGTCTCCTTTAGCCTAACCGGCATATCCGTGGGACGTTAAACTTAAAGATTTCATTCCATTTTTTTAAAATCATCATTCACTTTCCTTAATCATGTCTCCCTTAGCCGAGAGGACATATTCGTAGGATGTTCAACTGGAAGATTTTTCTATTTATGTTGGAGAATCTTACTCGTCCGAAGCAAGACCTGAAATGACGCCACTGATAGTGGGCATTATTCTTCCTGTGACAATAAGAAAGTCACTATTAGTTTTCTGTATTGTCAACATTGTCATCTCCAATATAATGTTTACATACTTTACCATAAACCTTACGTGAGTGAATGACATCTCATTTTATTTCTGGTTTATGTAACTTATGTTAGATTTTAAAACAAGAATACTATATTAAACAAATCCACTCAAAATTTCTGAACAGAATGAAAGAAAGAACAAGCGAGAGGAAGAAAAAGGGGAAGTGAAATGAAAGAAAAGCGAGTGAAATGAGAAAGAAAAGAAGAACGACGACGCTGAGAGAAAGTTGGTAATTAAGCGAGCAGATCCGGATGGTGTCAGCCTATTCAAATAATCCGTTGCATAAATCTTTCTCGTTCGTTCTAATTTCTTTCATAAATCTTCCGGTAGCTCTCCTTGGCTGAGAGAACGATCTTTCCCTTTGACTAAGGCATAAATCACCAAGCCTTCTCTCAATGTCGCCGCACGATTAACACTTCCCAACAACTACGTGAGTCAAATTAAATATATATTGTTGGCAGGAACAGACATATGGAATGTCGGTGATGTCAAAAAAGTTATTTATTTTTTTCTACTCCGTTTACCTCTTTTCTAATTCAACCCTCTCGCATAGTTTCTTTTTAGCTATTTCCTTCTTCGCAACTGACGCGTACATCCTCAGCAGGGATTTTGCTCCAGCATTTTACAACTGCAAATTGTAAATCATTTCCACGACAGGGTGTAAATCACTCGACTACAGATATATTGAACCATTTTGTGTGGTTAACAAGCGAGACAGAGGTGGAAAAAGAAAAAAAATACAACGACAAGTTAGAAGAATGAGAAATTAATAATAAATTTTAAATTTATTGCTCAACTTAAAAGTTTGTTTAGTTATAAACGGAAAAAAAAAACTGCTATATATCGATAGCTGTAAAATAGTTGTGATGTTTAGGTTTACGATATGAGGTTTTAAGTTCGTCTGGAAAAATTACACAAAACGATTTTACTTGCAAAAGCAAATATGTCTAGTATGTATTCGTTGCATGCAGTAGTACCAAAAACATAGTCACAAAATTATTGTAATATGTAAATATTCAAATTTTGCATTTTGTAAATTCTTTACAAGTTTTACGCGAAACTTATTTTATTCTACCAGACAGAAACGTGAAACTCTTAGGCTAAGAAACGTGAAGAGACACAACAGTAATGAGACACAACACCATTACACTATTAACTAACTAACTAACTAACTATGGCCTATGGAACCCGGAGGTTCAATGCCGCGTTCACGAAAGCTCTCCAGTGACTTCTATCCTTAGCCAATTGGATGCAGTTTCTACTTTGTGTTCCTATCTCTGCGAGATCCATCTTAATATTGTCCTCCCATCTGCGACTAGGTCTTCCTATAACAGGTTTTCCGATTGATCTTCCAGTCAAGACTTTGAAAGCGTTTCTACTTTCTTCCATCCTATCTACCACCATTACACTATAACAGAGATTATTTGAACTGCAGAATAATCGCATAAGCTATATATTTTATGTATTCACAATGGTTCATCGTAAAATTTAGCTTTTTTTTTTTTTTTTTTAAAAATAAATTTAAAGTACACTTCACTGAAGATGTGAACTATGTAGGTGTATACACAAGAGAACTCTATTTGTTCATCATCTGATTAGTCTTGCGTTCGTCCTTAGTTGGTAGCTCTTCATTGCAACATCTTCTATACGAGTGCGGCGAGACGTTACTCGCTGTACTTTCTTCGCCGCTCTTGCTTCCCGTAAGAGTAGATCGTAAGCTTCGGGACGATCTACAGAGCTTGTAGTGGCCTTGTCTTCATGACCATGGTAAAATAGTTCCACTGTAGTAGATAGATAGATAGAACTTTATGCACACTCGTACGTGAATGCACTAAAGCATTTTTAGCCCTGTCTTCAGACATAGGAAGCGTTCCGTGCCTATGAAGATATCTATAAGATATTAATGTTAATTAGTATTGTCAACTCGACTGGTTTCGATTATGGCACATTTTGTAGAGTTCTGAGTCCCATGATGTTCTGTTGGGACAGACACAACAGTAAAGTGCCACCAATACTGCAAAGTTAAGTGGATTTTTTTTCCCCCAGAAAAATAACATCCTTTTAAAAATCAGCCAGAAGCTATGCTTCCTAAATAGCTTGTTGGGAGACAGTCTTAAGTATTAATGATAATGTAGGTTTGTAGTGTTCTTAGAAACAGCATTCGAACACGTTTTACTTACACTGACTTTACGAGGATACTCTCTCTACCAATTTTATTTCACTCTCTATTATTGATAGAGAAGTACACTCGCCTCTGAGGTACATGGAAACTAAATGCAGTTGTGTTCTCTGGCTATTCAGCTTGAGAGGCCCCATACGTAACTAAAATTTTACTAATCACACTGCATAATCATGATTTGTTGAAATAACTTTCCATGTGTGTACTTTTACAAATGTGCTTCAGAGCAAGGGCGCCGATTTCTCTGTAAATTGGGAGGGGGCGACATTCAGATGCAGAAAGCATATATGAGGATTTTAAAACAACTTGCATTCAAATTATGCCAAATATTGTAAATTTACAAATACAGTAAGGGAGGCCACATGAGCTTTGGGGGGCCCGGGCCCCCTTAGCCCCCCGGGATCGGCGTCCTTGCTCCAGAGTCTGCAGAATAAAATGATATATATCACTATATAGGTAAATGTGATAACATAATATTCAATTGTTAAATACAAAAATACTATGTATATACAAAACACAGTGCATCTTCTCTCCTTCTTCCTCACAGTGGCAACATATAAAATTTCAAACTTCTCTGCTATAACCATATTTTCAGAGTTTGCCATTAACAATCCTGACTTCAGATGCTTGTATTTCCAAATTTCTTACATACAAGTAACAGCCATTGTGTTGAAATCTTGAACATAGCGTCTTTCTTGGTTATAAAGATAGTTCCACCGACTATTGCTGTTGAAAAGGACGCTATCGTTAGAAAAGGCTTAAAAAAGTTTCGAAAGATTTGATAAGACAGCACTTCGTACTTACTTTTCTAGTTAGGAACGTATGTTCTGAAACAATAGTCAGCCTAAGATCTATGGCGAAAGAAAAGCAGTCTATCAAATTGTAGAAAAAATACTATTTATTACTTACGTACTTCATAATGAAGAACAAATCAACCTACAAGTCAATCTTTTCGTTCTCTCCAGATGAACTTTTAATATTGGTTTGGCTACCAAATATAAGCGCATCTGCTTTACTTGCATCTTCACAGAGAAAGAGAGAGAGAGAGTGTGTGTGTATGTGTTTGTGTGTGTGTGTGTGTGTGTGTGTGTGTGAGAGAGAGAGAGAGAGAGAGAGAGAGAAAAAAAACTGTCCATGGTATACTATTACTACATTATTACAAGTAAATCTCATGTTACAATTTCCAATAAAGGTAGTTGCTTTTAATTAATACGTATCAACATTGTAGATTAGGGTCTCCTTATATGTATATCAGCCTCACGCACCAATTGTCCAAAGTATGAATATGGATATAGTTGACAGAGCAATAAATGTGTATAAAAACATACTGCTACATTACCAGAAATGACAATATAATTTTATCCTTTAGATAAGCACAGCCATCTGAAGTCAGGCCTTTATACTATTGAATTATTACACAAACTACAAGAAAAATTTACATAATGATAGGGAAATTGCCCTACATTTACATTTTGATCTGCAGATATCCAGCTAATTTAAATATTGATAGGCAAAATACTACGTACACAAGTATGCAATTCACAATGTATAAGCATTTTCTTCACTGCCTATGTTGTAGTTATTCAGGTTTTTAGCTGATTGTGGAGCTTGAGAAAGATCAAAGTTAACCCCTATGCATCAAGCACATTCTTATTCTTATTCTTTCTTTTGACCAACTTCGAGCTGCCAGACGCTCGTGAATCGTTAATTTACTTTACGTGTGTTTTAATTCAAAACGGAATCAAATTGCAGATTTTATACCATTTCGACTAACCCTAGTGTAAAGCAAGTGAAGAAGGCAACTACTCATAAAAGCTCAATTGCTCACTCCCAAATAAACTCGACTTCACCAGTCATGTGATCTATATAATAGTTCCGAAAGCTCCGACTTAGCTTCGCTTCAGAGCATCGACTAACATTTGGTAGAAAAGTATAATGTTAAGTTATTTGTGCACTGTCTTTTCAGATTGTTTCATACTCTACATATCTCTTATTGAAGTACAACTATCAAATATTATGACGACATTATGTAAGAATAGTTCATTATATTTAGTGTTGGGCACGAGACCAGAAATAATGTTTTTCTGGTCTTGGCTCGTAAGTTTTCATCATCTCGGTTCGATTTTCGACGAATAGTTCCTCGTCTCGATTCTCCGACAGATTTTCTCGCCTCGTTTTGTAAATGTATGTACAAAATTTAAGCCATGATTATTTCTTGATTTCATCTAGAAGTTATCAGGATCCTTCTGCGCTGCCAGAGATACACGAATGGCGTGATCATAACAACACTTAAGCCATATTTATTATTGAAATATACCGGTAATGTGTAATAAATTGCGTATTTCTAATGCTTCTCATTGTATTAGTACAGTCAGTTTATCAATTTATAGGCTTTTCTTTTTACTTTGAATCATGTACAACACTAAAACACCATTTGGAATCCAAGACCTGGGTTGCCCACAAGACTAGATTAATTTCTCGTCTCGTCTCGAATTAGAAAACAAACCACTCGTCTCGTCTCGAATTAGAAAATAAACTCCTCGTCTCGCCTTGAATTAGAATAGGGGTTTTCAAAATTTTGCAGCTGAGGCTCCCCTCAACCACCAATAGACCAAGGGTCAAAGGGGCGATAACTCCCCCCTAGGGAACTTTTGCCACTATATTAGAAATGTTCCTTAGGGTCCTTAGAATCAAAAAATAGTTGTTGGTCAACATATAAGTGCAACCCTTTATGCACCCGTGTATATTTACAGACATCGATGGAATCTCTTTAAGTGACCGTAGATCAGGCCGTTAGTGCAATACTGGAACAAGTTATACCTCGATTGATTTGTAAGACTGTAGGTTTTCAGTTTACGCAATGAACGGTACATTTTTGCGTACAAAGGAAAACTAATTGAGGGATATTTAGGAAAATTTCCCTAAAAAAAGTCCCTTCTCACTATTATTTTAGTTAGTACGTGGCATCACTGCAAACTACGTGAATAATAAAGTGTATTTAGGTGTCGTATTTTATGTTCAACTTAAACTGAAACTTTCGTCTTGTTCCACCAAATAGCAGCAGAGGAAATATGTATTTTATAGTCTTTACAGGGTTCATAATAATTGATTTTCATGGAAGTATGAGTATGACTTTGTGTTAATGTTCCGTTTTATTTTCTATAGAAAACAAGTGATACAAATTATTCTAGTTGATTTTCCCATTATTATATTATGAAAGATTCCCAGTACCGAGAAATCCCCAAGGAAGGTTTTATGATTTGTTGGTCCGTGGTATAATTGAAATAATTTCAAAGCAATAAATTTACTGTTGTGCTGTTACATTATCTTCCTTTGAAAATACTTGTTGTTCTGCTATTCTACAATGAATACATTCCAAACATGTCTACTGGTATGTGAAGTTATCAAACAGCTCTCGAAGTTATTGCGTAGGGCATGTATTCTTATTACATTTGAACACAGATAATCGCACTTATATGTAGTTTTGTAATTACCATAATATTAAATAATTTGTTATATTCTTTGTGTTTATGTCTGTCTGTAAGTTGATAATAGTAGCACATTCGCCCTGAAATCCACGTGTTCTCAGTTATTCTGGAAAAGAATGACAAACAGAAAAAAAAAAGCCAGTCAGACAGACGACAATTGCAACAACAAAAGCGATTACAGTTGTGAAAAATCGAAAATTCTGTGTAATACACTACGTATAAAACGAAACTGACATGAGGACGAATAATTTCATAAAAAGAAGTCCATAAGAACTTTCAGGTCAAAGTACTGCGGCAAGAGACTGACACTATAAAACTGCACCGCTTAGCATCAAATTGCATCCAAATTCCTACAGAATACGACACAAACAAACACGGTCTATCGCTGGGACTACCAAACTTTCACAAAATTACCACGATTGCAAGTCAGTCTACTGAATCACGTGTGGCGGAAAATTGTACATTCTTAGTGGATAATTCACCCCATTTGGAACGTACTGCTATACTGAAACAACAAGTATGTTTTCAAAGGAACATAATGTAACCGCACAACAGTAAAATTATTGCTTTGAATTTTTTTCAATTATAACACAGACCACAAATCATAAAACCTTCCTGGGGGATTTCTCGGTACTAAGTATCTTTCATAATATAACGAATAAGAAAATCAACTATAATAATTTGATTCACTTGTTTTCTATAGAAAAATAAAACGAAACATTAACATACTTCCATACTTCCATGAAAATCAATTATTATGAACCCTGTGAAGACTATAAAATATATATTTCCTCTGCTGCTATTTGATGGATCAAGACGTAAGTTTCAGTTTAAGTTGAACATAAAATAGGACACCTAAATACATTTTATTATGCACGTAGTTTGCAGTGTTGCCACGTAATAACTGTACATTGACATAAAGTCATACTCGTACTTCCATGAAAATCAATTATTATGAACCATGTGAAGACTATAAAATATATATCTCCTCTGCTGCTATTTCATGGATTAAGACGAAAATTTCAGTTTAAGTTGAACATGAAATGGGACACCTAAATATATTTTATTATTTACGTAGTTTGCAATGTTGCCACGTACTAACTAAAAGAATTGCGAGAAGGGACGTTTTTAAAGGAAATTTTCCTAAATATCTCTCAATTAGTTTTCCTTTGTACGCAAAAATGTACCGTTCATTGCATAAACTGAAAACCTACAGTCTTACAAATCAATCGAGGTATAACTTGTTCCAGTATTGCACTAACGGCCTGATCTACGGTCACTTAAAGAGATTCCATCGATGTCTGTAAATATACACGGGTGCATAAAGGGTTGCACTTATATGTTGACCAACAACTATTTTTTGATTCTAAGAACCCTAAGGAACATTTCTAATATAGTGGCAAAAGTTCCCTAGGGGGGAGTTATCAACCCCTTGACCCTTGGTATACAACGTCTGAACGTGTCTCCCCTGTCAAAAATGACATATGTCCCTAAAAGAAAGACTATCACTATGATAAACTATGTTTCATTTATTAATCACTAATGGAAATATCTCATTAACACAGGTATCTACAGTGTACACACTGACTATACCTTTTAATTTTATTAGCCGGTGTTAATAATTATAAATTGTTGTAAGTCAGATATTTATGTTAAAATTGAAAAATAGGAGCAGAGACGGAATTTACATAACAAAAACCGACACATTTCAATGTTGAGCAAAGTCAATAGGATGTATGAGCTTGTTTTGAGTCACACAATTTTTTAACTCTCGGCAGATATTTTGAAATGACAAGACATATCTGTTTCTGGAGATTTAGTTTTGACCTATATTTGGATTTGATCACCGCCATGGCTGAAAATCCGGTTTCACAGAGATAAGAAGTTGCAAAAGGAAGGAGTACTCGCAAGGCCTCCTTGTAACTCCGGATACTCATTCCTCACTGAGCTCCAAAATTCATGCAACGATGGAGAGAGAAACTTGGTCTTCAATGTGCTGCCTGAAGAGAGATCAATGAGCTGTTCCTCTTCTCGGGAGTAAAATTTGGTGGTTGATTGGGTTCACGACCTAGTTGTGCTGTGTGTCCTCTGAAAAGTACTTCTCAAATTCGACATAAAGTTGTGTTAAGAAGACATACTATTGTACACAGCAGGTGTTGAAATAACACAAAATGACTAAGACTTTAGCGTGTTACTTGTGTGTCCAATTCAACACCAGCCACATCGCCTTGAGAGCATATCAGAAATACCTCGTTACTGGCTATAAGTATTTGCATTGTTTTTTATTATTTGGTATGAGCAAAGGTTTACGAAATATATTTCGCTTTTATGACAAGTAACTAATAACATTCTATGTTTTCTGTAATAGGTCACAATAATGTTGTTGTAAACCTGTGAATCATTTGACAACAGTTACACAAATAGCTGTGCTTCCATCTGCTTTCTTTATCTGTTATTCTTGTGTCTTAGCATATATGAGCATAAGATGGAAGAACTGTTGCCTGTGTAACTGTTGTTAGACGATTCACAGGTTTACAACAATATTATTGTGACCGATTACAGAAAACATAGAACATTATTCGTTACTTGGCATAAGTGCCAAAGATATTTCGCAAAGTTTTGCTCACATTAAACGATAAATACCAATGTAAATTTTCTGAGGTAGTAACTAGTTATTTCTGATATTCTCGGAGGGCGATGTCTTGGTGTTGAATTAACACACAAGTAACACGCTAAAGTGGAAGTTATTTTGTGTTAATTCAACACCACATATTTTACAGTGTACAGAGATAAATAGAAGATCGTTAGTGTCCATCTAACAAGAATTATACACGTTTAAGCCAAAGTTGAAAGGGTCATCCCTGATCATATGTGGAACAGAGGTGATACAAAAGCTTTGTCCACTATGTACGTATTAATAAAGAAGAAGAGTGCAGACTCAAGTATGCGTGTTACATTATAAATATGTTTCTTTGTAGGATGTTTTTTAAAACACCTCGCGTCCCCAGGGTGACGCGCCGCACAGTTTGAAAACCCCTGAATTAGAAAACATACTTCTCGTTTCGTTTTCATTACATTAGGACAGATTGAGAACAGAAAACTGAGAATCTGATTATCAGTTGACGCTCTAGTATTTTGTAATTCTCAAGGATTACAGTGCACAAAATTAAGAAAAAGCTCAATTTCCAGAGACGAAGACATTGACATAAAATAGTAGCGTAAATGATAGATTTTTTTTTTTTTAGATTGTAATGGTGCTTAGCAGCACTTTCAGCATTGAGACTATATGAGACGTGTACCTACAACTTAAATTGGGATCCGATCCATATGAGTTAAACAGCAAGAATGGAATCCGACTCTCTCGCGCCAAAGGTATATACGCTAACCATAGAGACACGAAAGAGCTTCGGTGGCAACGCGTAGCGTAGTCTCTAACGCTCACGCCTTCGGTGCTAGCGTTCAAGGGTTTGATTACCGGTGGGGGCACTCGGTCGAAAAAGTATAAAAAGCTTTTTCACACCAGCCATCCTGAATGAGGTTTTCCTGGGATTTCCCACAAGGCAACTGTCGGGGTGGTACCTAACATATAGGTCCAGGCCTTTTCCTTCCTTCCCTTTCTCCGAATAGTGTGCTCACCGAGGAACGTCATCCCTCATACGTGACGGCCTTAATGGTCATAGATGCCGAACGCCCAGAAATCTAATTCCTAAATCCTAAGGAGCTCCAGACTATAATATGTTTGTGACCTCTTATTACAATTTTCCAGATATTTTAGCGGAACCATACTACTACTACTACAACTACTACTACTACTACTACTACTACTACTACTACTACTACTACTACTACTACTAATAATAATAATAATAATAATAATAATAATAATAATAATGTTTAGAAATGTGCCGTTTTGTGTTAGAAGCAGATATATCCGTAAGTGTTTATTTTATTTCAGATTGATTTTAGGAGACTAAATTAATATTTGTTCCTTGTTTGCAGTTCATACTATTTTGTTCAGCATTACATTTTGGTTTATTACAAGGTTTATTCAACGTGCTACTAAGAACTTCCTTTAAATATTTCAATAAATTGTTTAAGACTTAATATGATATACCTTCTCTTATTCTGCTACACAATAAAATCTATCTCTTTACTTATGGATAGTGTTTTCGTCAAGTCGTATAAACTTTAGTTTGGGGTGGAATACAAATAAAATATTTAGAAACTGTCGAGTTATATTGTCAGTAATACACAGCAAAAATTGAGGTGTTGAAAGAACACAAAATGACTACCACTTTAGGGTATTACTTGTGTGTCAATTCAACACCAAGCTTTTTTCATTTGCAATAACCCGTAGAAGGGAATACTTTCTCTTGGGAGTGAAGTTAAGCGTATCGGGGAATGAAGGATAAATTGGTGGAAGGAAAAAGAGGTTTTATTTCATTTATTTTATATCTTTATTCATTTATTATATGGGAATCTGTATTCATCAATTGATTAATAATCGTCATTCACCGTAGGTTCATTATTTGTCAAGATGTATGTATGATGGGATGATAGATGCAGTGCAAATTAGACGCCACCACACAGTGATATTGGTTAGTTAGACAGCTGAAGGATTATCCTCTTGTGTCGGGGCGACTCGATACATATTGAGAGACAATATGAAGCCCTTGTTAGTGCGAATTAATGTGCAAAAGATGGATAGATGTTGAGTGATAAATCTGGAGGTTGATATGCTAATAGAAAGTCGTCTATGTGTTCGTCAGGATGTGTAAGAATGTACAATGTAACTAAGCAACACCAAGTTTTTTTTTTTTTTTTTTTAGAAAGCTAGCCAGAAGGCTAGCACCCTGTGAGAGGGCTACGCTCTCTTTTAGGGAGGAGACGTGGAAAGGATTGGCGGAATTATATTAACACCAAGTTTTTTAGGCTAGCCATGGACTAGCAACCTCTAAGAGGGCTACACCCTCTTTTAGGGAAGGAAGTTGAGAGGATCACTATGGTAGTGAAGGATCGGTTGTTGGGCTATGGGCTGTTATTTATTTATGAAACTTTATTATTATCATCATCATTCTGATGAAAAGGTCTTTATGTTCTTTGCGATCATAAACATATTTGCGGTTATGCTGGAACATAAACAAGGTATAGACATGAGCATAAATACATCAGAATTTATAATACAGAAATAAGAGTAGAAACACATTCACATATAATCACATTCACATAAACATTTACACTATAGAAAACAGATTCGCATTCAGTTAGAGTAGAAAACACAATGTAACGAGTGAGAAATTTAATACAACAGACAAAGAGCAAAAAAAGAGAAATCATAAGGCATGATGAAAATTAGTAATGAAGTTAAGTGCACTTGACTTCACAACACAACATAAGTTTGTTAGAAAGACGAATGAGGCTATCTTCTGCCTAGCGGTAGCTCTAGGCTAATGGAGACGTGGTGAACCCTGTTAGTGAAATTGAATTACTGTGCATAGGATGGAAAAAGATGGGCATGCAAACGATAGTCTTCGAGGATCTGTAGAAGGAGATGGTCTGGAGGGACTGTGTACCAATATAATGTAAAGAGGAGATGAAGTGGAGTATTATGGTAGCGTGCAGGCGATGAGTGAAGTGTAAGATGGTGCATAGTTTCAAACAGTAGAGGATGGTGATGTGTATAGCGTTGGGTTATGAATTTTAAGCGGAGACTTTCGAGATGGTAGCGGAGTACAGGAAATGATATTAAGGAATCACGGGTTGGGCTGGGGAGAGAAATGCGGAAGGCAACACGGAAAGCATGTCTTTCTAAAATGGTTAGTTTCTGGTAGTAGTAGGAAGGAGCGAAGATCTATGCCGGAAAACCATAAGTGAGAATGGGTCAAAGGAAAGCCTTGTATGTGTTGAGGACAACGGGTGCTTTGAGTCCCCAGGTTGTGCCGGGGAGTCGTTTCAGGAGCTTTCGGCGGTTATATGCTTTAGTTTTGGTATGATTAAGATGATGCTTCCCAGTTAAATGATCGTCGAAAATTATACCTAAGTATGTAAAGGTTCGTGTGGGAAAGATTGGCGTATTATGGACATGAAGTGACAGAAAAGATGGATTCCGGTGGACTTTAGTGCATTTACGGGATGGTATGAATACAAAAGCTTGAGTTTTTGTGGCGTTAATCTTGAGTTTTCATTTAGAACACCAGTGGGTGAAATGATCGATGGCTATTTGTAGTGAGAGGTTAATATCCTGAATAATTTTGCCAAGAGCAAGAAAGGCTGTATCATCCGCATATTGAAACAGATGGACGTCAGGAGGAAGATGTGGAAGGTCGGCAACAAAATGGATGTACAATAATGGGGAAAGAGCAGAACCTTGAGGAACTCCGCACATGAGGAAAATTGGATGAGATAGCTGTTCGTTAATGACAATGTAAGAGATGTCACAGACGAGAAAATGATAAATGATGCGAATGTATGCAATTGAAATTTGAAATTTAATGAGTTTATAAATTAACGCTATATGCCAAAACTTGTCGTAAGCTTTTTCAAGATCGAAAAGGACAAGACATGATGGTTGAATGGAGTTGTAATGATTTGTTATGATGGTTGTTAGACGAAGTAGCTGATCGTTAATAGAGAAGGAGGGACGGAAACCAGCTTGATGAGTCGGTAGTAGTTGACGGGCTAAGAAATATGGGTGTAGGCGTTTCACAAGAATGCGCTCGAATATTTTGCTGAAAGTAGATGTTAACTGAATAGGTCGGTAAGAAGAAGCATCGGACGGTGATTTAGCTGGTTTGGGAAACATGAGTGCTTTGAATACTTTCCAGACTGTGGGGAAAAACTTGTGCGTAATATAAACGTATAAATGAGTGCCAGAAGAGTGAGTAGGATAGCGTGGCTTTCTTTAATATGTCGATAGGTGATGGAGTCGAAGCCTGGTGAGATATTGCGTTTGTGCTGGATGACAGAGGTGGTGGTTTCTGATACTGTGATGGGAGTGGTAAGAACATGGTTGGGAAGTGTATGATAGACATGAGGTTGAAGTGAAGAACAGTTAAGATCAACTTGTTCTCCTGAATGATTGTTGCCTATGGTATCTGATTCTGAGGGTGTGAATATAGTTTGGAAATAGTCCACAAAGGCATTGGCTTTTTCGGTGTCGGACTGCAATGGCGTATTGTGTAAAAGAATCGGATATGGATTCTTTGGGTGTTTGCCACAAAGGGCATTGAACCGTTTCCAGTAGCGAGTAGGACGAGTTGTATCGGATAGATGATTACAAGTTTTAACCCACTGGCGCAATTTGTAAGCAGAAACATAGTTGTGGACCGTGCGTAAAGTTCGTGATGAAGTCTTAGAGCTTCTGGATTCCTGGAACGAAGAAATTCGCGGTAAGATTGACGTGATCGACAGACTAAGGCTAGATACTTCAGATTTTGGGATATAAAGTACAGATGCCTGTTGAATTGAAGTGGTTATGAGAGCAGCCTGTTGTTAATACCAAGCACATCGCCTTCAGAGAATATCAGAAATACCTTGTTACTGGCTATAAGTATTTGCATTGTTTTTTATTGTTTGGTATGAGCAAAGCTTTGCGAAATATATTTCGCTTTTATGACAAGTAACAAATAACATTCTGTTTTCTGTAATCGGACACAATAATATTGTTGTAAACCTGTGAATCATCTGACAACAGTTACATAGATAGCAGTGCTTCCATCTATGTTTTATCTGTTACTCTTGTGTCTTAGCATATATGAACATAAGATAGCAGAACTGTTGCCTATGTAACTGTTGTCAGACGATTCACATTGTTACAACAATATTATTGTGACCGTTTACAAAAAGCATAGAACATTATTCGTTACTTGGCATAAGTGCCAAATATATTTCGCAAAGCTTTGCTCATATTAAACGATAAATACAAATGCAAATTCTCCCAGGTAGTGAGTTGTGGCTGATATGCTTGGAAGGCGATGTGCTTGGTGCTGACCTCTCAACATCGCACCTAACGGCCGCCAGAAAACGCAGCCACGTATTGTTACGGGAACATCTCGTTCAGACCGTAACACTATTCCTCCGTCTACCTACGCTGACTGCATGACTAAAGAACATCGGATTCGTTCTCGATCTCTCTGATGGGGAATAAACCCTCGATCCAAAGAAGCAACGAATTACTCCCAACGTTAGTTAGGCTATACCTCCAGCTGCCAGCCGTACTATGGATTGGACATCCACTTCTGCCAATAATCAAGAGCAGCAATATCAATCAGATCCTGTATACAACTTCTTACTAACAGACTATGATCCGAAGTATGACACTGTTCTTGCTGTTTTCCAGCAATTAACCAAGAATGTTCCTCGTTCTGAGATTCACAAAATTGTTAAGACACGCCGTGGCATCATTTTGAAATCCAGTAACCACGCATGTTCGTAACAAGACAACGTGTGAAATTTTTGGGACGAAAGCAAGGATTTCTACTTTGCAACTGAGTTCACACAATACTTCTCCTCCACCAAGGCTACCTTCGATGTTCTTTGTAGTTATTCGTGGTGTAGAACCTGATCGTACTGATGAGGAAATTTTGTTGAACTTCATTAGGAAGGAATACCTATAAAACGTTGTATTAGGATCAAGAACAACCAGCTGCCAACCTATCTCGTACGAGTACTAACTGATCAACAACAGTTGATTCATCAACTTCTCTCCAAGGGCGCCTATATATATATCGACGCCGATATAAGGTCGAGCCATCTCGCACGTCAGCACCTCTGCCTGTTCGATGCGAGAAGTGTCAACAGTATAATTCACACCCAACAGCAGAATGCACAAACATCAAATGTGGTTATTGTTCCCGCGAACATCCTACTAAAAACTGCCTAAACCTCCAAGAACCACCACGTTGTGATCGCTGTTCTGAGCGTCACCCAACATACAGCTATAAATGTAAAGCTAAGCCTCAGCCTGATCCAACTAAACCTGAACTTGTTGTTCCTACACGTTCGGTCGATGCACCAACTCCACCAGCAAATTCATTACGTCATCCAGTTATTGTAGAAGATATACTTCGTTTTCTCAATATTTCATACACAACATTTATCCATTTCTCCGCAACCATATTCTAACTCAAATAATGCACGCAGCCAAACTATTGTTTAATTTACAACTACATGCATCTTATTCCGGACCAACAGTGCATTTTTAAATCCAACTACTTGGAGTTGAATTATCCATATGTTTAATATGGATAATTCAACATATTCATTTATATTCTTTATCATTATGAGTTTCAACGTACTTTTTCTTAACATATGATTCCTGTTGACACATCAAGTACTCTTCACCCAGCTCCTTCAGGAAGAACAAATTACCTCATTTTCACTAAATGAAACTTACCATGCACCAAATTTAACGTGTTATATAGTATCATCTACTTCGCCACGACGCTCCAACAGGCCCACGTCTCTACGGAGGCACAGCTATTGGTATACGGCACAATCTTCCTTATCGTGCAGTTACGGTTCCACCTACACTTCACCTTCCCGAACACAACATCACGACGGTCTATTTTCGAGGCCGCACAGTTACCCTTGTCATCATTTACTATCGTCCAGGACGAGCTATCAACTATGATTTCTTCCGCCACATTGATTGCAATTTCAGGCATTACATTATCATGGCCGACCTAAATTTTCATAGTCGCTCACAACGTAAGAAGGACAACTTTTTAGATTTGTTCGGAATGAAATAGGAGCTGAATTTCATAATTTACCGAAAGCTACACGTCCTATCAGTAGCACTACTCCTGATTTTTTCTCTCTCAGTCCATCCATATATCTGTGCTAGACTCCATAGATAGCGACCATGTTCCCATCAAAGTCGAACTTCACTGTTGTAGCACTCAGACTAAGATCTCTCCTCAGAAGGTCTACTGCTTCCAAAGGGCAAACTGGGAGCAATCTTGTTCCGACTTAGACGCTGCCGTAACTTCATTCACTATGCTTAGCACACAATACGAACTCGATAGGACAATAACTGATCTAACTACAGCCCTTCAGGATGCAGCACAACGTTAAATTCCAACAAATGAAGTCCAGTTACATAAACCTACGCTACCTACGCAATACTAACCATTTATTATAGCCTCACGCAGAGCTTTCCGTGAATATCAAACTACGGGCAACCTTGAAGCGCTTCGCCAATACTCCTAATATACCTTGAAGTGCTTCTCCGGATAACTCATATCTATATCGTTGCGTTTAAGAAACGTCACTGGATCGGAACTTGCAACACACTTGCTAATGAAGCACATCCTAAAAAATATTGGAGCAAATTTTGTCAATTAACTGGTAGAGTTTCTCATATGCCATACTCCATCGTTCATAATCATCAAGCAGTCCTTAAGGATACAGACAAGGCCAATATATTTGCTTCTTATTTTCAAGTCATCTTTACCCCACTACCCGGTTGGTATACACCAAACCGCTTACAATCAGATATCAACCGACATACCGATGCAGCTTCTACTTCATTTCGACCATGTGCTGATCATACTTCAGAACCAAAAATACTCTAACCATGGCAATTCATCCCGAAACTATCAGTAATGCACTTATAGGCAAACGGAATACAGCAAAAGGCTTTGACGCTGTTACATATGTTCTCCTCAGACAGGCGCCTCGTTCTTATCTCCTTTTTCTTAGCAGTATCTATAGCTTTATTCTATGAACTGGATTTTTTCCGCTCGACTGGAAGTACTCCAAAGTTATTCTTTTCCCTAAACCAAAGAAACCTCCGTCAGATGTCACACCGTACCAATTCACCTCACAAGTTGTCTCTGCAAAATCTTGGAACGAATCCTTGTACGTCGCATGCACGACCATCTCAACTCACGTAACCTTCTTCCAATTCACCAAGCTGGATTTAGACCACACTTTAGTACTCTAGATCAATTATTGCGTCTCACCACAGCCATTTATAATCAGTTTAATACAGGTTTCCCTTCTTGCCTTGTAACGTTTGATCTAGAAAAGGCTTTTGACAAGGTTTGGCACCCTGGTTTACTATACAAACTTCGTAACTACCATCTACCAATCTCGTACATCCCATTCATACACTCCTTCTTAATAGGGCGATTAGCTTATATCTCGATCAATGGAACGCTATCTCATCCAATCTTCTTACACTCTAGGGTACCGCAAGGTTCATCACTGTCTCCTTTACTATACTTATTGTAGGTCGCCGATCTAGTCGTTCCTAATACTTCCATAATATTCCAGTTTGCGGATGACACTGCATTTTTCACAACTGCTCGCACAGTACGATCTCTTAATAAAACCATGCAAACAGCTATTGACGCATTCGTGCGTTGGTATCATATATGGAGGTTGAACATTAACTCTTGCAAAACACAAGCCATAGTTTTCTTGTCACGTAGACGCCGCTCTCGAGTACATCGAAATCCAAATCTACTTCGCCTTCAGGTTGATCTTACGCTTGTTCCCCTGTCAACTACTATTACGTAACTCGGTGTCATTCTCGGTGACACTCATCTTACCTGGACTCCACATCTTACCAAACTCATAAGCCAAGCACAAAACCGACTTAATCTTCTAAAATGGCTAGTTTGCACAACTTGTGGACTACGAGCACGTACCGTAATCAATACATATGAAACGTTCATCCGAAGTACGTTAACATACGGACATACAGCTTGGATATCTGCACCGTTAAAATTCTACCAAAAACTTGCTATCCTCGAGCACCATGCTATACACTTAATATATCGTACAAGTCTGCCGCATCGAACGAGATTACTTTATGAGATGATCGACTTTCCGAGTTTACTAAATCATCTTGAACAACTTCGTATACGTTATACCTGAAACGATTTGCTCAGCACCATCCCATGATGCTTGAAATTCTCCGCTACGACCGTGATAACGAAACACCGCCTCATTACGTTGATACTCCCCTTCATCACTTCATGACACTATATCATTTACAATTAGATAACGATATGCTGGACCCCGAAATCTTTGCAGTATATCGCCCGCAAGAACTTTCATCTCATATCTATCCATCATACGCACAGTAAGTACCTATTAACAAGGGCCTCCTCTGTCCTCATCAGTTCCTGAATCGCCCCAGGAACACAAGATAACTTCATTCGTCTGAACTAACATGACCTAGTGATGTGACGTCCTGAGCACTTCATTTCACCCATTCCATTAATTACATTTGCACCTTTATTTTTTGAGTTCACAAATTCCTCCATGCTTTGTGTTCATGTAATACCTGGCAATATTAATATATTCACTTATAGCACCTAAAACATTATCGTTCATGTATGTGTTTTTTGTATGTATGTGTGTCTATGATTAATATTAATATCATGAATAAATAAATGATAAATATGAAACCTCTTAGACCACCTACATTTCCTTCAATTCAATCAATCAAATTAATGCACTTACCCGAAGAAAGGGAACAACCCTTTAACTGGGATGACGGACAAAAAATACTTGGTGTTGATTCTCTTCGACCTTGAAAAGGCGTTTGATAAAGTTTGGCACCTAGGACTCACCTATAAACTTATCAAATTACGACTTCCTATTGTATATATCCAGCTTATCTTTCATTTCCTTACCTGTCGTTTTGCCTATGTTGCCATCAACGATCAGCTATCACGCCCGATCTTCTTGTTATCAGGCGTTCCATAGGGTTCGGCATTATCACCACTCCTCTATCTGCTTTTTGTCGCCGACTTTCCTGAACTACCTCCGAACATCTCTTTATTCCAATACGCCGATGATACTGCATTTCTTGCTCTCTGTCGCACAATAGCACAAATCAATCTTACTCTTCAGAAAGCAATTAATCGTTTCACGCACTGATGTCACACTTCGCAACTGACCATCAATGTCGCCAAGAAACAAGCCATCGTTTTCATTCCACCCCGCAAACGTACTAAGGTCCATCCGAATCCTTCCAAGCTATCCTTCCAAGTCAATGACGTACCGTTACATCCTAGCAAAACAGTTACCTATCTAGGCATCACTTTTGACCACCAAGTCACCTGGACACCACATCTTAATTCAGTCAAGGCATAAGCATATAACAGACTTAATCTTCTGAAACGTTTAACAGGTACCACATGGGGTCTCTCTTTGAATCTTGTTCTTAACACTTACAAAGTCTTTCTTAGGCCAGGATTGACCTACGGTTTTCCCGCCTAGATCTCTGCACCAATCTCATATTACGAAAAACTTGCCATTCTCGAACATCATGCATTTAGAATTGCCTTTCGCATCTCATTGCCTAGTCCTATAAAAGACCTCTATTCTCGTATTTCTTTTCTTATTCTCAAGTACCACCTAGAAGCCTTACGCTGCAAGTTCATTACCGACCGCTACACTCATCACCAGCCACTTCTCATTGATACCATTCATTAACTTACACTCCATCCCTACCGAGCACGCTATACTTATACACCTCTACATCTACTCTTCACGTTATATTATTACACATTACCTCCTAATCATCAAGCTCATGCACTCATAGAGGACTTTTGCATTCATGCACATCTACCTCATATTTCCATCTTATATTGCACAGTGATTTCCTCTGTTACTAGCAGGGCTTCCCCATGTCTCCATCAGCCTGGAGTCGCCCCTAGGCAGAAGTTAACTGCATTCGTTTAATTAACATCTTCCTATTGTTGTGACGCGTCTGCACCTCATTCCATCTATCATGCTCATAACATACTTTTCCTTCCCGAATAAATAGAATCTTCAAGCCTTTTATCTTCTCTTCACTTTCCTTCACTCATTGTCTTGTCCTCTCCATCACTATGCATCTTTTCAAATTTGTCCGTAAATATCTTCTTATACCCTGCTTATATTGTGCATTATAATCTTTGTACCGTACTATAATATTTGTATTGTATTCGTCATATGTCTGTTCCCAAATTTCTTCCACTACCGATGCCATAATGATAATGATCGCAAAGATCATAATTTCAATGTTTTTTTGCTTTAATAAATAAATAAATGTATATAATAAAAAACTATATAACCCAGTACTTTAGCCTTCCTTAGATCATCCACAAATAATCCATGCAACTACTTTTTCCTATAGCTTCTCATCCCTGAAAGACGGCATACCCCTCTTAGAGGTAGCTAGCTTTCAAGCTATCATTAATAAAAAAAAAACTTGGTCCTGAATTAACACACAAGTAACACGCTAAAGTGGTAGTCATTTTGTATTGTTTCAACACCTCATTTTTTACATTGTAGTTTGATTACTGTTCAAAGTGCTTATTTTCCAATTAAGATCATTCTCGAGCGAGACAGAATTATCGTGACGAGATTTGCGACAAGACTGGTTTTTCCAATAGAAACATTACTTTCATGAGACCGTTTTCGAGACGAGACATTCTCAACTCTTGTCTCGTGGGCACTTTCAGTTTCAATCCATCGCTAAGAACTACATATTTGAAACAGTATGACATACGAATCTCCCACACGGTCGGTAAGTATGTATTGCATTTCTTAGTACATTTTTTTTTTTTTTTACAATTTTCTTCATAAATCGCAAGTATATTTCAAATTAGTAGTGCCTGCATTCATACAGTTATGGCATTCCTTATCCCCTGGTTACATGTTAACAGGATTAATGTTATTCGATACTAAAGTATTTTTGTGATGTATAAAATCGAATTATGAACCCAGAAAATTACACATTCGAGAAATCTAGATTGTAGAAAATATTTACTGTCTGGAAAATTTTCGTGTCTCTTTGAGTTGAATGACAATTCACTTTACTGACTTAAAATGCATGTATAGATAGGATATTCTTGACGTTTTTTTTATCCTTATTGAACGAAAAATTATTTTGTTTACACTTAATTGTTAGCAAGGCATGAAAAGAATCCATATATTATAACTAAACTAACTAAAAAACTAACTCTATGACCTATGGAACCCGGAGGTTCAGTACCGCGTTCACAAAAGCTCTCCACTGACTTCTATCCTTAGCTAATTGGATCCAGTTTCTACTTTGTATTCCTATCTCAGCGAGATCCATCTTAATATTATCCTCTCATCTGCGCCTAGGTCTTCCTAATGGTCGTTTTCCTATGGGCCTACCAGTCAAGACTTTGAAAGCGTTTCTACTTTCTTCCATTCTAGCTACATGACCTGCCCTCCTAGACTTGACGACCCTAACAATGTTGGGTAAACCGTATAAACTATGTAGTTCATCGTTATGAAGCTTTCGCCATTCCCCATTCTCGTTCCTCTTGGGTCCGAATATTCGTCTCAGGATCCTGTTCACAAATACTTTCAGTCTATGTTCTTCCCTCAGAGTAAGCGACCATGTTTCGCAACCATACAGAACAACAGGCATGATTATCGTTTTATATATTTTAAGCTTCAAATTCCTCGACAGAATTCGCGACGACAAGAGATTTTGAACCGAATAGTAACACGAATTCCCTGCTTTTAGTCGACATTTAATTTCTTCGTGAATATGATTTTCGTCTGTTAATATTGATCCTAAATATTTGAAAGTATCCACTTTATCAAAAGTATTATTAATATTTCAACGCCTCCACAATTTGCCGTATTACGGTCCCGACGCACTTCCATGTATTTAGTTTTCTCTGCATTTACTTCTAAACCCATGTCCCTGCAAGCGTTTAATAAGATCTCTGCACTTATTTCTACTGTTCTCCTATCATCCCCCATTAAATTTACATCATCAGCATATGCCATAACCTGGTGAATGCCGTTCAACTCTAGGCCCTGGTTGCTATCTTTGATTTTCCTTATGGCGTATTCCAGCACAAAGTTAAATAATAATGGCGACAACGCATCTCCTTGTTTCAGGTCATTTTCGACGTGGAACCTCGTGGACAAAAATTTTCCTACCCGGACTTTACTTCGGGATTCACTTAAACATATCTTAATTAATCTAATTAGCTTTCTCGGTATTCCAAGCTCTGTAAGAACGTTGTATAATGTTTCTCTCCTAACCGAGTCGTAAGCCTTTCTAAAATCAATAAATAGTTGATGTACCGGGGTATTGTATTCCCACTTCTTTTCGAGTATTTGGCGAATGGTAAATATCTGGTCGATAGTTGATCGATTTCGTATAAATCCGCACTGATAATCTCCAATAATTTCATCTGCGTATGGGGTCAATCTTAAAACCTATAGGAGAAGGGTTAAGTTCAAATACATTTCAAACCAGCATTTTTTTTTAAATAAAGAAACAATTTGTTGAAATAATCCGTATGTTTTTCGTATTGATGTAGAAATGCAAAGTTGAGTTTATTGAACCTGGGTAATTAATAATTTAATATTTGCTTCCAATTCTGAACAGAAGGTTGTATGGAAGAACAAATGAAGAAGTTGAGGAGGAGCAATTCGGGTTCAGTATAGGTAAGGACACAAGAGACGCAATTAGCTTATGGAGGGTGATCAGTGAAAGGTTTATAGAAAAAGGGAAAGAGGTATATGTAGTATTTATTGATCTAGAAAAGGCTTTTGACTGCGTGAATTGGGAATTGTTGTTGGAAGTTCTAAAGAAGATTAGGTTGGAATGGAAAGATCGAAGACTCATAAGATACTTACATATGAACCAATAAGTAAGTGTAAGAATAGAGGAGGAAATGACAGAGGGGAGTGCAATTGGAAGGTCCGACAGTGATGCTGTCTCTCGCCTACATTATTTAATATTATCTATCTAGAAGAGGTAGTGAAAATGAGCCTACAAAATGAAGCAGCATTTCTGTAAGAGGTAGAATGATTAGGTATATACGGGTTGCAGATGACATGGCGCTTGTTGCAGAATCTGAAGAGAAAATCAATAAGATGTTAGAAAACTTGAGGAAGTGCTGTGAAGAATATAGGATGAAAATAAATGTTAGTAAGACAAAGGCCATGGTGATTGGAACGAATGAGTAAGTTTCAAATATAGAAGCAGAAAGTGAGAAAATAGAAGTTTTTGATGCCTGGGCAGTATTATTAGTAATGATATGAAGTGTGAACGTGACATAAAAGCAAAGATAGGAATGGCGAAATAAGTCTTTAGAAAGAAGAAAATACTATTTTGCTGAACCTTGAACAAAGAGTTGAGAAAAATATTCAGAAGATGCTTCGGGTGGAGTATTGTGCTGTATGTGTCAGAAACATGGACATTACGCAAAAACGAAGAGAAATGACTAGAAGGTTTCGAAATGTGGATGTGGAGAAGAATGGAGAGAATTAACTAGGTCGAGCGGAAAACGAATGAGAGGATGTTAGAAATTGTGGGAGAGAAAAAAAAGCTGGTAGAAATATTTTCTAAGTAGGAACGGTATCATGAAGGACGTTTTAGATGGTATGGTAGCAGGAAAGAGAAGGAGGGAGCGAAGGAGACTACAATTAATGGACGATACCAAAACACAAAAATCATACGAAAAGACGAAGAGGTTAGCGGAAACTTTTGGAGCATGAAAGCTTCTCAGTTGCAGCAAATGACCTGTCAATAATGGCAGAATACCTATGATGATGATAACATTATTACTCGATAAATAAAAATACATAAATAATTGGGGTTAATGATTGTAGCTCAAATTGTGTGCTCAACTGAATCTCGAGTAATACAATTTTAAAGATATTATATGCGAAATCTTTCTTACCTGATGTGCCTTTCGGTCTAAGTATTCAGGTTTAGACGATTAGTTTACATGAATGAAATTCAAGTGTGTTTCGCTTCTTAATATCTGCTCATTTTAGACGATTGTGTAATTTATTTAATCTCCTAGATAAAGCCAGTTATTTCTAGCTCTTCCCGCTGATCTAGTGAGCTGAATTTTTTTGCTGATGTGGTGTCCCTGTTGTCGAGAAATCTGAGGCGATGGGATTATGATCATGAGGCGAAACTCATTTGGGGTTCGAGTCCGTCTGAACTGTCGTCGAAGTTTCTGTATTCGTATCCTTGTGAATTGGATTTAGGAGATAAGAGATAGCAGGTTAATTAAAAGACCATAGAGACAATTGTCTCAGTTAGAGTATGTTTTCTTTTAAAGTGGCTGGGCTCGTTAGTTTGGTGCGTGTGATCTCAGGTTTGGTTTCCAGTGGAAGAACATTGAACGCATTAAGGTGGTTCGGATTACACCTTAAAACTATTAAGTCCATGTCTCATATACCTTCGGTGCGCAAAATTTCAATAAACAAGCAACTGTTTTTCTTTTTCTCAATAAGTTCACATTTTTCAAGAACTTAATACATACCTCATTCTCTTCAGTGAACTCCAACCATAAAGGATTGAATTCACACGAATTACAGAGTAAAATTATTTTTTAACTACTGGGTTGAAGAACAACTTTGAAGAATGATATTTCCGAAATTCTAACGAAATTATTCTCACGTTAACGACTTTGCAAATTCAGAAAGCAGAGTTTTGAATTGTTTCAAATGGTTTTCGTTATTATTTGCTACTAAACGAAGAATGGGCACATTTAAGAGTTCTTTCAAAGTAAAGGTTTTCCGCTAATGCTAGATGAAAATGAATCCTACAGTGAAGTACATTTAGTTAATAGGACTAATAATAATAATAACGCAAAAAATGATACTACTATGATACTCATAAATTAGTGACAAACAGTTTGCATGTTGCTCGTTAGTCAGCTATGCTTTGACGATTTCTTGCAGAAACAAAGTAGAGATTTCATTAACTTGTGTTTATGGGTAAATAAATAACACTTGATTTCTATGTTGTCTCCAGTTAGAACAAAGAAAAGGAAAAGCAATACGAATGAAGGAATTTTAATGCAAAATAAATTAAAAAGCATGAAGTTACTGCTGCATACCTACGAACATCTATGCAGTTTGGCTGCAAATGAATGTTGTAAAGAAACGTACTTTCTGACTCAAATGAAAAATAAAAGAGGTTTACAGGAATTTTAGAACGAAGATAAAAACATCATTCGTTACAGCCAAGAAAAGTTGTGATAAATTTTACAAGATAATTATGGCCAAAGGCTTTAGTTTGTTTTAAGTTATATATGTATTAAAAAAATTGAATTTAACGTAAGGTTTTCTTTTGTGATAACACAGAGTGAAAAGTCAATGAATCAAAATGATGGAATTTATTACCCAACATTAGTTAACATAGATTTTTTTGTATATATTACTAAACAATGTTGTTACTGTTATGTATGACTGCCTTACGTCATAAAATTGTTAACATTCTTCATCCTTTAACGAGAAGGTAAATAAAGCTTACCATCACAACCTTCTATTTTTAGAAATCAATTACGAAATACACACTTACATATATTTTTCAAACTGTAGAGTATATTTCACTGGGAAATTCCAGGATATTTGCAAAGGTGTAACAAATTGTATTATGAACCCTACCATAATTGTCCTATGGTATAGTAGATACAGTGCTCACTTTTGGTGCACGAGATCCCAGATTCAGTTACCGGTAAGGGATGCCAAACTACAAGAAACACACTGTATTATCACGGTTCTATTCTGTCTGTAGAAAAAATAAATAAAAAGACATTAACATTTCGTACAATAAAAATTGTATTTACAATTACTATTCTAGTTGTAATCAGATTAATTTGTAGATCATAAATGCATTTAAAATCATTAATTTCATAATAATTGTCTTATTAACACACTACTTATTAGTACTAAGTTATTATATTCTCATGAATATTATTTTCCTAAATATAGTAAAACCTATCTATGTTGGCCATCATCGGTTCCATTGAAAAATGGCCAACTTACAGAAAATAAAGGGTTATTAGTGTCTTTCTAAAATAGAATTTATTGTATTACTTGATTGTAAAATTCTAAGCAATGGCACGACAGCTACTGTACCTTTAAATAATTAACAGTATTTCTTTTATTCTTTTTAGCACATATGCACATTCTAATTTTACAGTTCTTATATATTATCGTCTACTTCTTGTTAATGAGCTACAAGTATTTCCCTCGGAGCAAAAGATGTTTTGAGTCGCTACATTTCGACAAATCGTCAGGTGTCAATAGTTGATAATTGAGATGGTTAGCTTTAACCTTGAGGATTTTCCGGAATTACTAAAGCTCCCTACTGATGAAAGAAACCGATACCTAAGGGTGTTTACCAAAGCGGAGAGGGTAAACAAATACGTACAACCATTTCCTGAATTCTTGTAGTGCTTTTTCTTATTCACATCTTCCTCCACTACCTCTTAATCAGGGTAGTGTTCTGACCATTGATCTCCAAGAACAAATCGGGGAATCCATGCTTCTTTTTCTCCAGTCACAAATATAGAACTTTTGTCTCTCATACGGGAATACGAAAGAGTTACGAAAGATAAGAAACAATATTTTGTGTGGCCAAGAAAAGCAGGTAAATTTATCATTATCATTGTGACAGTTGCCTCATATTCATTTCTATTTAATTTTAAATAAATTATTTTAATTCAATTATGCATATGATTAAAACCACTTTAGCGAATGTCATTTTACATTTTGTGTGTTTAAAAAGCAAAGGGAACTGAAATACCGTTCTTTATTTTTTTCCCTATCCAAGAGTAAGATGTTTTCTTTTTATTCTGTATACCTATCATTGCGGCAAGGACATTTAAACTCCCCTTCTTTTGTCCCAATAACAATACTCGCTCAATGTCTGAAGCTACACAAGACCACACATACAGAGGACCCTTCGTGAACCCAGAGAAAGAAACATGAGAGCTTTTAACATATCTCTGTGAAAGAGGAGAAAAATATTAAAATCTGGTCAAATTGAATAGAATTTTAGTACAAATTAATCTCTATGAATTTGTGAAACACACATCTCCGTCAGAATGTCTCCATGTAGAACTTAAATACAATTTTCACACAGATTTGTAAATTGGTCCAAGAGCCCGAACCAGACGGGACGTCTCCAAATGAACTTCCATAAAAATTCTAGATACAACTTGCGGAATTTAAAGAAATCACGTACTTTGGAGAGACGGCGCTAGAGCACCGTAAATGGGCTGATACAAATAAAATAAAATTGAGGACACCAAAATAATTTGACGAATGAGAGAAAAGCGAGGAAATCAAAAAACGCAGTTAGAGGCGTGTCCTAAAACATTGGCGAGTTGAGAATTCAAAATTCCAAATCAGTAGTAGTTAGATGGAGACCGGGAACAAGTGTCTTACAAACAAAACTTTGGTCATACACAAAAACTCCACACACTACACTCATATATATATATATATATATATATATATATATATATATATATATATATACAACACACAGCAACAACAACTGTGATGAATAGCTAACTTAGAAAACAGCCCAGTGCACGATTTTTTTTGGCAACATTAAGTCATACGTAAATTTTCTTGATCCGGAACGCTAAACTTCGAAAAACTTTGAAGGATTCATATACATTTTGTGTGGGTGAGACATACTCATGTATAAACATATATCTGCAAACACTCCAGACAATGGATATGTTTAGCGAAGATTAGTAGTCAAAAAAACAAACTTAAAAGTTGATTGCATTCTTGAGGAAAGCACTTAGACTAATCTTAATCATATACTATTAGATATCATTTATAATGAACACTTCTTAAAAACACTTCAAAACAAAATAAAATTAATGCGCGTAACACTACACCCGACCTTGAAGCAGTGATGGTGGTGCAGTGTAATATTTGACAGTGCTGGTGTAAAAAGTGCTGGATCGAAAAAGCCCTGTTTCGATGGAGAGGGACCAACCACAGCGCGTCGCCCCTGGCAGTTTAGGAGGAAGTCACAGGAGAAGTCCGAGGAGAGAACTCAGGACCCAGGACATTCGTCGCGCAGGCACGAAACAAGGAAACGTAAGGATCTCTGTGTATGTATGGTCAGCGCAGTGGCAAGTGGCAATGAAAGGTTGGACCCACGTAAATTATATTATTATTATTATTATTATTATTATTATTATTATTATTATTATTATTATTATTATTATTATTATTATTATTTTGCGCTCAAAGGCTGATTCTCAGCATTAAATAAAGAAGCAAGACATTCCCTGCAGAAATTAAAGCCGGAAATAGTTGATATTTCAAAACATGATTTTATCGCATTGAGAACACTAGTTAACAAATTTAAACTTTTTGTTTGTTACATGAGAAAAATCACCTGATCTTAAAGAAACTTTTTGTGCTGAATTCGAATATGCACTCGGTTTCTCTCCATCACGTACAGTTTTCCCGTAACAGAGGGATTTTCGGGAAATTCCCTCAAAAATTTCCCTTTTTCAGATATTTTATTCCCCTAGCTCCTGTCCCCTTACATATAGTAACATAGAAATTATACCTAAGTATACCTTGATTTATATTTAATAAACCCTAAAAGTTTCGTAAAAATCGCTTTGTTCTTTCTAGAGAAATAAATATATTTGTATGTATACTGTGTGCACTGTTTATTGCACCTGATAGTAATGCTTTCAGATCTCCTGAGTTGGGGTAAAAACGATTTGCTTTATTACTACAAACACAGATATAAAAATGAATATTTACAATAGTCAACAACACACTTGTATTGCTCTCTGTAAATTAGAAACGTGTATAAAAATAGAATGTACTTCCAACGTATATTTTTTTAAACGTACAGTATATGTATATCTTAATACATATATATACAATTCTCCAAGTTTTTTCGTTTTGTTCATGAAATGGTTATCAATTTTCAAGGCATGAAAAGGCATGTTCAATTTTCAAGCTATTTCTCAATGCAAGATAATGTGTGCGTATGTACGGATATAAATGGGTTGATGGCGGAGCTAGGAATTCCTTACGTTCCAGAAGAATGGAGGTTATTTATCGACGCGTCAAAGGTCAGCCTTAAAGCTGTCCTTTTACATAATGGAAATAAAAAACCTTCTATACCACTTGCGCACTCAGTGAAGATTAAGGAATCCTATGACACCATGTCAACTTTGCTAAATCTTATAAATTACAAGGACCATTGTTGGCAAATATGTTGTGATCTCAAGGTAGTTGGTATTTTATTAGGACTGCAGTGCGGTTACACGAAGTACCAATGTTTTTTATGTTTATGGGATAGCCGAGCTGATGACAAACATTATGAAGTGAAGGAATGGGGACCTAGAGTGAATTACGTACCTGGAGAATGCAACGTCAAATACGCTCCTTTGGTAGATCCTAATAAGATATTACTACCGCCACTTCATATCAAGTTAGGACTTATGAAAAACTTTGTCAAAGCCATGGACACATCTGGTGAAGGTTTCAAGTATTTGCGAGATAAGTTCCCTAACCTGAGTGATGCTAAGATTTCAGCGGGAGTGTTTATTGGTCCCCAAATTAGGAAATTAATGCTTGATGATAGCTTTGACAGCAAGTTAAACAGTGCTGAGCTAGCTGCCTGGACAGCATTTAAGTGTGTTGTGCGCAACTTTCTGGGCAATAACAAAGCTGAGAGTTACACAGAAATCGTACAGGACATGATACAGAAATACAAAGAGTTGGGTTGTAGGATGTCTTTAAAAATCCACTTTTTGCACTCTCACCTCAGCTTCTTTCCTGCTAACCTAGGTGCTCTCAGCGACGAACAGGGGGAAAGATTCCACCAAGATATAATGGCAATCTAGAAAAGGTACCAGGGACGATGGGATCCATCAATGATGGGGGACTATTGTTGGGGTCTTGTTAGAGAATGCAACATTTCTTACAAAAGAAGGAAGTAGTGTACGTTTTTGTAACCCAATGGAAGTTTCATATATTGTGATAGTTTTGATTGTCTTTTCATGACCTTTTGGTACATTTGTATTATTGTTTATTGTAAATTGTCACACTTGTAAATTATATTGTATTATATTTTATATATGTGTTTCTGGTAATAAAGCAAAACGTTTTACCTCAACTTAAGAGATCTGAAAGCATTACTATAAGGTGCAATAAACAGTACACACAGTATACATACAAACATATTTATTTCTCTAGAAAGAATAAAGCGATTATTACGAAACTTGGAGGGTTTGTTAAATATGAATCAAAGTATACTTAGGTATAATTTCTATGTTAGTATATGCAAGAGGACAAGATCTTGGGGTGTAAAATAAACGAAAAGGGAAATTTTTGAGGGATTTTTCCGAAAATCCCTCTGTTACGGGAAAATCGTACGTGATGGAGAAAAACCGAGTGCATATTCGAATTCAGCGGAAAAACTTCCTTTAAGAACAGGTATTTTCTTTTATGTAACAAAACCTTTGTTAACTAGTGGAATAGGTGCTTTAATGCGAACTTTAGCTATCAAAGATTAGAATTTTTACCTTAAAGTAGGCTTACAGTGAACTATAGAGACACTTTAGTAATTTTATTTCTATATATTATGTGATATTAGTGACCACATAGTTCTCAATAAAGACAGATTAATTCCCATAATTTTTCCTCTTGTCAATTATGATTCATAATTGTGGATAAGTGGATAAAGAAAGAGAAACCAAATGTAAACAAAATGACATGTAGATTTTTAGTAGTTCGAATTGCAAATTTTAGATAAAAGAAGGCAATCTATGTATTTAATTTAGAATATTTAAACTTGCATGAAGTGAATTTGCGTCATTTACGCTATTGGAAGGCACTCTTTGAATGTAAGATAATTAGAAACAAAGCTGGATATATTTTCTAGTGTATTGTTTAAAATTGTATAAAGTCACTATGTTTGTAAAGTTATTCATCTAGGAGTTGGTAACTAAATTAATTTGTTTCAATCTGCTAATAGGTGTTTAACGAACGATCTGTCGTTATGTCTCAATAAAAGTATTTTATGTAGAGAGCTCAAAGGTTAATTAGTGATTGGGAAAACGTAAATAATCTCACGATCAGCCATTTTTGTGTTAGAGATACAAAATCCGTCAATAAAACAGAACAGATATATTTTTGTCACGAAGAATACATTTTGGCTAACAACCATAAAGTAGGCTAAGCAAAGCCGCATATAATGTATCATTCTGATCCTCTAAACAATGGAGCGATCGGAAGTCTATGCGCATAGATCACACTAATGACGACACAGTACGGCTATATGCATATGCTAATGATGCAACATAAGGAATATAGACACATTTGTCAGAGAATCTCTTAAAAAACGTCTTTGCATTTAATATGAATAGTTGAGTATTAATTGTATTCTGTGTACGTATGCATGCCTATATTTATGATTTATCTATATATATTTGTGTCTTGGTATATTTCTATATTCGCTACTATGTGTTTATATATATGTTATGCATGGTTAAATAACAATACTACTCGCATTGATAATATGTATGTATGGCGTATTCTTGTTATTTATGTTGATATCAAATTTTATATCTGATGTAACTATCTCCTAATCTCAGTGAGGATTAGAAGTCAGGTATAGCCTTAATTAGTTTTCTTAGGTCATTCCATATTTCTTTGAAAATTTTCTCACTAAATCTTAAATCAGACTCATGACTTATTCCAACTTATTTCAACTTATTTCGACTTATTTTACCTTATCCATGGATTCTACGTAGATTATTCCACTTATTTTTTTTTACACAACCTAAATCGTAGGTATTTAAAGTCAGATCCCATCAAACTATATAAATCTTAAATTCAATATTTTTGGAAATGTCATTAGTCATAAAATATCAAAGTAATTAGTAGCTGATCAAAGTTAATCGTATGTTTGTTGTCCAGTGTCACGTGAATAAGTATTTCAAATGTAAGGTTGCAAATTAACGAGTTTTGTATTGTACATAATTATAAGAGCTCATTATGTAAGGATAAACAATCATAAATTTCATGTAGGACTGGTTATGAACATCGGTTTCATTAGTTTGTTTGTGTGTCAGGTTACTTATAATAATTCATTCAAGCTATAGGTCAAGAAAGAAAACAGAAATGTAATTTACTCAAATTGATTTTGGTGCTGAGGCCTTATGCCTTATTCTTCATATCTGTATCATAAAATTCCAGATTCAGTGTTAGTTTTGGTCATACTTGATTTTTTTTTATTTTTAAACATTTTTGTTTGTTTTTACTCATTAAATCTTTTATTATATTGTTAACCTAAATTCGTGAACTTTTTCTTTCATGAACAAATTTTATCCCTAAAATCAAAAATAACATTTTTTAAAGAGTCTATTAGGCTAAACTAATAAGGCAATAAAGTCAATTTTCTAATTCTATCTACCATGAACTGAATTGAACTGATTTTCATGGCTTTCAATCAAAATTTTTAAATTTAAAATATGTTTATTTCTTCTATTATTATTATTATTATTATTATTATTATTATTATTATTATTATTATTATTATTATTATTATTATTATTATTATTATTATTATTATTATTATTATCTGATTTTCATGGAAAATGAAAATCAGTCTAGTTCGTCCCTACAAACCAGAAATTAGAGCAAAAATTCCTTTTCAGCATTGCAACATGTGAATACACGGATACAGGTGCGAATAAAATAAATTTTCATTTGCTCTCACGGTTTAGGGTATCTTATTTCCCTAAAGCCCTGGGATACCGCGGGGAGATAGATTTCCATTACCGTGAAATCAGTCTTCATCGAGTCATAAACATCTTATTTCGAAGAACGGAGACTTCAACGGTGGGACACATGACAAATTGTGGCACCCGGAACACGAACCTAACACCCCACTCATTTTTCTTAAATTCTACCTGGCTGCCTGAACAGAAAAGCTCTCGTTATATTTTTAAATTTTCACAAATATGGCGCCCGAACAAACTATTTCTATTTTTAAATTTTTACATCATCATAGGGTAAACATTGTTTCAATGCGGCCAACTTCCAAGATAGACAAGTGACCAACTTACGAGAGTAGTAAATAACGAATGTCTTATGGGAAAATGCAGGTTCGAGACGAAGCAGGCTATTATATAAGATGAGCAGATGGCCAACTTAGAGAAGTGGCCAAGTTGACAGGTTTTACTGTATTCTGTAGCTTGAATTTTTTTAAAGATATTAGTTTTTGGATATATCTGACAAATCATTTGCAGTCGTGTTCAGATGGTGTTAATTTTGATGTCGTTACCAGAAAAGATTTTTAAGAAAGACTTCTTTTGCACTTTTCCCTATACATAACTAATTTTTTGGTGCTATAAGTGGTTTATGATATATGTAAAAGTTTGTGTGATGCATATTCTGAATCTATTACCTAATGTTTGTTTAGGAGTTAAATTCTTTTTAATATCTAGGCTATTGGAGAGGAGTATCCACAACTTAACGTGGAATCCGAACCGACCACATTTTCCCCTGTTTGCAAATCGATCCCCAGCATAAAAATTACAGTTATATATAATTTCAATATTGCAATATCAACCAAATATCAACAAATCATTTTGAAAACCAACTGTCTTCTTCTATGTGTCTGGTGCATATCGTCTTAGCGCTTGATTTCTTAGTGAGAGTTATACAAAAAGGCGAAAACTTAGTCTGGAGGAAAAACCCTACTTTTGGACCAAACCAAAAACTTCAGTATGTCAAATGTTTTTCAGAGGTTTTTACCTCATTTGAGGGTGCTGAATCTGAATCTGCCGGGTGTACAAATGTACGCCTTGAGCATTTTGAGTAATTCAAGATGGCGACCAATATGGCGGCTATAAAAGTGATAGGAATATTTTTGTATATTTTATCAAGATGGGTATCAAATTATATGTTTTTTGGGTTGCAGATTCCAATAATAATGTAAAAATGTTATGAAATTGATACAAATCGAGATATTCAATATGGAGCCCAATATGGCGGCTGCAAAAGAAGTTTATGTTGTCATTTCTGAAACCTATTTTTGAAGAAAATATTTACTGACATGAGTAATAATAAATCGTAAATATTTTAATTTTGTGCTCACAGATGGCAGCATTTTCATAGAATTTAGGAAAATATCTCAGAAACAAAGTAAGAGATATTTAAAAGAAAATGTTATGCATTTAGTTTTACCAAAATAGTAGTTATACTCCATAAATCTGTCTGGTACTCATGTCTAGTAGTGGCCTACAACAAACAATGGACTCTGCTTTTGGAGGTACCAGCAGAATGTTGTCAGGTAAAACGTTTCCTCAGAGTATGAGAGCATTACGTCTGGTTGTTGAAGAATTACTTCGACCACTTATCTCTAGTACATCTTCATAACTATGATGATATGATGGCATTACTGAAAGAAAGAGCAAAGAGCAGCCGAACCTGCAAACTTTGGTTGGATTTTGTCATTAAACCTGTTTTCATTATGATGCTTTACTTAATGCAGAGAGAGAAAGTGATCTTCCGTTACATTTAGTTGCCGTAAGGTTGATGTTACCATATTTTTTTCTGCTGGTCACGTTAATTACGCTAGATACGGTCTTCTTTATCTGCGGTCAATGGAGCGACTTCCAAGTGAAATACTAGAACGATTTATGAAAGGCGAACATGTTCTGCGTCAAAAACCAGGCATCTGGAATGCTATATGGTCAGACACGTTCATTGAGAATACATTTATACGTTATGGCCATGGACCAGGATAAATAATCGGACTTACACTAAATCCATCAGCAGTGAAGCGATGGGCTTTCAGCCTTCACACCTGCAGTCGTTTAGTAAATGACCTTTATGTTATGAGAGATGCTGGACGAGATATGGAAATAGCTAAGCATACGGAAGAAATGCCATCTCGAGTAAAAGAAGATGCTGCAGACCGAATTAAGTTAAAGGAAAAGCTGTCTCATTGTATAGATCCTCTGAAGACCGATGATCATCTAAAAGCTATTGTGAATATTGTGACAGGGAAAATTTGTTCCCAGAAAGTGAATGTTGATAATGCTGTTGAGATAGGTGAGAAGGCGTTGTGTTCTTACGAAGAAAAACTACCAACTGGTTTTCACGATCCAATCTCAACAACAGTTCGCAATGTTTCCTGCGATGAAGTCAAAAGAACAACTAGTATTGGTGTCATTGACACAAAACTCTTGTAAACGCGTGCAATGTATCTCATATCTACAAGAGATGTTGATGCTAAAGGAGTGATTTCATATGAGCTTTCCGCTGTCCCCACACCTTTGTTTGATGAATATGGGACTCCCAGGTTCTGCAAAAGTAAGTCAAAACTGAAACAAATATTACAGGTAGAGAAGTCTATGAGATCGTACAAGCACGAAGATGTTATCATTGATGGTTGTGCTGTTTTGTGGGTGATCAACTGGTCATCTAACGGAACTGTTCTTGACTTCATAAAATTGTATCGGTCATATGTGCTTGAAAAATTGAATAAATGCAACGTGTACCTGATACCGGTATTTGACAAATACAAGGAGTACAGCACCAAAGGAGGAATAAGAAGCGTCAGAACAGGATCAACATGTAGCAGTTATCATAAATTGTCTTTCACGTCCTTGCCCTCCCAACAAGTTGTGCTGAATGTTACGAAGAATAAGGTACAACTAGTACAGCTGATCTGCAAGTATCTAATGACACAAGCGTTGCCATCAAATTCCACCAAAAGCCTATTCATCACTGGACCTGACGATGTTACAACAGAAATAACTGCTGATTGTATCAAGGAACGTCCAGATATGTAAAACACTCACGAAGAGGCTGATGTCACAATTATCACACAAGTAGTGATGGTAGCCAATCAGCTGGATAAAAATTGTACAATAAATGTAATTAGTGATGGCTTGGATGTTCTTCTCCTCCTGATGCATCACTACCACATACAAAAGCTTACTTGTAACATTTTTATGGAGGCAACTCAAAGTCAGAGAGGAGTTATTGACATTGGATTGTCTGTGTCCGAACACCGTGATATTGTTTCAAATTTACTAGCACTTCATTCTCTTTCTGGCTGCGATACAGTTCCTAGTCTTTATGGCAATGGAAACCAGAAGGCTATGAAAGTACTACAAAGTGGGAAGGAGCTTCAAAAGCTTGAAAATAAGACATCACTACTTGAAGATGTGATTCAGGAGGCAACTGAGTTTATAGCTTCTTGCTATGGTAGTAGGATAACTGGCCCTACAATGTCTGATGTCAGAAGAGATGTCTGGCTGAAGAAATTGTCAAAGAAGACTGCCATACATATGCCGAAATTGAAGAGCTTGCCATCAACTACGGAGGCATTCTCTGAAAATGTAAAAAGAGCTCATTTCCAGGCTTGTATTTGCAAACAAGCAGATAAACAAGACCCACCAGACATGGATCCGACACATTTTGGGTAGTATCGTGATGAGCTGAACAAAACATTGGAACCAGTTACTGTACCACCGGGAAATGTGGTGGCACTGAAAGACATCTTGAAGATGGTGAATTGCGGCTGTTCTTCTGAAAACATGTGTAAAGGACGTTGTGACTGTGTGGCAAATCATAATAGCTGCACTGACTTCTGCAACTGTGAAGCCTCTAAACGATGCCAGAATATCTTTACACGTCAAAATACTAGGAATCTAGAAGACGAAAACATGGATACTTCTTCTGACGAAGACTGACAAGTGACTGATCTGTGATATTTATTATTTTGTTGCTGAGTAACTTAGAAACATCGGCATTTTGTATTGTAAATGTACATATTTCGCATTAATGTGGCCAGCAACATAATTCTTGATTAAGAAAACGTCCAGGAAAAAATATATAAGAAAATCTTCAAACGTAAGCTTGTGTTGTTTGTTTTCTTTTGCACACAGAAAGGAATGGTTTTGTAAATAAATATAGAGAAGCCCAAAATGTGGAAAAAAATGTTCCGGGGCACAAACAAGGTGAGTTGCGGTGACGGAGAAAGCATCAACACCCAATCCAAAATTTCAGTGTATCAGATATTGTTCTTAGTATGTACCTAGCTCGAGGGTCGCGAATTTGAATATTCCATATTGAATATATTGATTTCGATCAATTTCATAAGATTTTTGAAGTAACTATTGAAATCTGCAACCCAAAAAAAACATATAATTCGATACCCATGTCGATACAATACTCCAAAAATATTCTTGTCAATTTTACGGCCGCCATATTGGGTGCCATATTGAATATCTCTATTTGTACCAATTTCGTAACATTGACATTATTATTCAAATCTGCAACCCAAAAACATATAATTTGATACCCATCTTGATAAAATATACAAAAATATTCCTATCAATTTTACAGTAACCATCTTGGCCGCCATCTCGAATTACTCAAAACGCTCAAGGTGTACATTTGTATACCTGGCAGATTCAGATTCAGCACCCTCAAATTAGGTAAAAGCCACCGAGAAGCATTAGACATACTGAAATTTTTAGTTTCGATGGATTTCCTCCAGACTAACTATTCCACTTTGAACTGTAAGTTGATTAACTGGCTGACAACAAAGATCATTTACATAAATGCATAAACCTAAGAACTCTTGGTCTTCACTTCCTCAGGGCCTCCAATATTATAACTATACGTATAGTGACTTCGCTTCCACAGTGTTAAGAAGTCTTTTTTAAAAATATGTTTTGTACGCATTACATTTCATAGAAGTAAGACCAAATGCCTTGTATTTAACAGGTAACCAATTTTTATTATTAGTCTATAAATAGAAAGTTACATAGAAATAATTTCTCTTTTAAAATACAGAAACTTGAGCGAACTATATTACTTTCAATAAAGTAGTGATTTCCAGCGGCGTAGCGTAAGTAAACGTCGGTATGCTAATGTTAATAAGAAAAAGATACGTATTACATTGTATGTAAATTGTTTGCTTGTAATTATCACAATTATTTCCACTGCAATCTTCCGGATGTGCTCTCTCGCCTTACTTTGACAAGCGGAACCTACGCATGCGCGTCACTCAGATGCACATTTTCTGTCTTTCCTCTTGTCCTATGCTATGCTCCTTGGGCATCCAGGCCTACTGCAAGCAACAGGGTTTTCGTCTGCTTTCTGTCTAGTTGAGTTGATTTTGAGTTTAACGTCCCGTTCAGCAGCGAGGCTATATGAGACGTGGACCTACTGATTAACGTGGAATCCGAACCACATGAGCTCCCGCCGGGAATCGAACCCTGGCTCCCACGCCAAAGGCGCGTACGCTAACCACTTAGCCACGGAGTAGCTCTGCTTTCTGTCGAATACGCATGCCCAACTACTTGCTTTCTTACTCTCTTCATCCCTTCCAACTCTACATTTTGCTTCAGATATACGCTGGCGTATTTCCAACTCTATATATCTTGAACTAAGTTTCTGTACAGTACTATAGTTTCTGTACAGAACATACGAGCGCTAACATCAAGGAGATAGAACAAACAGAAATGGTTAATTCAATGCCTTTTTGAAGAATGCCGGTTTTGTAAATAATAGTATAAAAATAGTTATGCTTTAATCGTAATTAAAGGTAAACTATTAATCTTCATCATAAATACATAGTATGTCCAGTGGCGTGGAAAGAAAATCTTTGAGGGAGGTCACACACACAAGCATAAATATAAAGCATTCTGTACAATCACGGTCACCGATCTGGTAGATCAAGAGAGCCCGCCCCTCGCATAGATTGTTTGGGCCCTTCATACTAGGGATGGCCAGACGGATCCGGATCTCGGATATCCGGATCCTACAAGATCCGGATGCGGATCCTATAAGATCCGGATCTCGGATCCGGATCCGAAATTTCGGATCTTGGATCCGGATCCGGATATCCGGTTCCTGGATCCGGATCCGAAATTTCGGATCTTGGATCCGGATCCGAAATTTCGGATCTTGGATCCGGATCCGAAGTTTCGGATCTTGGATCCGGATCCGAAGTTTCGGATCTTGGATCCGGATCCGAAGTTTCGGATCTTGGATCCGGATCCGAAGTTTCGGATCTTGGATCCGGATCCGAAGTTTCGGATCTTGGATCCGGATCCGGAATTTCGGATCTTGGATCCGGATCCGAAGTTTTGAATATTGGATCCGGATCCGGATATCCGGTTCCTGGATCCACACCCGAAATTTCGAAGTTCACATTCATACTCCTGTTTTGAATATTTTAGGCCTTAGATTGAGACCCAGAACTAAAATATTCATATGTATAAAATTGACTAGGTGAATTTTATCTAACTCAGTGGGAAGACAATTCAATTTAAATGACAAAAGATTACATCAAAATCTCATTTTCACATTTTTCGGGTTAGACCATTGTTCCGCACACCCCATCATTTAGTCTTTAGTATATCTTTAAACGTACTACAAGTATGCCACTTTCATCTGAAGTCAGTAGTTGTATAGATCTGCCTTTTGTTATATATTAATCGAGTTAGGATTAAAATTCGATTGTTTGTGAGACCTATGATAATATTTTCAGAATGAGTTATAACTTTGAAAAACTGCATAGTAATGCTGCATATTTTCTTTGTGCCACATTGGAATTTAATGTAGTCTATCTTATACAATCGGCTCTTATGATTAATTCAATGATCTGAACTCCTGCAGCATTACGCTAAAATCATGGATGTCTTTGAATTTTCGTCATCATTTCTATTTTTTTTTATTACGAGCAAAATAAATATCATAAGCGGTATTTTACATAATACATATAGACGCAGATCAGTCAGTTGATTGCTTAAAGTTTATAGCAAAGCTATTACATTTCTAAGACACTGGCGGCCTTAGGACAAAATCCATGGCTTTCCCATAAAATCTTAAATATATCTATATAAAAAGGGCAAAGTCCTGAGTGACTGAGTGAGTGAGTGACAGATCACCGTACAGACCAAATCGCTTAAGCTACAAACTTGAAATTTGAACAGTTTATAGGATTTGTGACGTAGGATACCACTAAGGAAGGACTTTGTGAAATTCCACGAGGAAGGGGGGAAATGGGGTGGAAAATATTGATGTTTCTTGACGTTAGATACTTCAAATTTGGTATTTGGGTTTCTCATTGAAAATAATTTGATACTTGTTAAAGTGCTTTTTGATATTTAAATTAGAAGGGCAGGGAAGATGTAGAAAGTAAAAGAACGAGTGGTAATTGCAATTATTGCAGTTAGTATAATAATATGCCTATATCTCGGAAACTTAAAGGGTTAGAAACATGGAATTTGCTATTTGGACTTCTCACTTAAAATAATTAGATACGTATTTCAACGTTTTTTTTTTTTATGTGTGGCCCAGAAGGGAAGAAAAGGGTCGAGAAAAAAATTAAGTGGGGATTACAATTATTGTATTAATATGTTATATCCTTTAAGGTTAGAGACTTGAAATTTAGTATTTGCACTTCTCATTGAAAATAATTTGGCATGTGTTTCAGTGTTTTTTGACGTTTTAGTAAAAAGGAAAAGAAAAGAGATGGAAAGGAAAGAGGGTGGGGATTGTAATTATTATAATAACATGTCGATATCTGGGAACCTCTGAAGGTTAGGAGCATAGAATTTGGTATTTGGATTTTACATTTGAAGTAATTAGGTATGACTTAAGCGTTTTTTTATGTATGTCTTAGAGGGGAAGTAAAGGGGCGGGGAGAAAAGACTTTTATATCTCGGAATCCTGGAATGTTAGAGAAATGAAACTTGTTATTTGAACAAAAATTCGTTATCTTGTGAAATGAAATGCTTGTGTTTTACATCCCACGTTTATGCCGGTTAGGCTAAAGGAGACGGTGATTATGAGAAATAAATGAAATGAAGAAAGTAGAAGGAAATAGGAAAACCCCGAGAAAACCCACGAGCACGGTGTTTGTCCACCACAAAGTCCACACGGTGCAAGCTGGGATCGAAACAGGGACCCCAAGCACCGGAGGTGAACGCTCTACCACTGAGCCACCGCGGCCCCTTAAAAATTCGTTATGTTTGCAGGCGTATGATGTGCGAGGCCGTAGACCGAGCAAATGTGTGGGCTGGGGGGAAAGCCCCCATGTACTCGCACTGAAATTCGGTATGTCTCGGGATACCGGAATGTTATTACATACAATTTGATATTTGAACTGAGATTCGGTATGGTTGTAGGTTTACGAGGTACGAGGTCATAGGCCGATCAAATGAGATATCAGAGGGTCTAAGGGCAAATCCCCAGACATTTCTTTTTAAATTGATTATGATTAGAGGCTTTTGTGGTGCGAGGCCCTAGTAACGGGGGTCTAGTGGCGAAGCCCCCAACTAGCCGAGGTCTATTAAGTATATAAATGTATTTGCATAATGACTGGAAATTGCATGTATGCCTGTGGACAAAATTGCATAAGTAGCCACGAGAAATGACAATCCTTTAAGATAAAAAATTTAAAAAGCTACCAAAATGTACTCTTGAATGAGTTGTATAAAATTATGTTTGCGCAGGGGCGAATCCAGAACGGACTCTTGGAGGGGGCGGATGGATTCTTAGGGGGCGGTTGGGGATGCTAGCAGTGAAAAATTACTTAGATGATCTGAAATTGCCACAAATTACTACTAAAGTACACTGTTAATGGTGGCGCTGGGTAGGGGCAAACGACTTTTCGCCCTCCCCTGCATCCGCCTATATGTTTACATGAATGATATAGCTCCTTATACAACCTATGCAGAGTTAATAGTAGTGGATTACTAATTACAAAGATACGTGTTACTGCTCGAGGCTCCATATGGTATTTTGTATACACATACAGTACATTAATACATTGATTTTGATACATTAATTGCCATTTAGAACTTCATCTCTACTACAATTCTTAATTCTAACTGGAGTGGTACGGTCACAGAGAAACGTATCTTTAAAGAAAGAAAAAAAAAATGCTCATCAAGAGCAAGAAAAGGAAGTTGCTCCTTAATTTGATTTGATCTATATTTTATGGGCTGTTCTATTAGCAATGGCCTAGCCCATCACGACTAGGAAATGGCCTCATTCAGTGACCACAATAACTCAGAAAGAATTAGAAAAGTAAGCAGCCAGAGTCTAATGAAAAAGCTTGGGCTTGAGACTAAGGTTTCATCCCAGCATTTGACTAGTGTTACAGAAAACAAAGGACAAATTTCCACCAGGACGACAGCTTTAAAAAAGATTTATTACCTTTTCGGTCAAGTATTTCCACTAGAATCTAATCTGACAATGAGATTACTCTCACCTAACTCGACAGTTTTACTCAATCAAATTTGGAGTAATTGTGACATATTAAGGCTCGAAAACCAAATATCAACAGAATGAAGGGAACGCAAGGCTGTCACACGATCAGATACCAAAAGTGTCTTAAAATCTTATTTTAAGCATAGGAATGAAAATCACTTTGTCAATAATTTTGAAAATTTTGCTGATTCGGAACACCCGAATTTTCTGACACGGAGTTTCGAATCCGGATCCAAGATCCGAAATTTCGGATCCGGATCCAAGATCCGGTTTTTCGGATCCGGATCCAAGATCCGAAATTTCGGACCCGGATCCAAGATCCGGATTTTCGGATCCGGATCCAAGATCCGGTTTTTCGGATCCGGATCTAAGATCCGAAATTTCGGATCCGGATCCAAGATCCGGATTTTCGGATCCGGATCCAAGATCCGAAATTTCGGATCCGGATCCAAGATCCGGTTTTTCGGATCCGGATCCAAGATCCGGATTTTCGGATCCGGATCCAAGATCCGTTTTTCGGATCCGGATCCAAGATCCGAAATCTCGGATCCGGATCCAGTGTCCGGATATCCGGATACCGGATATCCGGACCCAAGTGGATCCGGATATCCGGATCCAAAAATATCCGGATCTGGCCATCCCTACTTCATACATTGGCACATATCCCGGGGAGATGAGGGGGACATGTCCCCTCCATCCGATTTGAAATTGTGATTATTTGTATCCGAATGCCACAAAGGAAAGTGAGATGAATTTGAAATCCCTTGGCTTGTTTCATTTTTAAAAAAGAATTGTATTCTTTAATATTTCATGGTCATTAATTATTGTTAGTATATATTCAACTATTTGTTTAATTCCTGTAACGATTCCTATAATGCTATTGTGATCATCATAATTTTACTTAAATAAGAGTATTGTTGCACCATACATAGTTGATTTTCTTTTATAGTTTTGGGGAAGTCATTATTTGTATTATTACGAAACAAGTGTCCTAAAATTTTAATGTAGATCATTGTGGACGCGTAAATAGAAACATATCAATTAAATATGCATGTATTCAGATTTCAGAATATGTTCACGGCACTGATTTGTAATACTGATACGTATCACAATTTCATCTACATCGCCTGGTATATAATATACAACAGGTTCACCTCAGAAATCAGATTCATCTACCGTAATATGAGTCTCATCTCCCCTCCCCCCAGAATAAGCCTCAAATATGCCCTCCTCCCTCAAATCTGCTCTCCTCCCAATGTTGAAGACAACTCTGATCCCCTGATCCTCCACAGCATTGTTTTTCAACTTCATGAATATTTTGAACATTGCTTTATAAAAAAAAAAAAAAAAAAAAAAAAATGGAAACGGTCTTACCCGTTCCCCGAATGTTGAAGACAGATTTGCGCCCCTGGCTTCAGTGTCTAGATATCTGACAACGAAATACATACACAGAAACAGGCCCCCAGAGTTTGTTAGGGTGCTTTCTATTTGCATCTTCAAATGATATATGTATACACTCAGGCCCATATTCACGAATAGGCGTCTGAGTTCCGAATTCAAGATGACAAATTTCTAGGGGAGACTTTTTAAAGAAGGAGATTGAAGTACGGTATGCGGAGAAAGAAGCTGCCCACGAGAAATAAATAAAGGGAACTATACTGGAAACAATGTTCATACAACAGCGAGGCCGAGTTTTCTTGTCACACAGTAGTAGTAAGAAGAAGCTGAGACAATTGCTTATTGGCTTCTAACGTCATCCACGCATTTACTTCTGTATGCCCCACTACCCCACCAATTAGGGAGCCTCCCCCCTACATTTTTTTATAATCCTATGTTTCCCATCGGTATAGCTATGTATTTCTGATTTTAGTAGCATTGTATTGCACAAGTGACTAACTTTGGCATCCCCATTTCGGAATACCACGCTACGCTACTGGTGATTTCCTATTGAAAGAAATAAACCATTCCCAACTTTTGGCTACACCATGCAAATACTCCATATCAGCTTTCATTTGTACGACAGATAGATCAATTTTTATCTTTAAGTTGACAAAATTCTACATACATGTCAGGCATACGTCATAACAATTTTACAGTAATATCACAAATTAATATCACAATACCGTGAATTTCTTCCATATCCGATTTTAGTTGAGATATGCGGGTGAAGATAGTATCTTTTCTTGAGATGTTAAATCGATTTCAAAAACTGCTTGTCGATTAACATTTTTCTTCTATTGGGGTCAATGTTGAAATCAGAAATAGTTGATTTCTACCATTTCCAGGTTGAATAGAGGGTCCACAGGTAAGATGAAACCTATTCTTGGGATGCTGAATGAATTTAAGTTAACCGCTTCTGGACACCTCTGACTGTTTATGCTCTGATACCTGTTGACAGGCAAATGGACTTAGCTGTTCTATAAGACTCCCGATAATTATACATAGCATAGTTTAGAAGTTTAATAATTAATTTAGAAAAAATGAAAGAGAATGGTTTATGTCTGTGCAGGGTCGCCCACAGGGGGATGTATGGCGCAAGCTGCGCCATTGAGAAAAATTTTGGGGGGGGATTTTACTCTACTTTCGAACTAGCAATTTTACTATCGGAATAGCATTAAAACACGATTTTGAGAAGCTAATTTTCAAAAATTTTCCGGGGTGAACCCCCGTACCCCCTGCTTCGATACTCGATGAATGAAGTACCGCGCAAGTAGCCGTATGAAAGGAAAGGTTGGTTTGTTTTACGAGAGAAGGGCCGCCCACACGAGGAATGAATGGCGCAAGTTGTGCCATCGAGAAAAAAATTGGGGAAGAATTTTACTTTAATGTCGAATAAGTCATTTAGCTGTCGTCAGAATAACATTGGAACCCGATGCGATTTTTTTTAAAATCTCGAGAATGAATCCCCCTACCCCCTGCTTAGAAACTATGAAACTCTATGAACCGCGCAACTTGCTATATGAAAGGATGGGCTGGTCGGTTTATCGCTTTGTGTAGCTAATTTACCCATTTTCTGCTGGGAGCATTTATTTATTTCTTATTTATACCATGTACGACACTTAATAAGTAATGCTGTTCAATTGCTACATAATGTATAATAAATGAATTAATGATAATATTTTGTATAGTTTTCTGTTTGTGCAATTACATTTTCCAGGGCCTGCGGTAAACTGAAAACAAGCTCAAAAGTGGCATCACTTTGGGGGGAAGTGCGCCATCAGCTTTGGGGGGGCGGGATGGGCACCCTTACGTCTGTGGTTGCATGAGCGCTGCAATCGCGTCTAATAATGTTGGACTTTTGGCAGGGAGCTTGTGTATCTTAATATACAAAATCGCATTTATACTTACATTGCTCCTATTTTCTTGTATTATCAACTTGTGGTTGCGTTCATTTGACGATCACCGGCAATCTACTTCCTAATAGTTACGAATTTCTTCACGTAAGTTAGTTTAACTCTATCCTTTTTATCCCTTGTTGGTAAATGACGGAGGAGTAAGAACAAAGAGGAGAACGAATGATTGACAAAACGAAAATCGATATTGCTCTATACTGTAAATGTGTAAAAAATGGATCAACAAGTACATGTTTGTTGTTTGTACAAACTTAAAATTTCACTACCTTTACTTTCATCATTGTTTTTTATTTGTATCCTTTTTTCTTTCAAATATACAACGTGTTTGGCTTAAGGGTAATGAAGAAAAAACAGGAGATTACTTCCTGTATTTTTAAATCGAGTAGTTTTCATTAGTGTTTATATTTACGTACCTATATAATAATATAATTATCTCATTTACAGTGTTTTCCGTTTTAGATATTAGGAAGGATCACGTCTTGTATTCAACAGCTGTTGATAGCCTTTAGTGACTATCGTACTCTACAAAAGAGGTAAAAAGAGAAAAAGTAGTAGTGACTGGAAAAGGTTGAAAATGAATTATGAATTTGCCGTATAGTGACAAAAAGTAAGCTTGTTAATTGTGACAGCTTAAGGAACAGTTAAGTTTTTTTTATTATATTTTATTTTATTTTATTATACGACGAGGGAACCGTCAATATGGCTTCATTAGAAACTCTTACATTACATTCTTTTTTCTACACTGTATAATAAACGAGCAGGTTGTCATACTGAAGAAGATAGATGTACATTCAACTATCCTTAATGTTTCTTTTA